>NW_011888893.1:2990449-3002297 GCF_000151845.1 Pteropus vampyrus
GGGTCTTTTTCTAGAACAAGGAGAGGACAGAGAGTAGCAAAAGTGGACAGAAGCAAGTAGAGCCTGATCAAGCAGCTGCTGGGGAGAAGGTGATCCATCAAGAAGCAAAGGAGAGTGGCTTCGAGTCTGATGGATGCAGACTGAGTGGCCAGACCCTGCTGAGCAGAATGTCATATGCTTTCTTCAAGTGACCACAATAAAACAAGACGTGCTCACAAATTAATGTTAAGAAGACAGAAAACATATAGAAGGGAATTCAGTTCTAATGATGCCAAAATAATTTTTATACCTAGTAATGCCCATTCCATGAATGGATATTAGTGTTTTGGACACCTGTCACCCAGGTGCCTTACTGAAAGTCCACCAGGTTACACACCTCCTCACCCTTCAACATTTACGTTGCCGTAAGGAATAGGAATCTTACCCAAAAAAAACCTGACAATAATATTGCACAGTATGATTCACAAGCCACAAGAAGCAAGCTCTAAGGGATGGGAAACAGCTGCTCATTTGCACTTCCTAGAAGCTAAGGCAGGCTGAGCAAAAGTGTCAGGGGGACATTCATATGTGCTATTAGATCAGAGGGAGCCTGGCTTTCCCATTATGGGGCACACCCTAAGTCAGCAGCAGCAGGTCAGCAGAACGCCAAGGGATCCTCACTCCTAGAGGGTGACAGGGGCAAGAGAGAAGAATTCAAATGTGGGACCTAGAACAAAGAACCCTTTGCTCTGTGCCAACCAGAGCCTTCCTGGAACACCGTGTGCAGTTTGGGGTGCCACTTTCACGTGGGGTTTAAGCAACCTGGAGCATTTTTTCAGGAATGTAACCAGAGTGGAATGAAGTGATAGAAATTCTGCGATGAATATGGAAGCAACACACAGGAATTAGATTTGTTCTGTTTGCCTTCCAATAAAAAAAAGATTGGCAAGTTCAAAAATCATTTTTTATTTCCTATAAGGAAGAATTATGTGTTTCCTTTTAATACATTTGTTTATAATTGTGAAAGCAATGTATGTTTAGGAAATTTAGAAATACAATAAGTTAATAATTTAAAAAATTACCCAGCCATTGTCAATTATCCCCTCTCCCAGAGGTAACTAACCATTACCATTCCCTTTCAACCTGCCTTTCTACCTCTATATGTACATATATATGTTGTATGTGCACAAATTGCAAAATTGGAGTCATGTGGTATACTTAGATAAATACCCTGATTTATCCACTCAAACAATGTATAATAAATATTTTTCATGGCCCTAAATGTTCTTTTAAAGTATATTCAATGGGCGTAAAATACTTTTTATAAAAATATGACTATTTTTAGTTTCTCATTAGTATAAATAATTCTAGGATGAATATCTTTGACCATTGCTGACAAGATCCTTAAGACACTTTACTAGGAATAAAGATACTGGGTCAGAGGATTACATATTTTGAAGATTAGGAACACCTATCACCCACTACCTTAATGAAAAGCTGCACCAGATTACACGCCTGCCACAGTAGAGAATGGTCCAATGTCACTGCATCTTCATCAGCCCTGAGTGTTACTTTTATTTTAATTTGTAGCTCTTCTTAGAAGGAATGGTATCTCATTGTTGTAACTTGAATTTCTTTTGATTACTAATGAGGTTGGAGGTGTTAATAAGATTACTGACCACCCTTTTTCTTCCATTTGTAACCTGCTCAAGTTTTTATATTTCATCCTATTGGAGTGTTTACCTATTACCAGCTTATGTGAGTTTATTATATAATCAAGACTTAATTCCTGTGTCATTTATATTGGAAATTTTTTCCTTAGTTCTTCATTTACCTTTAGTATTATTGCTTATGGTACTTTTTAATTCACAGAAGTTTTTCACTTTAATGTGTAGTAATCAAATTTTTAGAGAGAAAAGCATATATATTTAGAACACTCTTCGTCTCATTCAGATCTGATAATATCTGGTAAATATTTACACATATTTTCCTCGGGTCTTTAATAGTTTCACCATCTACACTTATTACTTACTTGTTATTACTTCTTTAATAATCAATATGAAATTTGTTTTGGTATTGGGTAGAGGTAGAGAGCCAACTTAATTTTTTTTTTTTTGCAATATTTAACTCATTATCTCACCATCATTGTCATTTTCTTCATATAGGTTCTACATGTCTATGAAGATTACTTCATGTTTCGCTTCTATCGTAAGTAGGTTTTTTTTTATTATCTTTATCAGTTGGCTTTTAGTAAAATATAAGAAGCTGTTAACTTTTCGACATTAATTTTGTAGCAATCAAGTTTATGAAACTTTCTAATTTTGAAATGTGTATTGGTTAATTGTCTTGGATTTTTTAGATATGAAATTTTATCAGTTACAAATAACATTTTGTTTCCTCATTTCTAATAATGATGAAATTCTTTTTTTATACATTCACTAAAACAAAAGTACTAAATAACAATTATGACAGGCCAGCACATATCAAATTATATCTAAAGTATGATACCATTTATTTATTCAGCGATGATTTATTGAGTATCTATTATGTGCCAAGGACTGTTTCAGGTGCTAGAAATACAGTAGTGGACAAAATAGTAAAAAAATAAATTCAGCTTTCATGTGTTTAAGTGTTAGTTCTAATAGTGTTAGTTCTTATTTCAAGACAGATTATTCATAGAACTTTTGAACAGTCAGGGTCATCTGTAGATTAATCAGTGATCTCATGTAGTAGGGATTTCTGATATCTGCAAGTATTTACTCGCAGATTGGATACCTACGCGAGAATATCCTAGAAACTATTGCAGCATTGGGCTAGATTACTTAATTTAATAAGCACTTATTAAATGTCTATCATCTGCTAAGTTACAAGAGAGATAATTCAAACATTCTCTGCTCTTCATGGCCTCAGAGTCTAGTGGAGACACAGTGATATGACAGATTATTATTTTAATGCAAAATATGGTATAAGAGAGGTTTAAACAAGATTTTATACAAACATAAAAAAAGAAATAAGGACTTAACTGCTTATATGAGGGAATGAGTTTCTAAGCCTAGGGAACACTATATGCAAAGTCGGGGTCACAATAGAGCAAGTTCATGATTAACTACAAATGTTTCTGCATGGCTGGAACACAGAACCTTGGCGTTCTCTTGGAATCATGAGATTATATAATTTACTGTTAAATTATACAAGTGTTTATAGGGCATTGCATTTCAAATCTCTTATTAAGCCTTTTAGAGTCTTTACATGCTAATATGCATTATGAATCTCTAATTACAAAATATTTGCTTATAATGCATAAGCTATTTGTCTTTAAGAGGAATTAGAGAGTTTGAGATAGCTAGCAAAACAGTAAAAAGATAAAAAGATAAAGTACAAATTTTAAGTTAAAACCACGTTAAAAGAGGCCAACATGAATATAGCCATTGGTCAGATATGTGTGTCCCAAAAGTGTATTCTGTGGAAGTAGAACGGTGGCTGCCGGAGGCTGGAGGAGGGGGAAGTAGAAAGTTACTGTTTAATGGGAAGTTTGGGAAGATGGAAAAGATCCTGGAGATGGATGGTGGGGGCAGGTTCATAACTGTGAATGCATTTAGTGCTGCTGAACTCTGCACTTTAAAATGGTAAAATGATAAGTTCGATGTTATGTATGGTTTACCATGATTTTTAAAACATGCATTTTTGGAATGCTAATTCCAAGAAATGTTAAAAGATGTCATATGAGGGCGGGGAAGGGCTCTCTGCTCAAATAAATGGATGGGGATAGGGACTGGGTTAAAATAGTGTAGGTTTCTCTTTCTACGGACTTCTCTGAGCCTTTAGTATATTAGTGCGCATTATGAATTGTGGTACCCAGCATTTCCCAATTGCATTTAGGCACAGAGTACCTTGTGGGGCTCTCTTTCATGGAAGCCGTTCAAGGCAATGCTGATATAGAAAATAGAATATCTACTGTGATTGATTGTTACATTTACTGTCATTTTTTTTCTTGACTGCTAAAACAAAAAAAGAAAATGCAATCAGTTATAGCTCAGAAAAGGAAACAATTCTCATCTTTCTTGCACTAAATCCTTAAAAGAAGTGATTGTGAATCGTTCTATAAAGAAACAAAGCAAAAAAAGTATCAAGAGTTTTACAGAAGGTGCAGAAAATGCCTCATGGCACTCTTTCTAATATTGACCCTCTATAAATGTTAAAGCTAAAATATGAACATATAAAACTTAACAAAGGTGTCTAAATTGTTGTGGTAGAACTCGGATATCTACAGGATAACTTTGCAGAAGTAAATTTATAAATTGCAGAATGGCGGTTACGAAAACGAGCTTTAAATTACTATCAATAGCACATAAGGTCATAGTGCAATGAACTGATCCCTCTCATGATGTTTGCAGAAAACCAGAGTCCTCATATTTTGGTATCTTACGTCATTCATGTACTTTTCTTCATAATTGTAATTCATTACCTCTTTGCAACAGGGAACATAAAGACAATATTATGATGTCTTTTGTTATAATTTCTTCTAATACCGAGAGGATAATGGTCAAGTATTTATGCTGCTTTTAAATATCCTCTCATCTGAAACATATCTAGAGGCAGTCTTTAATTGCTGTCTCTGACAAACTTTACCCATGGTGACCTCTCAAAATTCTCTGACAAATTAGCTTGGAAACTCCATTCTGAAACATTTGTTCTTGCTTCTGAGCCTTTCTGACAGACCAGGATGACTGATTGTGTCATAATGTATTGCCATAATTAAGCATTTTGACAGGAAAGAGACTCGTTTGTGTTTCTAGCCAGTGTGCCCTGCTAGGTTTCACACCCTGAGCTGAAGACAGATACTGAACAGAGGCATGAAAAAAAGAGCGATCTGTGGGACACATAAACTCCACATCCCTGCCAGATCCCAGGGCCTGAGGTTTCGGTGTTGACCTTGCCTGTACTTGCACTGTCAACCATATGGGTCCAGAAAGCAAATGACGAGCATGGTTTTAACAGGCAGCCACGATGGCAATTATCCTTCTGCACTTTCAGTTTTAGTTAACAGTATAACTATCCATCTGGGCACCCGAGCTGGACCTCAGGGCAACCTTTATCCCTCCCTCCCCTTCACTATCCGTCTTCAGTGCATCGCATGTGCTCACAATCCCATCTCGGAGAAACGTCTGGACAAAAACTGCCTCTCACCATCTCTGTGATCGCTGTCTATACTTTGTGCCCTCATTTTTCCTGGGCTATTGCAATATTTTCTTGATTTTAGGTTAGATTCTTTTGCCTAACTTGAGTCTAACTTTTTCTCATGGTAGTTTTAAATTTTACATTTCCCTCCTTGCTAATGAGGGAGAATATTTTTCATAAGTTTATTGGCCATTTATGTTTTCTGAGAAATGCTTGTTCATGTCTTTTGCCCATTTTTCTTGGGTCTTTTTCTTAGTGATTGATTTTTTTTCATCGACTTTCTATTGTATTTTCATATCAGTATATTTAGTTTATTTTTTTTACTTTTAGAAATTCTTTCAATTTCAGTGACATTCGATATTAGTTTTAGGTATAAATCTTAGTGGTTAGACATTTATATAACTTACAAAAATGATCTCCCAATAAGTCTTATACCCACCTGATACCATGTATAATTATTACAATATTATTGCCTATATTCCCTAATCTGTACCTTACATCCCCATGACTGTTTTGTAACTGCCAATTTGTACTTCTTAATCCTGCCCCACAACTTCCCTCCCATGGCAACCATCAGCCCTCTGTACCTGTGAGTTTGTCTCTGTTTTGTTCATTCATTTATTTTGTTTTTTAGATTTCACATATAAGTGAAATTTTATGGCATCTGTCTTTCTCTGTCTGACTTATTTCACTTAGAGTAATACCCTCTGGGTTCATTCATGTTGCTGCAAATAGTAAGATTTCATTTTTTCATGGCTGAGTAATATTCCACTGTATGTGTGTAGTACATCTGCCTTTTTATTACTGATTCATAGGATTTTTTTGAATCCTGTGAATTTTCTGGACACTAACTTTTTGTCTATTATATATGTTACAAAGATCTTCTCTGGAACTCCTAGAGGGCACCTGTTTGGGGGTTCAGATGCAGAGGAACACACCCCACAGAGATTCATGCCCTGTAGAACCAAATCTTCTGACTCACCCCAGAGTATGAAATTCTCATGAACTGAGAATGCCGTAGTCAGGCCCAGTCTTGCTTTTCTGACTGGACAGTACGGATCATAGGAGGCTCTAGAATTTTAGGGCTCCAGATAGTGTTCAGAATATGTTGGTTTAACAGTGCAACCTGTGAATCACATGCAAGTGTCGGTTGTCTCTTCTTCAGTAACAGTTCTTAGCATCCTGGCTGTGAGCAGTCCCCAAAGCTGCAGCGTCGGTCCAGGGGCCTGAGGACCCTGCTGACTGCTCCAATTCTGTGCTGGTCAGTGTCCCGAGCTCTGTGCTCAGCAAATAGCCTTGGGCTGACCACACACAGCCTCTCCCAGCAAGGTCTCAGCTGCACTCTTCAGCAGCGGGCCGGGCTCTCTCGAGGCTCAGCCAGTCAAAGAAACAGCTTAGTGTCCTCCTGCTTCGCCTGGAGAAAGCCAGCAGGTGTCATGCTCAGCAGCACCGCACCTCAAGCTCCCTCTAGGCTCTCTGCTAATCGGCAGTGAGGTCAGACACGGTCAGGTCTCCTTCCTCCCTGAAGAGGCTACGGCCAGTCTGCCACATGCAGGTAACAGAGAGCTTGGCAAGGGTCTCTTTGTTGACATGTTTCTCTACTTGAAATAGAAAGACATGAAAATACAGTCTTCAGTTGTGTTCTCCAAAAGGTTAATATGTAAAATAAGTAGTCTAGTTTTATTTCACGCTTAATTTTCAGTAAGTTTTCCAGATCTGAGAAAGATCCTCAAATTAAAAATCCAATATTGATTCTGTTGGCATGTTTGATAACATACTTCTTCTCTGGTTCAGCTATTCAAAAATTCTAGAGGTGAAGAATTAGTGCCCTTAATACTCCAAAGAAGAAGCTCTCTTTCTGGCGATGCATTCATTATGTCTTCACTAGAACTGCCTTCTGTCATCGAAGCTAATTCCCACGGGGCCAACCACAAGTCAATGAAATTTCTGAGTACCGCAAAAACTTACTTCAGTTATTGATTTAAACTTCCTTCCCTGGGAAACATAGAAAAAGAGCATCAGAGCTGATTTTATTTGTATTTTTATTTTTTAAGTCACCTAAATAGAAGTGTTTTTTGCCAATAGCTAACACAAAATGAACAAAGAGGAAAGACAGTATCCAGAAACTAAGTAAAGCCACCCTCCTATAGAGCTGATGAAACAACACCTCCTTCTGGAAAAAAAAAAAAATAATATTCTTCAAGTAGTGATAAAAACTAAAGAGCACAGGAATAAGTAAATTCTGGATTAAATGCATGAGAATATGTTTGCACTCTCATTTTCTACTCCTTTGTCCCATAGACTTAAAGCCATTCTGACATGTTGGAAAAGTCATCAGAACATTAAATTCCAAAGCAACACGTGTGAAGATATCTAAGCAGGCTGCCTAGTTAATGCTCATTTGTCATCAGAGAACACAAGAGGATGACATGGGTACCAAGTGGATCCCGGAAGAAAGAGCATATATAAAAGCTATTCTGGCAGTGGAGGTGGTTAAATACACCATTTCATGGACTCATAACTAATGGAAGGAGGAAGAGAGGAGGCGTGGGGGAGAGAGAAGGAAGGTGGGAAGGAGGGAGAGAGGGAAGGAAGGAAGGAAGGAAGGAAGGAAGGAAGGAAGGAAGGAAGGAAGGAAGGAAGGAAGGAAACAAGGAAGGAAGGAAACCAGGTGGGAAGGAGGGAGAGAGGGAAGGAAGGGAGGAAGGGAGGAAGGGAGGAAGGGAGGGAGGGAAGGAGGGAGGGAGGGAGGGAAGGAAACCAGTTTGGCAATGGGATCAAGTTTTAAGTTAGAATATTGTTGAGCCAGATTACGCAGCAATGTGAAAATAACCTATCACTAAACACTATTGATTTGATCTCTTAAACATTACTCTGATTTGCCTCTTCTCTCTGACACACTATCGAAGTTCAGGCCCATATCATCTCTCCCATGGAAGGTAGGACAGCCTCTTAAACAGGCTGCGTCCATCTCTCCCACCCCAGTCAATCCTCCACGCACCTCCAAAGTGCTTTTTCCAAAATGCAGGTCAAGTTGAAGCAGTCCCACAGTGTCTGCATGGAATCGCAAGGTCTTAACGTAGCCCACGTGGTCCTCTATGACCTGACCCTGCCTATTTCCCCAGTCCATCATTTCCCAAGTGTGTTCAGACAGTGACTGAAGCTAACAGCATTAACGGACACCCTCACACTAAGTGGTTTCTTGGTTAAACCACAGAAAATAATACATGCAAACTACAAATAATAATACCTACATGTTAAGGGTTACTGTGAAGAGTATGGACATGCATAAAACACTTAGCACTGCATACACTATCATTAATAAAATGCTCATAACCAAAAATTTAATGGGGAAACTGAGGCACTGGAGTTTACTGGCTGTCTTTGAAGCCCATATGACTGTCCTACACAGAATGCAATTAGGAATCCACTTCCTCTGGTTTCTAGACCAGATCTGAGTCCTGTTTCATACTAATGATTGTTAATGATCTGAAAATCACCCAGAGCTCAGTTGGTGCTGACGATGACATTTATTCTGTGATGGTGGAAACAGAACTGTAATGTGCTTTTAGGTTTGTACCTGCCAAGATTCTCTTAGAAAATTATTTAGATTCCCAATATAATGATGACTATTCTCCGCTGCTTTCTTTTAAAATAAGCCAAACTAGCTAAAGGTACAGATGTAAAATATTTCTGTGAGTGCTATTCCATTTCAATGGAAGCTGACAGATTAAAATTCTTAACAAATACACCCACTGTGGAATGCTAACACACTTTCATGCAGTTTTTCAGAGCAATGGATTCAATTTATTCTTGTCACCATAGTAACAAGAGGAATCACTCTATTATTTTCATCATAGCATTTCCAATTATTTTCTCTCCCAGTGTAGGCCATAGACTAAACTAGAAGAGTAGTGTTGGCCACAAAACAAACCGTAAACTCATAATTTCCTCCAAGGGTTAGAAGTCGCTGCTGGGTAGCTCATAGCCTTTGGCCATTGTGAATCTCACACAAGTCTCCAGATGTTCAATGGTAATTAATCACAGGTCATGATCGCTCTGGTTTCCCCTACTGTTTTAAAGATAAGCTTATATGCTCCATCTTAATTACTGGTGCTTCACAGCTTGAGTATGTGAGCCTTGAACACAGTTTCTAGAAGGCTTTCTTCAGTTATAAATTTTTAATGATTATTTTTTATTGTAAATATATGGTTATTGTATAAATCTGAAATATATGGGAAAATAGAAGACTTAAATCACCCATTGCTGTTGACTTTGACAATTAGACATTCCCACTCAGTTATGTGTGCTTCATCCTCAACTGTCTCCTCGTCCGCTGCATTTCTCTGCAAGAGCGGGAGACTGAATTTCAACTCCCCAAACCTGGCTGTCTTCTCCATGCAGCTTGACTTATGCTGGAAGAGTCATAAGGGATATCCATAGGCCTCTTTCTTATGCAAAGGCACCAGAGCTAATTTTCAAAAAGTTAAAAACATGATTCATACACAAACAGAATGAACACGTCAAAGATGTATTTTACTCCTAATAAGAGAACCAGCAGAATGGCAAAGTTGGTTCAAGGAACATTTGAGGAAGTGAGTGTTGATAGGTATTTGAAAAAAAGAATGTTACACTAAGAGTTCTAGGTTACACAAAACTGATTAATACCCTACAAAGCATAAAGCAACAGCCTTTCGGTTATCTTTTCTACTAGACAGAAATTATTTGCATCTCTTCCAGAGTAATCTCTCAAGATAACATGTATCTTCATAGACTCTGGCCCTTTAATTAGTAGATAGCAAGACAAAAGTACATTGCCCTAAATATTTAAATAATCCTTCAATAGATCTGTTAAACAATGTTCCAAAATGACATCGAAAGGACATGCTCTCCTTTTTTGCCTTATTTCCAAGTTTTGAATACAAAATTTTGCTTTAAGAGAAAACTTGCAATGGTTTCATGTCTGAGTACATTTAAACATTCTAAAATAGCAGGCGGACAGATTTTTTACAGTAACCCACACAGTAAGTTCTTCTACAGAGCAAGTATGCTGATGCCTTCAGGAAAGCCCCATGGTGGGGTTGCCAGGCTGAGCAGAAGCTCAGTTAAATCTCAATTTCAGATAAACAAAACATAATTTTTACTATGATGTAAGTATAATAAACACATAAACAACAAATCATTTTTAGTATAAATAAGTCACAAATATTGCATGGCTGTACATTGCTATTTCTTTGGTCCCTTCCAGTTCCAGTACTCTGTGAAAACATGCTCGTAACAAATCGTGTTGATAACAAACATGTTTTTTTCTAAGTGCATTTCAAATCCATTCATATTTTCAGCTTATCACATCCCACAAATGCACTGTATGTTCAGATACTGTATTTCATTGGGTTTGCTGTGAGCTGAGCGATATAAAACGTCACAGAGAATCACTGGGTTAGATGAGACAGGGAGACCATGAGGTAGCTTCGTAGCCTTACACCTGGAGTTTGGCTCTTGGTGAGACAAACAGAATCACAAATACTCACTTTGTTCATGACCTTTCTGAGGCGAGGACTTGAATAACCCCCTGCTGTTTATCCTGACCTAATTCAGCAGTCTTTGCAGCTTACCTCCTGGTCGTTAACTGACAACTGGCCTCCAACTGCTCCTTAGTTTTTGCTATTTCAAGTCTCCTGATTCTACACCATGGTGGGAAGGTTTCCTGATCCTTTCTGATGATATATAATTTACTTCAAATTTTTTCAGACATAATTGGGAGCCTAGGGCATTTTACCCTTTCTTTCTTTAATAACAGTGACCAAAACTCTGGTAAACATTTTTTTCTATACTAAATATGGAAATTGAATATGTGTACCATTCTGCAAAATAAAAGCATAACTTGGATATCAACATCGTTAGGATCTGTGAATTTGCACACTCTCATCTCACCTCTAGAACCTTCTTAAGTTAACCCAATGTAAAAACAAGCTCAATAGTCAGTGATGGATGCATCTCAGAGGAGCAGAAATACACACGTGATGTTCTCGGAACCACTGACTACAGCCACATCAAGAAGCAAATCCGAGCTGCTGTCTCATTCATCTGCTATCCCAGGGCCATGCTAAAATGCAAGTTGTAGAAAGTTGTAGAGCCTTGGGTGGAGTAGGAAATAGTGCATCATCTAGAATTCAGGATCCTTATGCAGTTCCCATGTCTGGTGGTGGATTCTTACTAACTCAACCATCAGAATTGGTCTTTCCTCAGACTCTCACTGAAGGCAGAGGGAAAGGAATTCAAGACATGATCGTAAATGCAAGAAGAAATGAACAAAGGTAAATCTATAATATACATGAATAATGATGACTAAATTACTGAATTACTAAATGTCTGGTGTGGTTTAAAAAATTAAAATACGTGACAACATGTAAGTCAAGAAGGAAATTAATGTGGATTTAAACTGTTCTAAATTACTCATTTTGTCCAAAATCAGGGTAAAGGTACTGATTAATTTAGAATTTTATAAAATAAGGATGCAAGTAAAAGAATAGAAACAGAAAGAATAATTTCAAAGATGGACTTAAGAAACTTAATTGAATGTTGAAAAACACTATATCATTCAAAATAAAGCAAGAAAAAAGAGAAACAGAAAAAGCAGGACAGATGGAAAGCACAAACTAGAGTGGTTTATTTAATTATAAAAATATTA
>NW_011888893.1:3004037-3022003 GCF_000151845.1 Pteropus vampyrus
ACTTGATAAAGGACAGATATGAAAGGGCGGAGAGTGGAAAAAAGACTTTTCAACAAATGGCACTGGGGTAGTTGGACCCCTATTTAAAAATTCAGTTGCATACACAAAAATCAGTCCCGAAGGAATTAAAGACCTAAACGTGAAAAGAAAAACGATAAAGCTTTTAAAATACAACAGAGAAGAATGTCTTCATGACCACTAGGTGAGGTTAAGCCGAAAGACAAGAGGCAAAATGTGAACCAAAAGCGGCTGGGCAGACGTCTCTGTGGCATGCCTGTGTCTGCCAGAAAGAGGTCACGTTTGGGACGACAGGGACCAGATCGACTAACATCAGAGGCGTTGCAAAAGAACGTGGAAACATCTGTGAAAATGAACTCATAGTATCGCTGTTTTGCATTTGCAAATTCTGCTAAATGAATTTGGAAACTTCCCTTGAATTCCTTTCATTCTCTTTTCATGCAAGCTCTTATATTTTTGCTTCTCTTGGTGGAATGTTACTTTTTCACACCTAGCTTCTAGTTCTTTCATCCCAGCTCATGCTAATTGTTTTCTTTTTTACTTCTTTCTATAGGGAGGATATAAAATAGACTTCTGTAAAGTAAAACCTATGTTTATTCAATTTTTAGTGTATAATATATGCTCTAGGGAATATTTTTTTTAACTAAAGGAGAAAACAGGTTTCTGAAATATTTAAAATAAGGCTTAATATGTATGATTACATTATGATTACATAGTTATGGTTACATAAATTTGTATACCTGGTCCATGTTTTCAATAGTACTGAACGACTACATAAATTTTTTTTACTTAATTTTTTGGAGCAGTTTTAGGTTTACAACAGAACTGAGAGGAAAGTACAGAGATTTCTCCCATGTGCCCCCTGCTCCCACACTTACACAGCTTCCCCCTTTATCAGCATCACCCACCAGAGTTGTACATTTTTTATCAAGGATGAACCTGCATTGACACATCATAATCACCCAAAGTCCATATTTTACCTTAGAGTTCACTCTTGATGTTGTACGCTCTCCGAGTCTGGACAAATGTATAACTAATGACAGGTACCGCCATCATAATATCATGAAGAGTAGTCTCACTGCCCTAAAAATCCTCTGTGCCCTGCCTGCCCATCTTCCTCCTCCCCCTGGCAACCACTGATCTGTTTCTTGTCCATTGTTTTGCCTTCTCCAGAATGTCGTCGTAGAATTGAAGCATACTGTGTGTAGAGTTTTCAGATTGCCTTCTTCCGCTTAGTAATATTCATTTAAGGTTCCCCTTGTCTTTGCTTCCTCAGTCTTTAAGTGTTCAAGTTCAAGACATCTCCTGTTTTGGGGAAGAGCAGGGAAGGGGAGCGTGTAGGGTCTGTACTCGGAAGGAAATGTCTCTAGATGTGAGTGAGACTTTTGCTAATTTTAAGAATATATATGGCACCGTTTTTCAGCTGACACAGAGGTATTCACTTATCTGTTCTCTTTTCGTGTGTGGAGGGTGGGAGTGAGGAGAACACAGTAAATTCATCCACTAAATGACTGTCTGTAATGAAATTAGTACCCACAATATCAAACTGCCTTTGGGCGGAGGTGGCAGAAATACAATTTAATAGTTGTGACCAACCTTCTTTGGGTGATCGAGTTACAGTATTTGCTTTATTCTAGTATTTTAGATTTTTAGATTATTTAATCTATTCTGCATGCTTTAGGTTTATTCTGCTCTTATTTTTCTAGGATCTTAAAGATGGAGTTTATGTTATTGATTTGAGGCATTTCTTCTTTTATAAGGTATACATTTAGCTACAATCGTCCCTCTCAGGACTTATGTTAAGCTGGGTCCCAAAAATTTTGACATTTTGTATTTTCATATTCAGTTCAGTGTGTGGGGGGCAGGGGTTAAATTTCCCTCAAGACTTCTTTGATCGATGGTTTATTAGAAGTGCCTTGTTTAATTTCCAAATTTTTGGATTTTTTTCTTGTTCTTTTTATGTTTTGACTTCTAGTTTGAGTCCATTGTGGTTGGAGAACATATTCTGAATAATTTCAGTTCTTTTGAATTTGTCGCGTTTTGCCGATGGCTCAGGATACGATCTATATGTTCTGTGGGCATTTGAAATGAATGTGTATTCTGTTGTTGGATGGAATGCTGTATAAATGTCGATTACGTGCTACTGATTAATGTTGTCGCTTACTTCCTTTATATCCTAGCCAACCTTGTTTCTAGTTGTTCTAGGGGAGTTGATGTATCCAACTACGATTGTGGATTTGTTTATTGGTCCTTTGAGTTCTATGAATTTTTCTTCACATAAATTCAGCTTTTTAAATTTTTAAAGTTGAATTTTTAAAATCTTAATTAAAAAATTTTGTTCACTTAAGTTGACATTCAATATGAGTTTCAGATGTACATACAACATAACGATTAGACATTTATAAAACTTACGAAGTGATCACCCCAATAAGTCTAACAGCCATCTGACACCATACACAGTTATTACAATATCATTGACTATTCTCTAGGCTGTACTTTACATCTCCGTGACTGTTTTTACAGCTGGCAGTTTGTACATCTTAATCCTTTTTACCTTTTTCACCCATCATCCCAAACCCCCTCCCATCTGGCAACCATCAAAATGTTCTCTGTATCTATGAGTCGGTTTCTGTTTTGCTTGTTCGTTTATTTTATTTTTCAGATTCCATATATAAGTGAAATCTTATAGCATTTGTCTTTCTCTGTCTGACTGACTTCGCTTAGCTTAATTCTCTCAAGGTCCATCCATGTTGTCACAAGTGGCAAGATTACATTCTTTTATGGCTGAGTAATATTTCATTGTCTATATGTATCACATCTTCTTTATCTATTTGTCTATTGATGGACACTTAAGTTGATTACATATCTTGGCTATTGCAAATAATGCTGCAATGAACATAGAGGTGCATATATCTTTTAGAGTTAGTGTTTTGATTTTCTTTGGAAAAATATCTAGAAGTGCAGTTACTGGATCATATGTAGTTCTATTTTTAACTTTTTGAGGAACCTCCATACTCTTTTCAATCCCACCAACAGAGCACGAGGGTTCCCTTTTCTCCATGTCCTCGCTAACACTTGTCAGAAAAAATTTTTTAACAGATGCAGTATGTATGGTTTCATATGAAAAAAAAAAAAAAAAGCTTCAGGCCTTGCTTCAAAACCGATGTACTGAGGAACAAACGTGAATGTTTGCATTTCTTTAATAGTTTTTTTAAATTACTGAATCTAAACAGAGTGATATTCATATTTTCAGTGTTTCTCCCCTGTATTTCATTCTCCTTTGCCTTTCCAGAGAAAGAGGGACCTATAAAAATGTTCATATCCCACTTCCTCCCCCCGCCTCCGACTTTGTTATAAAATCAAAGACCTGAATAAATAGGGACTAGTTCTTCCTTAAACTTAATGAGAGGACTGTCATGATCAGACAGCGAAACCCCTTTACCAACGATTAGCATTTAAGCCCCAAGTTCTTGTCAACAGCATACATGTCTCTTATAGCATAAGTGTTTTATTCTATTTCAGACAGATGGGAAAATGCAGGTAAAATTTCCACTACCTGTCATTGTAAAGAAATAATACCACCTCATTTTATTTTCTGGATTCTGTCCTCATTTTCTTTTAGTAAGAATGAACACTGCGCTTAGAAAAACAGACACCGCTGAAAATATATCCAACTAGTCTGTATTTATCCCACCTTTTAGTTTCAAGGTGAAATTTCAGATCTTAAAATTGTAGTTACCTCAGATGATTGCCAAAATGGAGGTGTAATGATATGCTACATGTATGATAATTGATGCGTCTTTTTATAGATTCATTTTTGTGTGGGACTGCTTATTTCATATGCATTGATGAGCATAATTGTAATTAGTTGTCTAGTCTGGTAGATGAGCATCTGGGATAATGTATGAGTGCTTCCAGGTTTTAGTTCAGAGCTGATATTTTGATATTGGCTTAAGGAGTTTACATTCCTTGCTGGCTACATTTGACGCCTCTCATTTACAATGAAGAGTATAGCTACAGATATCTATAAGCATGAAGGTAAGCCTTGAGTTTATTCATTCACATTTATTTTCTTCAAAGGGTAGTGAGCTTCTACTACTGCCCAAAAAAGGACTCTCCAGCTTAGAAAGGAATTCCTAAATATATTCTGATTCCTTTAAGTTAAATTTATTAAAATTACAAATTAGAAACCTAATTTACTTTCAAAGCTTTATACTCAACGTATAAATCTTGCTATTTTATTTATAACTAACAAATTTTGTATGAAAAATAATAATCACTGTGATTTGTTCTTTTATTAGCATTTCAATGAACTCTTAACTCACCAAATCATTCTTAAACATTTAACATTAACATATCTTAAAATTTAATGAATAGAATATTCATTAAATTTTTTTAGACGTTTAAACTAATTACAAATTTAAGCATCCTGTTCTCTCAAATACTTCAGACTTCTATGAAAATATCTTAGGTTAGGTTCACCAGTAGCGTGCCCTGAGACAAGAATTCATGTAAAAATGATTTATTAGGAAAAAATTAGTAGCAGAGTGGAAAAAACGAGGATAGACAGCCCAATTCAAAGCTTGCCGCCTTCACCAGCGATCCAGCTTTAGATTGCTGCTGTCCACTTCTTTGCCTGTCAAACCTGCATGTACCTTCTTAAGCTGTTGCTGCTTGCTCTCCCGCAACGCACTTGACTCCAAGCATGGCCATAGACCCTTCTTGATTTTCCCACAGTGATAGAAGAGACACAGCTTGTACATGTAGCAAGATATCTTTAGGAGCAAACAACAAAAAACCCCAATTAAAACTGACTAGCCAAAAAGGGAGGTCATTGGTTCACCTAACTGAAAAAGAGCAGGCGTTTTCTGACTTTGGGCATGGCTGCATCAGAGACTTGAAGAATGTCAAGGATTCTAACTCCCTTTCTTGGCTCTGTTTTGTCCTATGTGCTTTAACCTCCAAGTGGTAGCCCCCTGCAGCTCCAGGCTTGTTGTCTAGTTGTAAGATGACTTTTTTTCAGTAGTCCCAGCAGGTGCTAGGCCTGGCTCTGATTGGCCCAGCTTGGATCACATGTTTAGTTGTGAACCAATCACCATGGCCCAGGGTGCACAGTCCTCCCATTGGCCAGGTCTGTGTCACATACACACCCATGAGGACCTGGGATGGCGCCAGCCCTGTCTAAAACCCAGAGAATATGGGGGGAATGCATCTGCCTGAAGGAAAGCGAAGGTGCTATTACCAGGAAAGGGAAAAAAGAATATTGGGAAGGCAGAAACAGCAGATGTCTACTGCCCTTTAAAACTGTATTCTGGACTGGCTTCTTTCGGAATGCATAGGCACAGAGCACTCCAGCCATGAGCCCTAGAGAAGGGCAGTTTCCCCGTGCACTCTTCCAGGCCGAGGCCCCTTGCCCAGTACTCACTCCCTTCCCCGCGGTTTCCCTCTTCCCAGGATCACTGGTGGTAGGAACACTCAAGCCCTTCAGGAAAAAGCAGTTCCTGCTGTCAGTGTGGGCTGGCCAGAGGTTTCCAACGTGATGTTCAGATCAAAACACAGGGGCTCAAGATGCATTAGATTCCCAGCATCCGGCCCCTTCAGTCTGGAATGACACTGTGGATGGGACACCAGCATTTCAGGGCACATTGGGTTGGGTTTAGCCAAGCCAAGTCCAATTCCTTGTCTCCAGAGGAAGACTGGGCCTGTACGTCTTTCCTTTCCTCCAGATATGTGTCAGTGGCTGCTTGACTAGGAAGCCATATCACCGTACGAGCCAGCAGTCAACTAGTGGTCTGGAACTGTTCAGATGAAGTGATTCAGGGGATAATTCATTTGGAGCACTTAGCATCTAAGAGCCCAAGACACATTAGATGTCATTTTTTTCAATTTTGATAAAAAATATTCCAGGCAGGGGTTCCTGCTCAGGTAGAGACCGACTGATGTGATGTGGTGGATGGAGGGTGGAGGGAGCCTGCGGTTAGGTTCGGGGGGGAAAGGGTGAGCCCTCAGATTGGCAAGAGAAAGAGGGACCACAGCAACTGCTCCGCGCTCCTTGGAGGACCCTTCCGGAGCCCAAGGCAGCTGTCAGCCCCTGGGAAGCCCCCAGGCCAAGGCCCAGAGTAGAAGCAGTGCTGCTTGGGGCAGTCTGATCCCCTGGGGCTCAGTTCCACACGGAAAGAGTCAAAAATATCTCTTGCAGCTTTGCACTTATATTTAGGGGTTTCCAAGTCCGGTGCCAGTGTCTTAGGGACCTCCGAAACTTGTTTCTGAAACCGTTCCCGAGACTCTTGAAATTAAATTCACCAGTATAAACATTTTGATAGTAGCCTTTTCAATCTTTAGTATATGTGCTGCCAAAGCAAGCTACTGTAGTAGGCTACTGTAGTAGCCTTTTTGAAGAAGACATAGATCAAAGGTATCTCATCAATAAGAAAAGGAAGTGTTTCAAGTGACCAAAAGTAAAGGTTGGTCCTACATATATTTTGGGTTTGAGTCTATTTTAGATAGCTCAGCTGTGATACTCTGACTTCATCTGCGCGTAGATACTAAAACCAGAGCCAAGGCCTAGGAAGCACCAGGGGCACATCCCAAGAGAGGATCTTCATGCCAACCTCCTCCCACCCTGAGCGCGAGCCAGGCACCCATTCTGCCGCTCCATCCCTTTTGTGAAGGTCGAGGTTGCAGGAGTTCTTCAGTCCTCAGCACTGTGCTTATAACTTGGATTTTGAATGCCAGGTTAACTCTGGCACCTGCTTATGGGGAGCGATATAAACAGCCACCAGTGGGCATAATGGCACTTCTCTTTTGTAGGATACAAAATAAACTGCGAAAATAAACTGTTTTTAAGAAATGGATTATTGAGGTAATAAAGCATTAATATTAACGAATTACTAATTTAGGGGAAAAAACATTTTAGAGTAAAAGTGAAGCATACACAGTCATAGCAAAGCATACACTGTTGGTTTTTTTAAAAAAACTCTTTGTTTTCTCTGGTCTACTTTAAAAGAAAACCTCAGACTCTTCTTTTCATAAACAAAACTTCATAATTTGAAAGAGTGTGAGATTTTAAAGTGACCATGTTCCTTAAAGTTATACTGCAGTTTTAGCTTTTCTTAAAAAGTTTTCAAAACTTGGAGAGAAAAAGCATTGATTTCTCCTCTCGGCTCCTTTAATTAGCTCTCTGCCTCTGCTCCCTGGGTTCCTACGGTAGCTGGCACATGGAATATCTTCTTTCCTGCTAGAACAATCCTCCCTTCAATCCTGTCCCCACCCATACCTCCAGTTCCATGGAGCACATTCAAGCTCCATGGCCTGGGGAGCCCAAGCATGTGCCGTAAATAAGGCCATTTACTGCCCAGCTTCTACCGGGACTACTTAGATCAAACTAACTCATGAGGTGGGCTGAAGATGCCCTTCTCACTAGCACGTCAGTCATTGTTCAGATATTTAAATTCCACGGAGAGAATCAGTTGGCCTGGCGAGGATATCATTGCTTACACAGAGAACTGGGCCATCTGTCGACACACTGAAATGCCCAGGCATTTGAGATGACAGGGTTGTGGGTCTCTTTGTTCGTGGATTTCAGGATGAAGTCCTCCAGTAGGGCTCCTTGACTGGACATATTTGAGTTCTTTATCGTGTCCCCAGATGGGGCCTTGGCAGATGAGACTGCATGTCACAGCATTTGGGAGGTCATCTAGCGTAAAAACGGTCTAGGAAGTGAGAGGCAGAGAGCCCAGATGCAGCAGCAGAAGAGAAATCCAGATCTCCGTTCGGGGCTCAGAGACCTTAATTGTACCAAAGGGGTTGTCGTCCTAGCAGCTCCCCTCTTGATATAACCTGAGGAAATCTCAGTGTCAGCGTTTAAATCACAGAACAGCACCCATATTCTTGAAATCCAGCTTGGGTCGTTAAAACAATTAAATTGTACATGGCCTCGGCTCGCCCCTTCGGTGACCAGCTATTTCGCTCCTCAGCCCAGCTCCAGGAGATTCTTTGTCTGAGAGTAACTTCCACACTTCTCTGATTGCCTCTCATGTAGGTCCACTGGTCTTGATCAAACGTTAGGTGTTCCCAACTCAAGGTGTTAACCTTTTTAGAGATAGTGTAGGAAAAGACACCGTGAGGTTTGTTCATTGCTCTAGCGCCCAAAGACTAAAAGGGTCTGCATTAGCTGCAGGTTCAAGCGTCCATGCCAAGTTCTGGGGCTCCACCCCTGCCAGCCACCATTCTCCCCACCACCTACACAAGTATTTGCAGAAAAAATTCCCCTCTCGCCCTCCCTCAGGGGTGGTGTTGAGCCTTTAAACTTTCTTCCAGCAAGCACATCCTGGTAGGAAAAAAAAAGCTCAGATTCTGCTGCTTTAAGTTTCCCCAAATGGCCCTAGGACACATATGCTAATCCAGTGCCAGGGACAGTCTCAGGTCTCCTGTACCTCTCCAAGGTACAAACTCACGTTAATAGCAAAAGCAACGTGGTCTTCTAAATGAGTCTTCATCTTTGTAAGCATCTCTTGTCATGCTACCCTGTTTTTCACTGCCCAGAAATTCTAACATTTCTGCCTTTTAACAAATCCTAAGGAATTAAATCACACTGGATGATCTTCCTGCCAACAAGCAGCATTTCAACTAGTGATTTATGAAAAAAGATCTTCAGTGGATGGGCTGAGCCCATCCCCAGTGATTTATGAAACTGTCCAACTCCTCCATTAATTCCTCATAATTATAAGAACAACCGCAGAGGAGAAATCATTCAATTAAATGACAATTCCAATTTGTAAATCTTATAATATTTTCACATTTGCAATATGGTTCTACACGAGAAACATAACACCTAATCTAATGTGATTCTTCAAGATGGTATCCCCAATATTTTATTTTTGCTTCTTGGTTTAGTAAACTCCCAACCGCTTTTTCTTACGAAAAAAAAAAGTTTCCCATTATGATCTGAAACAGTAATTCTGATTTCAGAGGTTTTAGACCATTTCCTCGAGGCGTTAATCAGTTCCGGCCATATGGCGAGAGTGAGGTAATTCATTATTACTTTACCAAGAATGCCCTTAATGGCATTTTCAGTAGTAATATTAGTCCTTCTGTTTGTTTGCCTTCCTTAGAGCTGCAGGCAACAGCACTCTGAATTACATGGAGGATGAGCTCCAGCTGACTTTCCGTAATTCGATTTAGGATTCTAATCTGAGAAGACAGGAGCAGGTGGGGATAATGAGTGTGGGGGAAGGAGCTGCCCATTATCCTGCCCCAAGGGGGCCCTCTCTCACCTCCAGTTCGCCCCAGGCATTTAACACTTGGCTGTGACCTCATGGGTGGTCATGCCAATCTGGTGGTCAAGAGCAAGGCGCCCTTCCTTCCTCTGAATCCTCCAGCGGCCTCTGGGGAGAGGCACCATCGGGTGTCGGTGTCAGTGTCAGTTACTGGGGCCACGACGCTGCCCCCCTTGACAGCCCCAGGGGGCTCATTCCCTCTTCTAAATGCCAACAGGCATTCACACGCCTGGGCCTTGGAGAGGTCGCCTGGGAATTCCCAGGTCCTTAACGTGAAGGTGAAGAGCCTGTGCCCATGGGAAAAGTGCTGAGGGGGCCGGTGCCGGCTGGGAGAAGTTAGCCACTGCCTCGGTCTGTTCCGGCCATGAGGGGTCGATGTCACATTGTGCAGGTAAAGACGTGAGGTAGGTTTAAGGCTCTGAGATGGGTCCACTGCTGTTTTGGTCGATATCACCTCTTGGGAATCCAACAAAGGTTCATGGCTGTCTGTCATATGTCTGGGCACTGGGCTGAGGGACGTTTAAGAGAGAGAAATAGAGAGACTGGTTTGCGCTCGAAGGAGACCAAGAGCCTCCCTGGGGAGAACTGTCTTCGCATAGCAGCCCTTGGGAAATTGTCATTTAACCCCGGAATCACCCTGGCTTGAATTGTCCAGCATAGGAATTTGTATGTTTCCACCCAGCAAGGCAGGAGTGGCCCTGTCCTGTGCCCTTGTCCATTCTGGAGGCTGGGCTTGGCTCCCAGACGAGGCTCTGCCAGCAGGAGGAAAGACAGCAGGAGGCCTGGAACTTGGTCACCCTTGGGCCCCGTGCCAGGCGCCTTCCTTAGCAGACTCTGCCCCTGTTCCCAGGCAGGGCTCCTTAGTCCCCCTCCCTCACCGCTCGCCTTTGGCCTCTGACACCACGTCATCGCTCAGGGGTTGCTATCCCAGACGGCTTCCTCCAGCTCGGTGTGCATTTTGGTAGCAGTATGAACCCCTCTTTGGGTTTGTCTCAGCCTCAGGTGTCCAGGTTCCCAGGACCACAGGCTTCTACAGCTAGCTCCCTGCCATAGTTAGCTTTCTTCTTGTTTTCCAGATACTAGCTCCTTCCTGTCACCCACCCTCTGATTGTGGCATAGTGCCCAAACTGACACATGCCACGGGCTCAGGGTGCTGTCTGGGCCAGTCATTGGAGGGCAGCATAGGGCCTAACAACCTGACCTGCCCTGGGAACAGCTGCAGAAGCTGAAAGGTCACCAAGGGGGTGACGTGTGCCTGCTGGTACCGGCTCAGTGGCAGATGTGCTGTGACTGGCCTGCTCCCAGTGTCAGGGAAACCCCTTTAGCATCAAAAGATGAGCGGGGAGAAGGGCAAGGGATATTTAGATGTGAATTAATGAAATTAGTTTTTGAACTATGAATATAAATAATTAAAAATGACATATGTGTGTTTTTAAAAAGATGAGATAAGATTATCACTCCCAGTCCCATCTTTTGAAGGAGGCTACAGGTGGATGGGAGGAGCATGTGGGGTAGATCTGACTTAAATCTAATGAAACACTAGAATATACATCAAAGTCTTAACAGTAGTTGTCACTGGATAGCACTATGGGTTCCGTATGATCTGTCTAAAATTCAAAATATTCTGAATTTTTAAAGTAAAAGAATGTATATTTACATTGCTTTCATAATAAGATTTTTTAAATTGTATTTTATTTAAAATGTTAATTTAATGTCAAGATAATTCGGAGTGCTTTTTCTTTGTTGACTCAGGTTTGATACATTTGGAAAAACCTGCACATGAAGCCAGTGTCAGGGGAAGAGCCTATCTGGAGGGGAACATGAAAAGGGAAAGTCCAGGCTGGGACCAGGTGGAAGGGGCAGAGCCGAGAGAGGTGTCAGTTGGAAATTAAG
Source organism: Pteropus vampyrus (assembly GCF_000151845.1). NCBI lineage: Eukaryota > Metazoa > Chordata > Mammalia > Chiroptera > Pteropodidae > Pteropus > Pteropus vampyrus. The sequence goes on from NW_011888893.1 coordinate 3,015,227, forward strand.
TGAGAGGAAAGACTGGACCAACTTACCGATAAGGATGGGGTGAGCTGACACTAGGTGCAAAGCAGTCCCATTATCGCTTGATCTGCTCGGAGAACGTAAGAGTTTATAGGGAGACATGTTTAAAATCCATCCACGTGGTTTAGGGAAAATGTGATGGAATTGGACGTGTCAGATATATCCTTAGAGGTTAAGATTTGTCATAACTACCTTGGGCCTTTTGTCTTCTGTTCAAAAAAAGGATGATATCCGTGTGCGTGTTGTGGTTCAGGGACCTAAAGCTAAGTGGACCTGTGTGCATGGCCACTCCCGGTCACATGCAACCGCAGGGGACGGAGGAGAGGGCATACTTCCAGAACCAAACACTGAATGGCCCTGGGAATTGGGGACTCTGGCAGTGGAAGGTCGGCAAGTCCCAGCCACAGGAAGATGGGTACCAGTGTTTTGAACTAATAGCTCTTGAACATTCACCGGGTCACTTTTGGTTGGTTGCTTCCTGCCTTCTTGCTTCTTTTTAACATACAGCATCCTTGACTACCCTTAAAACTGATCAGATTTGGTATTATGAAAGGATGCTTTGGTTTAGCCGGGTCATGACCATTAAAATTTTCATATATCACAAATTACTGGGACTACTGGCAAGAATGAGCAACTACAAACTTATAATAGGCCGTGTACAACTTAAAAATTTTTCCCAAATAGGTCTTAGGTTAACATTAAACTTTCCCAAGTTACAGTCTCTATTCTGTGGTCAATGCATTTGAATTGGAAAAAAAGACTTAACCTCTTCATAGGAATATGGGTTTTTTAAATATATTTTTTAATTAACAAACTCATTTAGGGAAGTTTTAGGTTCACAGCAAAATGGAGCAGAAAGTACAGAGTTCCCATACACCGCCCCCCCACCACACACACACACACACAGACATGCACCGCCTACCCCACTGCCCTCCACGAGCGTGGCACGTTTGTTACCATCAATGAACCTACAGTGACGTCATCATCACTCAAAGCTCACAGTTTAGGTTTCACTGTTGATGTTGCACATTCTGTGATTTGGATCAATGTGTAATGACATGTAACCATAGCATCCTACAGAAGTTTCACTGCCCTAAATATCTTCTGTGTTCTACCTGTCACACTAACCACTGGCAACCACTGACCTTTTAACTGTCCCCATACTTTTACCTTTTCCAGAATGTCATCTGGTTGGCATCATACAGTATGTAGCCTTTCCAGATTGGTTTCTTTCACTTAGTAATATGCATACAAGTTTCTTTCATGTCTTTTCATGGCTTGATAGCTCATTTCTTTTTAGTACTGAGTAATATTCCATTGTCTGATGTGCCACCATTTATTTATCCATTACCTACTGAAGGGCATCTTGGTTGCTTCCAAGTTTTGACAGTTATGAATAGAGCTGCTGTAAACATCCATGTGCAGGTTTTTGTATGGACATAAGTTTTCAGTTCATTTGGGTAAATACTAAGGTGTGTGATTACTGGATTGTATGAATAATAATAAAATACTTTTTTACAGAAAGTATTTAATCAAAATTAAAATTGAAATATCTTCTAAATGTATTTTAAAATATTTCAGAAAAAGGCATAAAATAACAAAACCACCTTCATACCCACTAACCAGTATACTTGCCTACTCCTTCCCAATCACCCCTTCCTCCCCAAGAAGTAACCATTATCCTGAATTTGCTGTTGATCCTTCTCTTGTATTTCTGACACTTTTACTTTATTTTGTATTCCTAAACAACAGCAGTATTTTTTGCATGTTTTTAACTTCATACAAATGGTATTACACATGCATTCTTTCAAAACCTGTCTTCCTCCACCATCCCCCCACCACCAATACTAGGCTTGTAAAGCTCATCCATATCGAGATGTGTGATTCTGATTCATTGACTCTTTGCTATGTTTGTTCCACAGCCTTGCCGATCAACATAAGGTCGCTCCCAGATTTTTGCTATCACAAACAGTGCTGTTATAAATATACTGGTACGTGACTACTTGCTCACACAGGCAAGACTTGCTCTGAGGCAGTGCTTGCTACTCCAGGTATATAGTCCAAAAAGTGTTTGTTTCTGGTAAATCAATGCTTTGCTTCCTTCATCAAGAACATCCTAGTGTGAAACAAATTTAAGCCTCGCTAAACAATATGTTTCATGATGAAGTTGATTTATGGTGTTGTAGTGCGAGCTCTTCTTTCTTATCACAGACTGGCTCTCTGAATAGCACTGCCTTCCGGTGTGTGCCTAGGGAAGGAATTATTGGCTCGGGTGTGAATCTTGATAAATCTGAAATGCTAAGCTGCAGGTCTACCTCAAACACTGTAGGACCAGAGCAAGAATACAGTGGAAACCACATACCATATATCTAAATATTTAAAGTTATAAGTAGTGCCGTGTATGTTAATGTGTTCTATCATCCTACCTTGACAAAACCATACCTTCACAGCGACCTTAGATTTATCGAATTTAGATTTATAGAAGTCCTTAAAGTTCACTCTATAGCATGGGTGGCTGAGAAGAGCGGTCCCTGGCCCCAACCTGTGGATCGCCCCTCTGGCCCTCCCAGCCCCTGCTCCATCCTGCACCTCAAAGGGCCTCCTGTGCACGTGAATGGACACCCCACTGCAAACTATCTGCACCCCCACGAACAGCCACCCCTTGGTCACCCAAGCCCTGGAAGTGAACAGTGCTGCTGAGACAGAAAATTCTACACCCCTGCTCCTTGGACTAGTGGGAGGGGACAGGTGCCAGTAGCTCTGGGTGCCCTGGCCATTTGGGGGCTGATGTAGCCAGAGGAGGGTCAGAGTTGGACCCTCAAGAGCAGGCCCAGGGCAGGACAGCAGGCTTCTTGCCAGGGGCTGAGGAAACTACTGGGAATTTATAGGTTTCAATGAGGTTTTCACATTTTGAGTGTCTCATCATTTATAATACTCATTAAGAAATCTCTGGTATCCTTGTATTCATTTCCCCTTTTTAATTCTTTACTTTGTCTGTTTTCATCTTCTTTTGTGTTTTCTTGATCAGTCTTACCAGAGTTTCAACTTGTTAATCTTTTCAAAGGACATTTTGGTTTTAGTCATCTCCTTTATGTCACTGTTTTCTCCATTTAGTTGACTTCTTTGAGGTTACTTTTTAGGTTCTTGCCTGATAAATTTAGTTTGAGCTAAAAATTTTCCTTTAAATTCTGCTTTGGCAGTTTCCCACAATTTTGACAAGTAGTGTTTTCACTGTTACCTCATTCTATATATTTCTTATTTTTTAGGATTTTCTAATCCTTTTTATTTATATATTTTATAATTTTTTAAATTTATTTTTTAATTACAGCTGACATACAATATTATTAGTTTCAGGTCTATAGTGTAGTGATTAGACATTTATATATACATTACAAAGTGATCACCCCATTAAGTCTAGTACCATCCAACACCGTACATATTTATTACAGTGTTATTGATTATATTCTCTATGCTATACTTTACATCCCCATGACTATATTTATAATTAACAATTAGTACTTCTTAATCCTTTTCACCTCTTTCATTCATCCCCCCAACTCCTCTTCAACCTGCAAACTATCAGTTTGTTCTCTGTGTCTATGAGTTTGTTCCTGTTTCGTTTGTTCCTTTGTTTTTCGGATTCCACATACAAGTGAGATCATATGGTATTTGTCTTTCTCTGTCTGACTTATTTCACTTAGCATAATACCCTCTAGGCCCATCCATGTTGTCGCAAATGGTAAGATTTTATTCTTTTTATTACTGAGTCATATTCCATTGTCTATATGTACCACCTCTTCTTTATCCATTCATCTATTGATGAACAGTTAAGTTGCTTCCATATCTTGGCTATTTTAAATAATGTTGCAATGAACATAGGGATGCATATATCTTTTCAAATTAGTGGGTTGTTTTTTGGTTTTGTTTTTTTTTTTCAGATAATTACCCAGAAGTGGGATTGCTAGGTGGTCATGTGGTACTTCTCATTTTATTTTTTGAGGACCTTTCATAATGTTTTCCATAGTGGCTGCACCAATTTACAATCCCACCAACAGTGCATGGGGGTTCCCTTTTCTTCTCACCCTCAGTAACACTTGTTGTTTGTTGATTTATTGATGATAGCCATTCTGACAAGAGTGAGGTGGTATCTCATTGTGGTTTTAATTTGCATTTCCCTGATTAGTGACTGTGAGCATCTTTAATATGTCTCTTGGCCAGCCATATGTCTCTTTGGAGAAATGTCTATTCAGGTCCTCTGCCCATTTTTTAATTGGATTGTTTGGGGGTTTTTGGCGATAACTTGTTTGAGTTCCTTATATGTGTTGGATATTAACCCCTTATCTGATGTGTCATTGATGAATATCTTCTCCCATTCAGCAAGTTGTCTTTCCATTTTGCAAAAACTTTTTAGTTTGATGTAGTCTCATTTGTTTATTTTTTTCCTTTTGTTTCCCTTACCCCGGGAGACATCCAAAAAAAATATATTGCTAAGAGTGATGTCCAACAGTTTCCTGCCTATGTTTTCTTTGAGGAGTTTTATGATTTCAGGTCTTACATTTAAATCTTTAATCCATTTTGAGTTTGTTTTTGTATATGGTGTAAGAAAGTGGCCTGGTTTCATTTTTGTGTATATCTGTCCAGTTTTACCAGCACGATTTATTAAAGAGACTATCTTTACCCTATTGTATATTCCTGCCACCTTTGTTATAGATTAGTTGGCCATATAGGTGTGGCTTTATTTCTGGGCTCTAGTCTAGTCCATTGATCTGTATGTCTGTTTTTGTGCCAGTACCATGCTGTTTTGATTATTGTAGACTTGTAACATAATTTAATGTCAGGTAATGTGATACCTCCAACTTTGTTCTTCTTTCTTAAGATTGCTTTGGCTATTTGAGGTCTTTTGTGGTTCCATGTAAATTTTAGGACTATTCTAATTCTATGAAAAATTCCATTGGCATTTTGGTAGGGATTTCATTAAATCTGTATATTGCTTTCAGTAGTATGGACATTTCAGTAATGTTAATTCTTCGTTATAGCTTACCATTTATTTGTATCTTCTTCAGTTTCCTTTTTTCATTGTCTCCTAGCTTTCGAAGTAAAGGTCTTTTGCCTCCTTGTTTAGATTTATTCCTAGATATTTTATTCTTTTTGATGTCATCGTAAATGGGATTTATTCTTAATTTCTTTTTCTAATAGTTATTGGTGTGTAAAATGCAGCCAATTTCTAAATGTTAGTTTTGTATTCTGCTTCTTCACTGAATTCATGTATTCTAATAGTTTTGGGGGGTTTTTTGGTGGAGTCTTTAGGGTTTTCTATATATAGTATCATGTCATCTGCAAATGACAGTTTTACTTCTTCCTTTCCTATTTGGATACCTTTTACTTCTTGTCTGATAGCTGTGGCTAAGATTTTCAGTACTATGTTGAATAAAAGTGGTAAGTGGACAACCTTGTCTTGTTCCTGATCTTAAAGGAAAAAGCTTTCAGCTTTTCATTGTAGAGTATGTTAGCTGTGGGTTTGTCACAGATGGCCTTTATTATGTCGAAGCATGTTCCTTCTATCCTCACGTTGCTGAGAGTTTTTATTGTAAGTGGATAGAGGATTTTGTAAAATGCTTTTTTTTTTCTATTGATGTGATCATATGATTTTTATCCTTCATGTGGTATCAGAGTAATGCCATTTGGTCTAGAAAACTGAAGTTGAGATCAGTGTTTCTCAAGGTGAGACTTTGTAAAAATAACCTGGGGTGCTAGTTTAAAATACCCTATCCTCAGAGATTCTGGGTCCTTCAGGCTAGTGTGGAACCTTATGCTACACACTTTTTTAAAAAGCATCCCAGGGGATTCTGAAGTCAGTAGCCAACAAGCCACACTGAGAAGCATTAATCTAGATATTACAAAAATAAAGGAACTGATGTAGCAGATAGACAAAATTATATATCTGGAAGAAATGGTCAAATTCTCCAAAATGTGTATTTATTGTTTAAAAAACAGGCAAAGAAATGCTTGAGGGATCAATTTTATGAAACTACAGAACTTCAGAAAGTGATGCTTTCTGCTTGATTTTAGTCAATAAATGCTCCTTGTCTGACTGACCAAGACACCACAGCCTTTAGATGACTATAACTAGAGAAATCTCTTCTAGTTTTTGAACCATTCATTATTTTAACCAGCCTTTAAAAGAACCCTGCAGGTTATTTCCACTTAGTAACCACAAAAAATGTTAACTCATGTCTGTCGCCATATTAAAGCATATCGGGTTTGAATGTTTCTTTCCTTGTACCCTGGTGAAACTTATCCTTCTCCTCTTGTCATGGATCTATATTTTCTTATTCGTAAACCGTGGTTTCTCTTCCTTCTTTTTTGGCTCCAAATCCCTCGATTCTCCCCCTGGCCCAGTAAATTTTTTTAAATTCTTCAGCCACAGACAACCCCAATAAAATGACCACCAGTCCTCACTTCTCTTTCCAGTGTAGTATTTCCCACCCTCTCAAACTTCAATGAGAAGTCTTGTCCATTCCTGCTTAGGGAGATAGGTGAAGGAAAATGAGATCTTTCTACCTCAGTAGACAGGTACTTGGAAATCACAAACAAACCAGAAATTTTGTCAACAATGAGCCCCCTCCCCTTGACTACTGAACACATCCAATAATCACTCCAAACGCACCTTAATTTACACAAGAACTGGTCTTATTTCCCATCAAAATTGCAAAGAAAGGCACAGTGAATCCTACTGGGAATTTGGTCCGTCAGTTTATGTCA
>NW_011888893.1:3023358-3067137 GCF_000151845.1 Pteropus vampyrus
CTTATTTAAAAATTTCTCTGTCACCCTCACCAAAAGGGGAACATATCTAACTCGCCATCCTCGCAACTACACTAGACATTTTCCTTCTCCTCCAACCTCCACCCTCCCTTCTTCTCCATCCTGTTCTCTGGTCCTGTGGGCTGGCTTTTATGGACTGTACCACCCAGGTCCTCTTGCTTCTGGCTTTTAGTTGGGCTCAGCTGAAGGCCCAGGCAGGAGACCAGAGTTGGAGGCGCCATGCGTCCAGCTCCCTCCTTGCCTCACTGTAGCTTGGCAGTGGCCACATACTTTTCCTGAGAGTCATGGCTTCCCTTGGGCAACCCTTCCTTGTCACTAATTTCTGGTAATTGCTCCCTCCCTATTCAGCAAGTTGTGATAGCAGCTTCCTAGGGTGCTTCATCATCATTTGTTGGCTTCCTTTAACACCATCAGCACCTTTGTATAAAAGTCCCTTCCTTAAGCTCCCTCCCAGTTACTCCTTCTTCTTATCCCATCTGCTTCCTGCTGGACTGTGACTGACATAGAGCCCTTCACAGTCAGGTGAACTTAGCCAGTGATTTTTTTCCAGTCTCCTTTGCATGCTGTTTTTTATTGCTTGATTCTAAATGTCTTATTTCCTCATCTTCAAAGTGTCCCATTAATAATAAACTTCCCATCAGACCTGTAAGTTGTAACTCTTTCATCTCTACTCCAAGGAACTAGATATACCTTTCAACACATTGGAATCACACCAATACGGATGAAAATCGAACTTCAGCAAAATTAAGTCTTTTGGGCTGCAAAGAGCATCATCGAGAAAGTGAAAAGACAACCTGCAGAGGTTGGGAGAAAATATTTGCAAATCATATATCCGGTAAGGGACTTGTATCCAGAATACATAAAGAATTCTTATAACGCAATAATAAAAGATAAATAACCCAATTTAAAAATGGGTGAAGTCTATGAATAGATATTTCTCCAAAAGACATATACAGGCGGCTCATGAGCACACATAGAGATACTCCACACCATTAGCCTTTGAGATATGCAAATCAAAGCTACGATGAGATACCACTTCATACCCACTAGGATGGTGGTAATAAAGAAGATAGATGATGAGTGTTGGCGAGAATGTGGAGAAATTGGAACTCTCGTTCTCCACTGCTGGTGGGAACGTAGGATGGTGCCAGCATCACAGAGTTACCATGTGACCCAGCAATTCCACACCTTGTATACATACTCAAGAGAAATGAAAATATGTGTTTCCACAACTATTCAGAGCAGCATTCATAATAGCCCAAAAGTAGAAACAACCCCAGTGTCCACCAGCCGATGAATGGATAAACAAAATATGGTATGTCCGTATGATGAACCATTACTGGCCAGGAAAGGAAGGGAGTGCTGGTGCGTGGTGCAACAGGGATGAACCTTGAAACCATCATGCTAAGTGGGAGGATTCAGTCACAAAAGAACTGAATACGGTATGATTCCGTTTATGTGAAATGTCCAGAGCAGGCAAATCCATAGAGAAAGATAGTAGATTAGTGGTTGTCCAAGGAATCTTGGGAGGAAATGGGGAGTGCAGACTTTCTTTTGGGGGTGATGAAAAAGTTCAAAAATTGTCCGTGGTGACAGCTGCACATTTCTGTGAATATACTATACTCTGTCCTCGCTCTTCTAAGTGTCTCTTAGAATTTATACCTATGATGGGTGGTGAACACACAATGCAAAGTATGTATATATATGCCCTACTGTTGAATTGTACACCTGAAACTTACTGGATTTCGTTAACCAATGTCACCATAGTAAAAGTAAAAATAAATAAAAGAATTCATACCTAAACATAAATGGCATTAGAACCTACAAGCTTAAGAAACCCCTCAGAGACCCATGAAACTTGCCCCAAATTGAAGACTTAGATGGCTGGCCTCTTTCTAGCATGCTGCCATTTTATAATTCTCTGACTGTCCAGCATGAAACAACTGATCACAAGCTTTTTTGCCAGTGTTTTTTTTATGTTAGGATAAGAGAAAACATCTTTTACCAACCTCCCAGAGCATCCTATTAACATCTCGCCCCTCTTCTCCATTATATTCATGGTAACTAATGTTATCAGAGAACTCATGGCAACTTAACAAAAGAGGAACTCAGTAATGGGGATCCTGTATCTAAGCTTCTTTATGCAGATGCTGCTCCCAAGCTAGTTTTGTGCTGTAGAAAGAGGACACTGCAGGAAGCCAGGGCCTCAGTAGTTACATGACTCTGGGGAAATCCCTCAGCACATATAGCCACCTCCACAAAATAAGAGCCTTCACTTAGAGCATCTCTGCGGAACTCCCACTTCAAAAAAATAATCTATCAACTTGAGCATTCGTATCATCTACCTTAACCTAAAGTTTTAAAACACTGTTGGTGGCAGTAAAGCAGAGAGACTGCTCTAAAATTACCATTGCCTGTGTCGCGCTAAATCTTTTGGATGAATGGAGACTTCCATGGAAAATTCTAAAGTCACAAACAAATCAAATAGGTTGAACATTAATAAACACTTAGATGAAGTAGGTGAAACTGATGTTGTCTGATTCTGATCGGAGAGGTAGAGAGAGTGTTTTAACCACACTGCTGATATTTTAGGGGAAAAGGTAGATCAGTCTGAGATGCCCTAAGTCCTTGTAACCCACTCGTAGGTAAGTGGACAGGAAGTAGGTAAGCTCCAGAGCCCTGCCAAGGCTTCAGGTGTTCTCAGAGCTGGCAGCAGTGGAAAGAATTTTGCAGAATTAAAGAGTCACACCTCCAAGTGTGTGTAGGTTGTGGACTCTCCTCCTGTGAGAACAAAGGGTAGTAGCTGGAGTCACAGGAGTAGCAGTTGATGAAAACGTGGCATTCTGAAGTCTGGCTTTGAACAGTAGCAGAGAAGCTGAGAATTCTCTCCAGTTATGAGTCCTCGTTCCATGTGCACCCACAGGAGTCAGCGTGGGGCCTAGAGGAGGACCACAAAATGACGAGGACCCAGGCAATAAATGACAGGAAGGTCCCACAGTGTTTCCCTAACCATTGTCTGCTAGGTATGTCCCCAGTTTTACACCCGAATTGCACTATAATTCACCTGCATATTATTTGAACTATCTAGTATATCTAAGTTAACTCTTTACTAAAACATGCTATGCAACCATCCTGCCATGATTAAGAGCACAGAATAGTTTAAGGTTGCGGGTTAGGTTTATTAGAGTGTTTAGAGGAAGCTGGAGTAAAGTAAAACCAGAGGCAGGAACAGACTTTCCTAGAAATGCATTCACAGTCAAAAGAAAAGGGAAAAAATGGCATCATGAAATAGGGCTAGGACAACTGTGAGGGAGAAATAGGCAAGTTGAAGGACGTCAAAGATAACGTGACAGGAGTGACTTGGTAACTGACTGGATATGGGGTGGAGGCAGAATGATCGAGGGTATCTCCAAGATTCCTGGTTCCTCACACTGTGAGGGTGTCGATACCCTTACCCGCAGAGGGAAATCAGGGTGCAGGGCCAGTTTTCAGCAGCAAGGGAATTAATTTGTTTTTGAAGCTGTGGCATACTATGGCCTGCTGGTTTCTCCCACCCAATTCACGTCACCTTGTAACGTCTGACTTTCACCATTTTTGCGCACGAAGACGCCCTGATGACTGCCAACCTGGGAACTTTAGCTGTGCTGCTCAGTGTTCCACACCTGAGCTCTCTTGCTGTCGCTCATTAGTGTTAGCAGTGTGGACCTTTATTTATTGACCTTTCTATCTTAAATCTGAATGTGTCCTCGAGAAGTTTTTTTCTGTTCAAAGTAAAACTCATTTCAGTCATACAACGGACAGGTGCTGATCACCTGTTGTTTCAAGGTGTTTTCCAGGAGATGTGGAGATCACATACACTAATAAAACTAATAATAGTCCTGCCCTCAGAAAGTTAACAAGTCGATAGATATTTTTATAAACTCTGAGATTTCTTGGGGAAAGGCAATTTTCTAACCATAAACGACCTTTCTCACTTACTGGGTAGCTCTTCAACTCCAAAGTAGGTCAAACACTAGGGTTTAGTGGCATAAGTGAGTATAGTGCTTCCTGGGTCCTGGCATTCTACAGCATAATTGCATACTCCCAACCTGCTGCTACACGCCCAGAGGGCGGAGTGGAGACCGTGAGAGCTGGCGTTCAGGGCAAGGCTGTGCAGACATGCAAAGCAAGCATCAGCAAGCCCAGACTGAGAAGCACACGAGGAGAGGGATGGGGCTGAGACTGACTCAGCACCAGCTACACAACATCCCCAAGTGGAGAATATCGTTGCTCCTATTTATGCGAAACAGGGAAGGAGATATAATTTGTATGCGTGCAGAAAAATGCGTGGGTGGACACACAGAATGGGAAAGACACTTCCTGTCTCCCTTTTTGTTCTATTTGAAATCTTGACGTATGTACTAATTTGATGAAAAAGAAGAAGTGAATAAGCATTGAGAAATAAGTAAATGCATAGAATTGCCATTAGACCCAACAGTCCCAATGCAAGGTACATACCCAAAAGAATTGAAAGCAAGGACCCAAACAAATACACGTCCGTGCATGTTCATAGCAGCACGATTCACAATAGCCAAAAGGTGAAACAGCTCAAATGTCCATCAGCAGGTGAATGATAAAGTGAGGTTGGTCCATGCCGTGGAATATTACTCAGCCATAAAAAGGAACACAGCGCTTATGCGTGCTACAAGGTGAGAGAACCTCGAAAACATACCAAGTGAAAAAAGCCAGTCCCAAAAGGCCCCATGTTGTATGATTCCATTTGCATGAAATGCACAGACTAGGCACATCCATAGGGACAGACAAAGACCAAGGGCTGCCAGGGTCTGGGGAGGCAGGAATGAGGAGCAGTTGCCTAATGAGTACAGGGTTTCCTTTGGGGGTGATGAAAATGTTTTGAAACTAGATAGAGGTTGTACAACATTGTAAATGTACTAAATGCCACTGAATTGTTCACTTAAAATGGTTAATTAGTAATATGACTATTACCTCAGTAAATAATTAATTTTTTTTGGCAGGAGGGGTAAAGTGTAGCAGGAAAGTCACAGATCACCCTGACAATTGCAGTCTGAATGTCGGTGGGTACAGGGTAGGAGCCTGAAAACTAGCTTTTCATACGTCGGCCCAGTAACTTGTAGAGCATAATGAGATTAAATCAAAATTCACAATAATGACCATGAAGCTTACCCATGATCCCATCACACCAAGAACTATTTTCATTTTGTCCCAGCATAGCCTTGACAAATCATTTCTTGGAAAACACTGAATTAATAAATGCTTTTCCTGACACTCCTGCTCCTGGAAAAACACTGACTTGTCAGAATAAACTCATTAAGTTCCTTCTTGTTGAACTGGGCACGTGTCCAGCTTGAATAGAGAATCTCAATTGTGTTTGGAACTGAGAGGGACCTGCCCCTTTGAGGTCCTGCTGTTAGCCAGGCGGGGGAGCACATATGGAAAAGGGTGTCTTGGCATGAGCTGTGGCCTGCACTGTCTCTTCCTAGGCCTGTCATTGTCCCACCCGGGCCTCCTGCTTGCACCTTCTGCTCCCCGCCCCCTACTTCATCAGTGGTTCGTGTTCTCCTTTCAGACTTGGCACCTTTGAACTGACCTATAGTGACTCCTCCGACTTGGGCTTGGGGCTCTTTCTCATGAACATCCTTATGCAAAGCCTGGGGCCATCCTATACCTGACCTTTGATACCAGATAAATTAGATCTCACATAAGTTTCATCAGTATCACCCAAAAACCATTTGGAAACCATCATATTGAGTATAAAGGAAGGAAAAGTCTTTATCAGTTTGAAATGAAGAAGTTTGACCACTGCTTAATAATAATGCAATTAGTTTAGTCTGCTCAAGCCACCATAACAAAGCACCACAGACTGGGCGGCTTAAACACAGAAGTTCATTTTCTCACAGTTCTGGAGGCTGGAAGTCTGAGATCAAGGTGTCAGTGGGGTTAGTTTCTTCTGAGTTTGGGCTAGAGCTTTAGAGAGGAAAAGGCATACTTTTCCCATTTTTAAGTGCACGTAAATACAGATTTGTTTAGTGTTCTCTACCAGCATCTGTTTGCTCTATGAAGTAGGCCAAGTCATCTTCTGAAAAGGGGGAGGCTACAGAGAGTCATCTACAGAAACACTGCTGGGAGTGCTGAGAGCCAGCCATTCCTACGTTCGGCTTCATTCTCTCCTCAGGGATGCTTCTCTGAGCTCTGAAAACTAACGCTTTTGGTCGAAAAGACCCATGTCATTAGTGATTTCCTGAGTCCTAGTTTTCAGCACCCTCCTGTCCCCCCACCCAGTACAACTTAGCTAGAGCTCTATGGAGGACATATTCTAAGTGGCTGTCAATGGGGCTACAGGAGTTTGTTGTGCTGTTCTTATAACTTTCCTATAGGTTTGAAATTTGTCAAAATAAAAACGCAGTAAATGAATAATCCAAGAATCTGCCCAAATCCTTTTTCATGCTGAATCAGATTGGTGTATGTCGCCGCTGGTGGAGATCCCGCCACCTCTCAAGGAGAGGGAGACACTCCCTAGAACTGACAGTCAGTGGCGTTCAGGAACAAAACCAGCCTCACTCAGTCCTAGGCCCTCCCTACACGGAGACGGACACTGGGGGATGCCAGGAGAGAGCAGGCCACCTGGCGGCTGGGGCGGGGTCACCGGCTGCCCCCTGCACTGCCCATTCTGCTCAAGCACCCATCTACCTGCTGTGTCCCATGAACCCCCCACTGCCGCCAGTGCCGTGTAATTGGCTTCTGCTCTAGGACAGCTCATCAGTCGGAGCTTCGTGGCTGGAATAACTTGGGCATCAGTTTAGCTTTCCGTTTGGCGCTGCCCAGGCTCCTCGCCCATGTTCTCACCGTCGTTGCGCAGGCCGTGGTCCAGTCTGCTCGGTGCTCACTCGGCGTGCTGCTGACTTCTGGTCTTGCCTTATCCAAACTTGTCCTGGCTCCTGACTCTCTGTCAACAGCCAAGGACCCGCAGCCCCTCTTGAACTGTCAGGTTTCTGCCTGCTGGATTTCAGCCACTCCCGGGAACCACGCACGTATTCCTGACATTACCTAAGCCACTGGCCATGGCAGTAGGTGTTTCTTTGGGGCTGGTGTGCATCCAACCTCTCTTCAATCTTCAGGATGTGGTGTTAACACGCTGTCCAGGCCTGGCCAGCTCATTGAAGCCATCCTGTGTGCTTATGATATGCACCGGGCTTTCGAACAAAGTTGGCATCCACAGACCGTTCTGAGTCACTTTCCTTGACCTTTATCTTGCACCTGATCTTGCTTACATCTTTGCAACTGCCTCACTTGCTGCCGCATTTCCCATTTTTGTCCTTACCGCGACAATAAGACCTAGCACTCTCTGTTATTTCCCCAGTAGTGATCTTAAAGCTTCACTCCTGTGATTTCAGTTCCCAACTTGGCTAGACAGCCGGTCTGGATTTAACTCGTTCCTGGAACCCCGTTTGGTAGTATATTCATGAAGCTCACTCCAGCCCCACAAAGGGAACTAGGACAAAGACATTTAACCTAAAACTATTGGGTTAAATAATAAGGATGTCAGGTATACAGTTTTTAGAAAATTAAATCCTCACCCTAAAAAGATCAAAGATTCAAAAGTAGAAAGAAAAACAGAGAGAGAGAGCAGGAAGGAAGGCAAAATGGAAGGAACAGAAGGGAGGGACGGACATAGAGAGAGAGAGAAAGAAGTAATAAAAGTAGTAGAAGAAAACTTAGCATTTTTTCTTTGGAGTGGGGAAGGCCTAACTAAGACATATAATCCAGACATCATAAATATCAGTTTATCTTTATAAAAATAAAACATTTTAGCTTAAAAAATAAGCAAAGTCAAAACATAAGAAATTGAGGGAAAAAAAATTCTGCCATATCGCAGACCAAGGGCTAAGCTCACAAATATATAAAGAGCTGCCACAAAATAATTTTTTAAAAACCAACTCAGTAAAAGAATTGGCAAAGTGTAGGAATGAACATTTTACAAAAATGAAATGCAAATGGCTTTAAAACATAAACATACTCAGACTCCCTCATACGATACGAAGACCAGTTAGAACTACACTGAAACATCACTTTCACCTATCAGCTTGGTAAACATCAGAGTTTGGTAAAACACTGATGCTAAAGCCATCAGGAAACAGGCCCTCTTGTACATTGTTGGTGGAAGTGTAAATTGGTAAAATCCCTATGGAGGGTAATTTTGTAGTCTCTATCAAAATTGTAGATGCATGTACATTTCGTTCCAGCAGTTTCACTTCTAGGAATTTATTTTATGAATATTCCCACATTAGTGTTAAATAATTAGGAATAAGTTTATTTATTCCAATATTGTTTGTCATAAAATATTCAGAATATATTCAATATTTAATTAAAAAAATTTAGAAGACCTTTTTCTCCTTTATTATGATAAGAACGTTTAAGGAGATCTACCCTCTTAACAATTTTTTAAGTGTGCAATACATTACTACTAACTATAGGAAGACTATTTTTAAAATAGTAAAGTAAATAAATTCGTGGAAAGACTCATGAGAAAGGTTCTGAGAGTCAAGTCTCAACATAATTTTGTAACTCTGGCACTGCATGTGGGTCAGCAGATTTTTTAAATACATTCCTTGTAAAAGCCTGAGGTTTATCTGCATTGAGAGGCTGCGTCTCCAAAACCAGTGTCTCTTGACAAGCAGGCTCGCTCCTGTGGCAACACAGACCTCTCTGGTTTGTACTGCTCTTGTGGAGCTGCTGGTTTATTGACAGATGGTGTAGCAGTGAAAATACAGCCACACGGGAGAGAAATAAAATCAAGGAAAAGAAGACCAAAACACTCTCTCCAAACAGATTCCTTTTTATTCTAGTAAATGTGATGCAGAATTTTTTAATAAAAACCCCATAAAACAAAATATTTACAGCAAGTGTGCTACCTATCTAGGTTTTAGGAAAATATCAAAACTGCCTGAGGCTAGAATGAAAAACATTTTAAAGGCTTTTTGTAAAAGTTAGTCATC
Organism: Pteropus vampyrus; assembly: GCF_000151845.1. Classification (NCBI taxonomy): domain Eukaryota; kingdom Metazoa; phylum Chordata; class Mammalia; order Chiroptera; family Pteropodidae; genus Pteropus; species Pteropus vampyrus. Next base: position 3,032,391 of record NW_011888893.1, read on the forward strand.
TCAATCTTTATAGCAATGGAGAAAAAAAAGACGACACATTTTTAACAGCCTTCATCTCCCTAAATAGCTTTTTTTTAAGTATGCAATTTAAAAGCTTTATTTAAACATAAATTTAGTGGTTCAGCATGCGAAGGTAAATCAGTCCACATCAGATTAAAGATAATTAACACTGAGTGACCTTGATATTCAGAACATTTTAAGAATGACCATTTGTCTCTTTTGCTCAATGCTAGAGAAAGAAGGTGGCTGGAAATTAGCAAAATAACTACTGGGAAACTGTAAAACTGCCTGTCTGAAATCCTGTCTTTCTTGTGGTTATTTGGGCCAGGCCGACCGCTTCTTGCCAGCACTACTGCCATCAGCATGGCGTACACCACAAACACACACAGCCCGTTCACAAATCGATGGGGTAGGACGGTGTCGCATGCACTCAGAATCTGAGCGTTCTTTACCTGGTCGGGATCCAGTGAGATTACAGCGACTGAGTTGCTCTAACAGTTGCTATGATTTTTCACCAGGAGACAGGAAAAAAAAACAAAAAAAAACAAAAAAACTTAGTATTTGAAAACAGCCACTTTAAAAAGTTGTAAACCAGCATGAAGAAGCTTTCCTTTGCAGTCAGCTGATTTTATTTTGCAAAACGCATTTTCTAGAGGGTTGCTTTTTAAGAAACAAATGTGCTAAATACCATGTTAATAAAGCTAGAAATTAGCTTTAACAGTTTAAAAGTAGCCATTTTCCAATCATCCAAAGCCAGAGTTGCTCTAAATTCCAAAAATATTTTTTATACAGTATTTATGACGATATTACGGAGTAATATATGGAGAGAACATATAGAGTTGACAGAATGTAGTTCAGCAGTACCAGCTGAACAGGCGAGGTCTAAATTTTTTCCAGACTGTAAAGTTTCATGCAGGAAGTTGGAAAAGAAACTAAAAATACAGCAGAGTTTTACTTTAATTACTGACAGGTGACCAAGATTTTATTTTGTTCTTCTGGAATATTCCATTCCATTGCATATTGACAAAACAGATATTTCATAACAAAAGGAGAAACAGAAGAAAGGTATGAAAACAACTCCTACGCTAAGTTTAAATGCTCCCTTCTGAAACACTGAGTACCTGTTTGTTCCCCCCATAATACGAGCTTTATTTCAGGTGAACCACATTCAGCGTCACCTCTCTTCTTGTAGAAGGTCAGGGTTCCTTCCAGTTGCCAATGTCAGGAAGGAGAAACAAGGCCAAAAGCAAGTTGAGCTGAGGTCAGGTCCTTGGAGATGCCAGCACCTGGTACAGAGTGGAAAAGCAGAACTGGGGATGGATGGAGGTCAGAACTCGAGTCAACAGCCAGAGACACCAAAGTTCAAACCAGGACAAGCCAAAACCCAAGTCCTGGGGCAAATCTAAGAACAAATCAGACAGGGACAGATGAATAGACAAGTTAAAGGAGACCAAGAAACATGCAAAGTAGCTGTGGCAAGGTCTGCAGACGCTGGTTAGCACTGGGACCTCTTCCTCTACGAACAGGCTCCTACTGGTCTTAGAAGAGCCATACTCTGAGAACGTCAGGGAAGGAGCCAAAAGCAGTGACTCGTTTATGCACAAGCGTGCGCCACTACCACCACAACCCCCGAGAGGAAGATCTATAAGTAATACACAAGCACAAGACTGACATCACTGTCGTTAGACAGTAAATTATATATAACTAAACCATAGCCCCCTTGAAATACAAAAACCGATATAATACTCATCCTGTAATTCATTCAAGATAGATTTGATTACCTACATCCAGGTACTGTGCTGAAAAACTGGGGCCGGGGCAGGAGGAGGAGGGAGGAGTAAAGGGGTTGGTGGCAGGAGGGGGTAGATTTAAACAAGATATAGTCTGTGCTCCCAAGAAACTCACAGAAAAAGAGGTAGATACGTAAATAAACAGTTTCATCCCAGTGTGATGACAGCAAGGCAAGGGGAAATTACAGAGTTTTAAGGTAAGATAAAAGGATGATGGAAGATTTCCAGAGGAGATGAAACCCAAGCTGAGGGCTGAAGGAGTGATGCAGGAGAGCCGGCAGGAGGAGACCGTCTCTTCTTACTTGAGTTTTGGGTTTACTGTCAAAAGTACCATTCTCAAGATGCTAAAGAACGTACAAAGAGAGCACACATCCAAGTTTTATTTAGCTCATTTATGAGGGCGCCAGCAGGATGCCAGGTTGCAAGGCAAACACAAGAGATGGATGTCCATATAGTCTGTGAGAGACAAGACTAGAATAAAATTAAGTTAGCTAAAAATCTCATTAATACCCTACAGGACAATGCACTGTCATCTTTAGGGTTATTTTCGCAAGTGAGCAAAAATCATTTGCATTGCTCTTGGGCAACAGCGATTTTTATCTTATCAGTTTCTTACGTATTAACTTCTGACTTTTGTTGTAAACTGCCTTGGCTCCATTCATTATTAAATAGTGAGTTAAATAAAGTTATATTTGCTAAGAGTCAGATGATCCTTACATTGGCTTTTTAGGCAATGCCTTAGCATAGCAATAAATATCACACCACTATGTTTTGGATAGATTTTAATTTTTTTTATAGTAACCCTCTGAAATTTACCAAATATATGAAGACATCCCACAAGGAGAGTTGTGACTATTTACAGTAGAAACTGATGACTTACACAGGTTTTAATAAAAAATAGATGGTTAGGGTTCAGGGAAAACAACTTGCTGGAGATCACCCAACTAGTAAAAGGAATTTAAGTTGCAGGTCAGGGCTGGCTGACTTAAACGCTGTAGGATGTCCTTGAGGACTTGTCCACCACATTTGTCAGGGAGAAAATTCCTTAAGCATTAAAGGCTGAGACCTGCTTTACTTCTCCCAAGACACTGGTATGTTTTGTTTTGTTTTGTTTTCCCTTCCAGAACAATGAGAATTCTATGCCAGAATGTAACTGCTTTTCATCTTGATCACCAGGAAACCCAGAGTCAAATCCAGTCTCTACTTCCCACGTTCTGGTTTCAGGGCAGACACCCAGTCTCAGCGACAAAGTGGAAGTCAGTTAAATTGGGGACTAGGCCCACATCAGAATATGGTTACTGAGTCAGACTCCTCTTTCAGCTGCCTCAGCAAAAGTCAAGATTCATTCCAACAGCCAAACAATCAAACCTGAGTATGCCTGAGACTCACCCAGGGTCACTTTAGAATCCTTGTGCCAAGAGACTAGCAGACAAGGAAAAAAAGGTACCATATTGGCAGGGAAAATTGCCTCTGATCATCAGGAGGGAGGGCGGGAGGTCAGTTTGCTGCTACACATGTCTCCTATGTTTGACACTCAGGTGATCCACTGGGACATCTCTTAGTGCTCCATGCCAAGCTTTAAAGGTAAATGGACAAGAAGAGTAGACACAGCCTAAGAAGAGCAGGGTCACCAGAAGTGTACACCCTTCAGGGATGAGGGTCAGAATACTTAACTGGACAAGCCGCTGCATCAGCAGCAGCCCTAGCCCAGGGAGAGAAAGATCTAAAATGGGTTGCAGAAGAGGGGGAATGAGTATCAGTTACAGTCTTGAGATCAATTGCAACGTCAGGGGCTATAGTTCATCCTAAGTCTTCTAAGTTCTACAGGAAACCAGACCAACCAGAATTCTGCAGGAGCTATTCCCAGACAGGACAAACTTGCTATCAGAAGTAAATGGAGCCAAACAGCTCAAGGGGTGGACTGTAATGGATTCTGTGGCACTTACTCACTTTCCCTCCTTAGAGCTGATGCACCTGCCCTCCAGCTGCTGGAAAGGCTGCTGCTGCAGGCTTACAGTGTCCTTCACTGGGAACTTCAGCTGCAAGACACTGCCCTGCACAGGTAGCCATCTTTTCTCAGGGGCCAGCCCATGCCAAAAATGTGACGGGCTTGTAGCTATCAGTCTTTTAAAAACTGAAAACTTCTCTTTCTTTTAATGAATTAAAAGAGCACTTTTTCAACTAGCTTTCTGCATAGACATTCTCAGGGTTTAGCAAGGAAGTGGGCTAACTAATTATGGTAGAGTACAGTAGGGGAAGTGGTTATCTCTGCACCCAAGCTTGAGTTGAAAGGCCACATGGGCAGATGTTTCGAGCTTTGTAAGATTCTCTCAATCCACCTCCCCACCCCAGCCCACCAGCCTTGGGTTCTCACAAGATGCTCTGCCCTCTTCCCCTTCCTCTCCTCAGACCCAAATCCTGGCTCTGAGAGTTTTGATCCTGACCTCATTTATTTGATCTTCCTCCTTATGTCAAACCTTATCATTTCTTCAGTTGCAAAATAAGAATCTTGGTTTGCTTGCTCCATCTTCTGAAGCCTTTCTTCTTAGGGGTTAAACATCAAGGGGCTCCCCAATCTATCTGGTGTGTGGAGTCCTTCCTCTCTCACTGGAAGGTGATCTTAGATGACAATGATAAGGGTAGACCATAACTGTCTGCTGTGGCTGAGCCTCTTTGCAAAGTGTGTGTGTGTGTGATCCAGTCCCCACAGGCACCTGCCGCTGGGTCTCAGGGTCACGAAGCTCATAACCCAGTGTCTGACAACGTTAAAACGATCTAAGTGCCTTTTTCTTTTCCTGTCGTTGACTCTTGGGATTCAATCTACTGGCATGTCACAGGAAAGTGAACAGCCCCAACCTCAGAGAGATCATTACTTAAAAGCTAGAACTCATGCCATCTTTAGAGTGTTATGATTCCCTTATCTTTGAGTTAAGTAACTTAATTAGCTGGAAATCAGTGAGCTTAATTGGTGTATTAGAAACAGGAAAATAATCACTAATATGATTGCTTAGAGCTTGGAATTGAAAGCCTAGCTCTGCTCCTTTCGAACTGTAATTAATTTGTGTTTTTTTTGTGAAATACAAGTACATTTTGAGTACATCAAAATACATTAGAGATCTGAAGATCGCCCTGCGGTTGCAGTTAGGCGTGCCAGGGGGCGCTATGGCCCAAGACTTACGTTTTACTCAAGCAGTCTGGTTTGAGGCAAAGCAATTTTGAATGGGATTAGTCCAGAGGTTTTTGTTTGTTTGTTTTTTAACATAAAATGTTGTCTTTTAAGGGGCTTTCTCTTTTCTTCACACAGATCTCATTTCTTTATCTTCTATTCACTATTGTCCCATCTTTTACCCCACTCTTTAATTCCTCTTATTTTAGTAGTTTCTCCCTTTATTTAACCTTTCTGTAAATCCAGTACGGAGGGCTAAAGTTTTTCCTTTTTGAAATGGCATATATACTAATTATATGCTGATTACTGTGGGGTGGAAAATTCCCAAGACAGCACGCTCTGAAAATGGTATCAATGTGCCCAAGGACCATATTTTCTGGGCCAAAAATTAGAATATATGTCCTGATAAGCATGAGGGCATGCGTGAGAGCAGCCAGATACAGCTTTTGGAATTGAGACCATGCAATGAAATTTAGGTCACGTGGTCTGTTTGGTGCGAAGAGGATCTGACATTCCCAGCCTCGTGTACTCACAAGGAATTTTCCATACAGGCTGACATGGTGTCTCTTTACTTACCAGACCTAAATTTCCTAACATTGGTGTTTTAACTCTGGATTATATAATAAAAATTAGTGCACCATGTCTACAAAGCCTTTGTTACATTGCACATGCTTACTGAGCAAGAAAGGGCCTCTTTTGGTTTCCTCATTGGTTCGCTGGCATAAACTGGCATACAGCGCCATCGCGAAGTGTACAATGAGTGTCTCTGGAGCTCCAAACTAATATATATTAGTGGAGAGCAGAGAAGATAAGGGGGCTTACAGCAGCAGAGAAGGAGGCTAAACCAGGTGGGGTGCCTAACCCCAAAACCAAGAGTGAGGAGAGAATCCTAGCCATGAGATGGGGCTGACCTGGTCCCAGAAAACATGTCACTGTTTTTCTTGTCAATAAGCAGAAGAAAAGTTTATTTAGTTTTCTTTATTTCCCTTTTCATCCGTGCCCTCACATCTGTATCTTCTGTCCTTTTCTTTTGGCTCTCTGCCTGACTGTGTCTTTGAAAAGAAGGCGTAGATTTACAGAATGACAGGTCTGGAAAAGGGACTGCACAAGCATCTCTTCCAAGCCCCTGAATAAATGATCGGGAAGCCTGGAGCCCAGAGGTAGAGTGACTTGCCCTGCTAAGAGGTCACATCTGGAATGGGGCCCAAGAGTCAGGCGTTCTTGTCAACACTATGCTACCTCTCTCTGGAAGAACTTTTAGGACTTTTAGGACACTGAGAAAATGGTAGTAAAACATTATGCCCTGTCAGGAGAGACAAGAGGAGAGAGAACGAAGGACTTGGGGGAAACAGAAGTAGGTAGAAGAAGGTAGTCAAGAGAAGAGGAAGAAAAGAGAAAAGGAGAGAAAAGATGCACAGAGGAGTGAGTAGAGGCGTCAGCTATTCTGAGCTTTAGTGTTACCACTGCTCAGTGCTAAACTAAACCTTTTAAGATAATGCCGTGGGCTTCACACCAAGGTATTTACCCAGGAGACACGAAAACATGTCCACAAAAAGATGTATGAGAATGTCCATAGCAGATGTGTGTGTGTGTGTGTGTGTGTGTGTGTGTGTGTGTGTGTGTGTGTGTGTGTGTGTGTTTGTGTGGAGTGCCGATCAGAAATACTCCTGATACATGAACATGGATGAATCTCACAGACATTCTGCTCAGCAGAGGAAGCCAGACAGGAAAGAGTATATATGCTATGACTCCATTTATATGAGGCTCTAGAACAGACTAAATCAATCTATAGTGGGAAAAAATCAGAGCAGTGATGGCATGGTGGCGGAGAGACAGTGGGGGTCGTCAACTGCGATCAGAAGCCTGAAGGGAACTTCCTGGTGTGAGGGCTTGCTCTACGTCTCAGTAGGATTTGGGTTGCACAGGGGTTTGCGTTTGTCAAAACTCATGGGAGAACAGACTTAAGATCTGTGCATTTCATTGAGTGCGAATTTTATCTCAGGAACAACAACAACAACAAAAAGCCAAATTCAAGTTAAGAATATGCATGCTTAAGAGTTTAGGGGTAAGGAATTCAGCAACTTATTTTTAAATGCATCAGCAAAAATGAGATGGATGGATGGACGGAGAGGTGAAAGATGTGTAATAAAGCGAGTACAGTAAAATGGTAATTGTACAGTCTAGATGGCAGGTATATGGGTGTTCATGTTCGCAGGAAAATTCTTGCAACTTTTATGCGTGTTTGAAATTTTTCATTAAGAAATGGTAAGGAAAACTCACTAAAGGACATACTACTTTTTTATATCAGAAAGATAAAAATGCTGTGCATGAGGATTTTTAACTAGGATTTTCCCTTGACATAGGTGTGTAGAGGGACAGTGAAGAAAGAAACAATATTCCTTGATAATTATTTCTGGAGGAGGCTCTCAAGTCAGTGAGCCCAACTTCTCCGAGTTCCTCCTCCAGCCTTTTTGCATTTCTTCCTTCCTACCTACTACATTCTCTGCCTTTCTTGTGTTCTCTACCACTCATCATCAGATTTGTGACTTATGCAGCCATAGTATTTGATCACTTGTCACAATCCTGGGTCGTCCACTCTTTCCGAGGAGTCTACATGTTGCGCGAAGCTCTGCTCCAAATGTCAAGTTCTAAGAGCTGGTATGAGGACACTACTCAGTGTGCAGATGTGAACCTGAGCTGGGCAGCGCTGAGTTAGTTGGGCAGATTACCTCCTGGTTTGGAGCCCTGGGACTAGGACTTCCAGCGCTGAAACCAGGGTGAGGTGGTTACCCCGGCACTGGACAAATCACATTCACGAGAGTTCAAGCTCATTTGTAAACTATGGCAGTAAATTAATTCAATGAATTTTACATTTTACCAGACTACATAATTGCTTTTATTTATAAATGTCTGATAATGTTGAAATCAAATTCTGTAGATAAAATGCTCTGAAACACCAAAAACTGGTGGGAACCCACGTATATTTATATATAGCTCTTGGGAACCATACAGGTATAAATGAAGCAGCAATGCATGGTCCGGCCTCTAGCCTGTGATTGTCACTCATCACCCATCACCTGTGGGAGGGCCCCAGGCCCTCACCTGGTATGCCTCCAGGTATGAGCCATGGCTCTTCCCTTGGATTGTCATACTGTCCTTCTGCAGGTCTCTGCCAAGAAAGGAACTATACCTTTTCATGTTCACTGCGAATTAACGCAGTGATCGCGATTTCTGTGAACCAAATGTAAAAAGCATTCTCTTCTCTTTACAAACTCATAGAGTGACATAGTGTGCTGTAAATGTTCGATAAATAGCCACCTAGATGACGAAATTCAGTATAAGTGGATAATGAATCTCACCATTTAATTCCCTTTTAAGGTATAACCCTACCACCTAATGAGAAAAGAGCCACTCCTTCCACGATACCATGAGCAGTTTTCCTGTGGATCGTGGTAACAAGTGATACTTAAAGTGTCTGGTCTCCTGACTCTAAACGCCAGAAGTGAAATAAAGATTTTGAGGTAGGTAATCCATAGAGGCTACTCTACTCCCCAAACCTGGATGACCTGAATGGCTTCTTTTTAGAAGTCCAGTAAAACCCGTAGGTTTAGAGGGTAGAGGGAAAGTCCCCAACAACTGGAGTGTCTGGTACACCCAAGGCAGTCTTTCCCTGCCCGGACTCATTTTACAGAGAACAATAGAATCGGAATGTAAATGAGAATTACGTGGCACTTGGCTTGTAATTCTCGTAAGGAACTGGCTACATTCGATTTCTTCTCCGTCACACCCTAAACACGTGACATTCCTTTGTGCCTCTGAGTTGTGCACAGGCTGTGCCTTCTGCCTGCAAAAACTGTCCACCCTTAATCTGATTTGCAAACCTCTAGTCAGAGTTGTTACCTTCTCAGTGAAGCCTCAAGCAGGCAGAATTAGGTACCTCTCCCTCTGTGCCTGGACTCCTAGCCTTGGGCTCTACCTGTTTCCCAGCTTATATACCCTGCCCTACCTATTTTCCTGAAGCATCAGTCTGATCATGTGATTCTGCTCTTTTTAAGAAGTTTCTGTGGGTACCCATTGCCAAGAAAAAATATCTTATATCAGTTTGCTCGGGCTGCCATAACAAAGTGCCACGGACTGAGTGACTTAAACTACAGAAATTCATTTTCTCCCGTTTCTGGAACCTGGAAATCTGAGATCAAAGTGCTGGCAGGGTTGGTTTCTTCCGAGGCCTTTCTTCTTGGCTTGTAGCCAGCCATCTTATCCCTGTGTCTATGTCCTCCCTCTGTGCCTGTCTGTGTCTCAATCACCTCTTCTTATAAGGACACCAGTCATACTGGATTAGGGCCCTCCCTCATGACCTCATTTTACCTTAATTACCTCTTTATAAGCCCCATCTCCAAATACGGTCGCATTCCCAGCTGTTGGGAGTTAGGTCATCGATCTATGAATTTTGGGGGACACAATCCAGCCCCTAACAATTCCTCATTCAGATTTCTTTATCTGGCTCCAACTCAACATTTTCAAAACTGCAAACATTGTCTCCCACCCCTGGCTCACATTCGTTGCTCCAGCAGGTAGTCTCTGAAGGATCTCAAGTTTCCTGCCCTCGGGGGCCTTGCTCATTCCTACCTCCTTTGCTTCTTCCTATCTCTGTCCATCAGAAGCTTTCCATTCTTCCAAACCCTAGTCTCCTCTAAGCCTTCCTGTTTTCTTAAAAGGAAGTGCTCTCTCACACTTTTTGAGCAGGCATCAGTTGCCCCCATCCCTACATCCTTTCAGCTCCTCCTTGTCTGAGGAGAGCAGCTTCTCTCACATTACATGAGGTCAGGCAGAGCTTGCAGGTAGAGCACTCCTGGCCACAGGTGTGTTTATATGACTTATATGACCCAGGCTCAGCCAATCAGATCCAGTTCCTGTGGATTTTCTCCTGAGTGGAAACACACCAGACAGAAAGTGGTTGGAGCCACATCACTTGATCACGGCACGCTTGATGGTTCTTAGGTTCCTCCTGCTGCATCCGTCACTGCTGGCCCGGTTCCCTTCATTCTCAAAACATCTGCTAAGCACTTTTTTCCTACTCAATGAGCTACCCAGAATCCTTCTCATACACCCTTTTTTTTTTTCTTTAAGTTAGCCAGTGTTCATTTTTTTCACATGCAACCAAATATCTCTTTTGATTCACTTTGAACCCCCAGAGCACAGTGCTTGTTTCTGCCTTGTATGAAATAGCATCCATGGTTTCCCCACATTTCTTTGTCCCCCTTGCTCTTCTCCACATTCAAGCAGCTAGTCCATTCTGTTTCCATGGCTTTACTGGGACGTGATGGAGCAGAAAAGAGAGAGGAAAAGAAGTTTCCTAGTGTAACAGAAATGGCTTACAGCACAGACGAAAGACTTGAAAACAAGCATTGTTTATAATAGTAGGATTATAAATTCCCCCACCCCCACCTGCACAATCTCCCCAGGTCAGAGAATGCTCAGGGCTAGAAGGAAGAAGGAAAGATGGTGGGCAAGTGTGGAGAGCCACATGTCCATTGGTCCTGAAAGCAAGAGGCAACTTATCCTGTTTCCTACAAAGAACCTCGTGGAGGTAGTGAAGACTCCATAAAGAAGATCAGCAGATAGTGTGTGCCTTAGTTTGTTCAGGCTGCTATAACAAACTACCATAGACTGGGCTACGAACAACAGAAACTTTCTGCTTACAGTTCTGGAGGCTGAGAAGTCAAAGATCGAAGTGCCAATAGATTTGGTGTCTGGTGAGAGCCCTACTTCCTGGTTCAAAGATGGCATCTTGACACTGTGTCCTCACGTGGCAGAAGGGGTGAGGGTCTCTTTGATAAGGGCACTGATCTTATTCATGAGGGCTCTTCCCTCATGAACTAGTCACCTCCCAAAGGATCTTACTTCCTAATGTCATCACCTTGGAAGTTAGGATTTCAACATATGACTTTTGGGAGAAGCAAACATTCAGACCATAGCAGTGTGTTTGAGCATGCTGGGAAGAGGCATACTGATTGCTATGCGACCCAGAAAGGCCTAGAAGTAGAAGGCAATCAAAAAGTCCTAAAGGCACCATGCAGAGCAAATGAGTAGGTTCCCTGGCTGCCTACAGGAGCTGGTAATGCAGAACCACAGGGGCAGTGGCCGTGGCAGCAGGTGACACTGAGGACTGGAAAGGTACCCCCTCCTGATGCTTTAGCATCATGTAAGTCCTGAGAATTAGTCGTGACCCAAAAAATGGTGGGGACCCCCACTGAGTTTATTCCAACCTGGTAAAAAGTAGACTGAAAACAGAAATTGAGTTGTTAAAGAGAAATATAGAAAGAAATTGTTCTTTCTTTCCTGAGTCAAATACTAAGATTTATACCCGGACTCACTTATTCCAGAATAGGTCTTATTCTCCTTGCTGGACTAAACAGCGCAAGGACTGCAGCCGTCTTATCTTCGTGTCCCCTGCGACTGCTGTCTCACGATTTATGCAAAGTCGACACTCAGCAAATATGTTTTTAAGTTGCATTGAATTGAATCAAGCACAGATGGGACATGTCCAGCAGGGTTGGATGACCAATGGCAATGAAACAATTATTCTTGATTTATGAGAAGGGCCCTGAACATTTTTCATATTTTCATAAGAAAATGGAAGAGTTGCATCAGTGGTCTGGCAGCATTGATGGAATTCGCTTCTCCGGTGTGGTGAAGGTTGTCTGACCCCGGTGATTAGAAGGCGCTGGCAGTGCCTCTCTCTCATGGTCGGAGAGTGCATATGTTTTTGCAAAATTGAACCACAGAATTGTAGAACTGGAAGAGATGTTAACCAAATTAGCCAACACCCTCACTTCTAAGTGGGAAAAAAAACTGCAGCCCAGAGATATGTGGCAGTTTGCCCAAAGTAACAGTCAGTGAGTCAGATGGAGAGTCTGACCCCTTGGGCTCCCCACCCTGCCCATCCAGCCTCGGTTCTGTGACCTGCACCTTCAACAGGTCCTTGCAGACCCTCACCTCTCTCGCTGCATTGTCTCCATTGTCCACCCCCCGGATTGCTTGGGAAAACCTCAGCTTGGATCAAGCCAAGGTTTCTGATCTCTCTGTACAACCTGGGCAGCCAAGGTCTGCTTGAGAATGTTAGACAACCTGGCAGAAGGGTGCCACCGTAAGCTCGTGACAGCCAGACCCTTGGGCCATTGTGCTGCCAGCAACCCGTGCATCCTTCCGTGCACCCCCCTCCCAGTCTCCACTCTAGTTATTTCACAACTTTTCTGCTCCCCTCCAACCCCACTACGTCTCCCCTTTACACGAAATAAATTCCTCTAACAAGAAGCCCTTGATCCCCCACCAGCACACCTGCGCCTGCATCTGCATCCGCACCCCCTCCCCTGACGTCAGTCCTTCCACCTTTGCTCCGAATTCCACCTCCTGCAAAGAACTCATTCTTCGCTTTGTCCCCTCTCTGCTCCATCTTTCTACGCCCTTATCAGCATGTGAGTAGGTGCACACCGCTGGTTCCTGTGTTTAAAAATCAAACTTCCTCAGCCCCTTTCCCCCATGTCCTCTTCCCAGAACCACCTCCCTTCCTCTCCCTTCTGAGCTGTCTACACTCAGTATCTTCATTTCCCACCACAGTCTGGCTGTTGCCCCTGATCTGCTAGTTGTTCTCACCAGGGACTTCATCACTCTTACGTCTAGCGGAGTGTCTCAGGCCTACCCCACGAGACAGATTGACCCTGTCAGCAGTCACCCCCTTCTGGAAACATCCTCTCGATCTGACTTCTGTGACAACTCATTCCTCTGATGTTCTCAGACTTCTTTACCACATCCTGTCAAGCTGTAGGATGAGTCCATTCCTTCGATGTTGGATACCCTTGGGGGTACTAGGCTGTCTTCTCCGGTCACCCTAAATGCTGTCAGTAGGCCGTTGCAGCCACTTCCTTGACTCTAGTTAACGACCTAGGTTGAGGACTTCCAAACCCAGATCTGGACCTGAGCACTAGATCCGTAGTTCAGCCAAACATCTCCCACTCAGCACATTGAAAACTAGTCTCCAGAGACCTTTAACCTTGAAGAAATCTTAGCTCTTCTTTTTATGTGAAGATTTTTACATTAGAAAAGCCTAGGGGCTACTTCAACATGAAATAATGACCTTAATTACATCTGACAACCCTTTCTACTTAAAATTATTTATAAGGTTCAAGTGAATAGTCAGTAAATTAATGACAGATTTAACTTTAAATGGCCCTTCCTGCCTAATGCTTTTGCTATAATGACTTGCAGTATGAGGTAGCCTTTGTTGGTTTTAGAAAGTAGAGAGAGTTTCTTTCATTTTAGAATGTTCTTTTAAAATAGCTTTTCTTAAACTAAAACAGATGAGCTTCAAAAAGGGCATGTGTCACTAATTATTATGATTAAGCATTTATTCTTTTCATATTAACGTTTGGGCATTTTTTTGGTCACGCAGTCTTGTTCTCTCCTATACTCCCCCTCTCTTTTCACTCCCCTTCCTCTTCTTGAGGGAAAAGAAAAGGGAAGAATAAGAAAAAGTATACAATATATAAATATATACATACATGGAGGAGAGGGATCTCACAATATATTCATAGATGGAAAAAAGGGTTTATATACATGCATATATATTCTATTTATATATATGATAAATGTGTTTGTATGTATATATGTGTATATGTGTGTATATATATATATATACACATACATAAATACTTAGTATGTACCAACATGTTTACTAATTAATTTCCAAAGTCATCTTCATAAATAGTTAAAATTTCCATAGATGCATATGACTATATGGATGTGAATGTGTATATATGTGAATGCATGTATATATGCATACATACACATAAATATGTCAATACATTAACGTATGTATAGACATAATGTATATGCGTAATTCATATGTATATTATGTATATGTAATATGAATATGTATCCATATGTTTATATGAATCAATGGAAATTGTACCCATTTATGAAGATGGCCCTGGAAATTAATAATCATGTTAGGCTGTACTAAGTATTTATGGTCCTTACAAAACTACACAACCAAACATTAGTTTCAATTTTTAATGCTTAGTAATCTCAAGCCTTTTGAGAAATGTTGCTAACCTTTTTATTCGGTCTAAATTTGACACATTTTCTCTCTTCCAAAACCTGTCATATTAAGCCAAAGTAAATGAAGTGCTCTCTACTTTGGGATAATCCCTTGAGACCACCTAGAAAACCTAGAGATACCCAAGAATGTTACAAAGACAGGCCCGACATCCAAGTAAGGGTCATCTTGTGCTTCTTACATTGTCCCGGACAAGCCTCTGTGTAGTCACCTTGTCCCAGACAGGTCTCTGTGCAGCCACCATGCTGTGTCTTTGTCCCAGAGAACAGATGGCTTTTCCAGAAGCAGCTAAGTCCCTCCTTATTTACTCCTGTTGCAAGAAGTAGTAGAAGAGTCAGATATCTTCTTCCTCCTCCTCCCTCGTGCCTGACAGGCAGCTTCCCGTCTGCTCCCAGTTGGCTGTAAAAGCCACATTCTCACTGAGAGTCCAGCTTACCAGGAGGGAGGTGGGACTCTTGAGTGTTTCTGTGAACCAGAAGACCTGTTTCTGCTGAGTTTTTTAATTAATTAGCTGTGCAATCCAGAGCACATTACTTGTCTTCTCTGAACCTCAGTCCCCTGTCAACCAAGGAATTTGGACTAAATTATCTCTAATGTTCTTTATAGCTCTACTATTCTAACGTTCTACATTGCCATTCATAAACGTCAAAAGGCAACTTGTCATACTAGCCTCCTATCAGTGCAGTAAAAATGTTTGGTCAGGTTAAAGTTAAACATCTTTTGTACCGAACAAAATATTAGGAGTTTAGGAGATGCTAAAAGTAAATTTAACAGTAGTCAGTAAATTGAAAAGGGAAGATCTTGATGCTTTCTATCCCTCTACTGACAAGACCATGAACAGAGAAAAAGGAACTAGGAGGGCAGTTCGCAAAAGAGCCCTCGCTCTCAGAGTTCTGGAAGCACCAGAAACTAGAACCAGGCGTTCCAGCTACATCGTTCAATTATTAAGATGGGCACAAAAAACTCCAAGAGGGCCTGGGAGAGGTGGATTAGAGAAGACTCTCAATTCTCTGTGTGTGTGTGTGTGTGTGTGTGTGTGTGTGTGTGTGTGTGTGTGTAAAATATTTGACTTAAAATCAGGAAAAAAAATAATGAAATAAGTAATTAATGATAAATGAAGTTAATTACCAGAATGAATTTTGATCAAGTGCCTATGGGGTTAATTTTGCTCAGGTGAGAACTAGCCAGTGTAATCCTGCATCTCTTCTCCCCTGTCCTCCCATAAGAAAGAAGAGATCTGAAAGTGAGATACAATTAAATGAAAGATCACAGGCTTGTCCTGCTCTGCCCGGCAGAGGGGCAAGGCCATAATTATTTTCTCGGCATCTCCTCCGCATGCAGAGTGCTCACCTCGTGCAGTCTTGCCACTCTCAAGCATGGGGTCAAGAAGACAACCATTCTCTTCCCAAGGCGAGAAACAAGATAGACGTCTTTACCCAGTAAAAGAACAGTCAGCATGACACAGACTAGGCATAACTGAAATTTGCTAACTAGTCTTTCAAAGACAGCCTTAAACAAATTTGCCCTCCACTACATCATTCAGCTGATTTGAATTAATTATTGGCAGTTTTTTTTCTTGCCACTAACTGTACTGAAAAGGAAGGAGTATGCTGAAGAAACTGATCGAAGTTAACATTACCGATATGCCTATGACCGGGTCTGGGAGACATACATACCACTTACACCAATATCCGTTTTACCCATCTTCTATACCAGGGCTCAGCCTGTGGGCTTAATCCAGCCTACCACCTATTCTTGTAAATAAAGTTTTATTGGAACATGGCTACAAACATTCATATACGTATTGTCTGTGGCTGCTTTCACACTGCAACAGCAGAGTTAAGTAGTTGAGACAGAGGCTACGTGGCTCAGAAAACCCAAAATATTTACTGTCTGGCTTGTTACAGAAACAGTTTGGAAGCCCTGTTCTATAATAGTAGAACATGCAATTTTAAGGCAGGTCACGGCTGCCTGGCACAGAGACTTCACTTCTTACCTCCCTGCACTTTCGTCATGTGCCTAAAAGTTGCCAATGAGATGTAAGTGGAAATTGGGCATCACTTCATCTTAAACCTTGAGATGAGCTTGGGCACAGAGGCCACGCACTGTCAAACAGCAGGGTGGGAGGAGCCTGGGCTTGACACCGTGGGACATATTCTAGACTTGGACATTCTGCACGGATGTCTAGAGGAGCTAGAAGTAAATTCTTAGGGTTTTTTTTTTTTTTATCTCTCACCACTAAATCTAATCCTAATATATTAGAGTATGCCCGTTTTTAATATAAAATGTAGCTAACGCTAAAAAGATTTTAAAAATTTATCTTCCTTGAACAAAAACACATG
The DNA here is from genome assembly GCF_000151845.1 of Pteropus vampyrus. Classification (NCBI taxonomy): domain Eukaryota; kingdom Metazoa; phylum Chordata; class Mammalia; order Chiroptera; family Pteropodidae; genus Pteropus; species Pteropus vampyrus. The sequence continues at coordinate 3,048,807 of NW_011888893.1, forward strand.
TATTGGCAGTCAGGTCAAAGAAGAGATGTTATTTGAACCCCTTAAAGTAACTCCAAATAAGTGACTTCCAGACCATTCAGGAAAACATCATTGTGAAAGATGTGGTACTCCTTGTTTGTATCTAAAGCTTTAGCTTTATAAGCTATAATTTCTCAGTTTATTATTCTCATCCTTAATTGAGTGAGAACAGGATGTTATTTCTTGTAATTATAATAATTATTAAACAAAGTTGTGAAGCCCAAGGTAATTGAGAATGTCAAATTCAAATTGAGTGCTTTCCTAATGTGTCATCACAAATTAATAGGGATTTCGAGGGCGGGGGAGGACAGGGAATCAGGGACATATTGACTGTAATTCAACTTTTCCTTCTTGCTGTTATTTTTAATTTTTTTTTTTTTTTTTTTGCCTTCATTGTTAAGTGGTAAAACTGTTTATAATCACAACAGACGGGAACCCTGTGCCCGGCGACAGCAGGCATGGGGCATATCTTTTATTAACAAAGTGCCTTTTTATTAATTTAATTAGCAGTGGGATCATAGGCTGATGATGTAAGAGCGAGAGGCCGAAGCATGAACTCTACAAAACTGTTCTCCCCGCACATAGTAAACATCACTCTGGGTCTCATTCTGCTCCACCTTCCAGTGTAAAGTCTCTTTTCTTATTTCTATGGTCGCCTATTGTCCTGACCACTCTCTCTCCTGGATTAAGAAAGTGAAAATATAAGCCTTTCTAGAAATGTAGCAATTTATCAAAATACTTTGTTTCTATTTGATGAGGAAATGTTTGAGAATTCAGAGAACGAATACTCAGAAAAAATACATATGTTTAAAGTAGAATCATAGCATTTAGGAGAGTGGAAGAAAACTATTAAAATCACTTAACCTCAGTTTACTCTCCAGAAAAGGAAACCGAGGCCCAGAAAAGTGAGACATTTTGTCCAAAATCACAGAAAAATCTGGATTATAAAACAAATCCTTGACTCCTAATCTGGGAAGAAGGACACTGAACTGGACTAGGTTTGTGTAATAGATTTTCATACCCCAGAGATGTTTCCCAAAGAACAAGGACCTCCTCCTCTTACGACGCGTGGACAGAGTTAAGATACTGGCGGTCAAAGCACGGTGGTCAGTAACGTTAACTTCCTGCTTACCGTTTAAAGAATCAGCCATCCAAGGGTAATCAGAAAGGTCTATAAAATTTAGGGATTTCGCGAACACAGGAATTTTGATTGTGTGCCCTGCCAGGACAGTCTCGTAGAGTGAGCCTGCATTTGCTGCAAGCATCCACCCAGCACCGCACATGGCTTTGTTAGGCTCTTCTTGTACGTGAGTACTCAGTAACAACCCTAAAGTGATTTTTTAAAATTATTTTTATTGTAGTAAATTGCTCTTTAGTTTAAAGTGATAGGAAGTCAGTACAAACTGGCCCAGGCCAAAAATAGGAGGGAAATGATGGATTCCTGTAACAGAAAAGTCTAGGATATGATTGCTTCAGACAAGGCTAGATGTTGATGTTGAATAGCATCATTGAGGTTCTGTATCCATTTTTCTGCCCTGCCTTCTTCTGTGTTACCTCCTTCTTGGGCAGTCTGTCTGTGACGATAGAGAGTCTACCAGCTGGTACTAACCTGTATCCTGCTAACTTGCTGATTGGAGCATGTGGTCAGACTACCCGAGCCACATGAACTGGGTTGAGTGTGGTGGGGAGCACCCCCTGAGCACAGAGTTGGACAGAGGTTTGCAGGAGGGCCTATTACATAATATATCTACCATACAGATAAAATAAATGTCAGTAATTTCAAGACCATTGGTAATAAAATGGAGTAATTAGGAAGTGATGAGTTGTGAGCATTACTTTTGTTTTCAATAGAATTTATTTAATCCTAATAGAATTTAATGTTAAATAATGGCTGTGTATGACAGTGGGCTGTCCAGCTTCTGAAATTGTAACAGTTGGCTCTTATGTGTTGGTGTTAACCAGCTCTAACACACCAATGGCAAATTTCCCAAGAAGAAGGTTTCTGTTATCAGAATGAGGGACAATGGATGCTGAGAAGGCAAAAATAATAGGTGTTTCTTATGAGAGGTCAGATTTCAGGGAAAGTTGAATATTGTCTTTATTACATAGCTTGAGGATATGCAAAATGAAATTTTGCCAGAAACATATTCCTAGAGAAAATCTTGGAGAATAAGGGAGACACAAAAATCTGTGTGTGTTGGTTGACCCCTCCTACTATCAAGAGTTCCTGAGTCCTTCTGCAGCCTCAGCCCTAAGTGTTGGTGGTTCAGTTCAGGACAGCTCCAGGGGACACACTTGAGACCCTGAGCAGTTACAGAGACGAGGTTTGGAGGGGTCAGCTGGAAAAAGAACTTCTCAGTATAGTATACTGCTCCGACCTATATCCTCAGTAAAAGTCTATATTAATAACTGAAATTAAATGGAGGAAAGCCTTTTGTGATGGAAGTCTGTATTGTAATTTTTTTAAACAACTGAAGTTACATTTTCATCCACATGACAAACATCCTCTATAAAGCCTGTCCTCACTAACCCAGAGAGCATTGATCTCTGTGACGCAGTTTACGCTATGATTATATACTCTCTCATTCTTTCATAAACATATTTGTGGGAGAAAGCCTTCTCCTGCCACGCATATGGTAGCCTCCTTAATATTTACTTTTTATCCCCAACAATCCTGAGCATAGTATTAAACATAGAAAATGTATTTAATAAAACTGTATTAATATGAAAACTAGACCTAGAGTAACAAATTACTATCCACTAAAATAACTTGTTTTAGGAAAAGTCAATAGTAATTTGATAACCAGAATAGTAAGTTCTGTGTAAATGGTGCTTCTAAACCTTTGAAGGTACCTGAAAATTATCTATTCACTTTGAAATCTTATCAATAATACTAACTTGATTTTCCAGCGTTTTTACAAAGATGGTGTAATGGTAAAATGCAAGTGAAGCCCTGTCCCAACTAACTCAAATTTTGTATTAATATGGTTCAATGTATGCGATTTCACTGTACATAAAAATTCATGGTTCTCTTTCAGCCAGTCCCTTAGGCCCACTGTCCGCAGTGTGAAAGCTGGCCAAACTTGGTAAATTCACAGAATTATGCAAAGGTAACTTCAAATCAGATCACCTCGATGAGCCACCAGCTTATTTTGGAAGAGAGGGCACCCATTTCTTAGGACAGGGGCTAAGGTGGGATATTAATTTGAAATGGAATTTTCAGGTAATGTGGAGATCAGTACTGGAACAATTGGCACCATTTTACTTCCCTTCTAGAGGCAAAGTCATTTTTCTGGTAGAAAATCAAGGCAGTTATCACTTAATCATCTTTATTGTTCATATTGTTCATATTGTGCATATTAGAAAAAGTCACCGAGTCTCAAATGCTAAAATCATAGTGTCTTTATTCAGGCTTCCTGTAACAGTCGTTGCTCAGCCCCTTCCTCACCCCTCACTAAAATTCCTTCTTCAAATGCCGTTCAGCTTCCAGTTGAAGTTTCCTAGTTTAAATTAGATTTATACCAGATATCTGAAGCCCTCTCTTTTTGATTTCTATTTCTCAGTCTTGTTGGGCCAGCTGCCTTCAACAGATGGAAATTTGGTTCCTTTTTAAGGCTGCATCTGTTATAGTACCTGCTGGCATCATTTCTTCCCATTTCATGTTGAATCCCATACGTTTTTGTCTATAGGCTGCTCTAGATTCACTTAAAATTATACCTAAATTTAATTTTAATTCCAGACAAAATCTCTTAGAGGAGCAAATAAAAACAAGTAATTAGAAGTTTGCAATTTCTAACATGACAATAATTCGAAGGAACAGAAAAAATGGTGTAAATGTGGAATTTAAGAAAGAATGTCAGACTCACAAATGTTGTTCAATCTACACACACACACACACACACACACACACACACACACACACACACTGAAGGAAGCACAATATGACTGAACCATAGTCAAATTTTCCTGATATCCCAAGGACACGTAGAAGGTGATTTTGCTGACTTTCTAAAACTGGAACAACTATGCCTTTAAGAATCAAAACTTTTAAATCATAATCATTCCCATTTGAATACTTTGTTAAATGTATTCTATTAAATTTGTAAATATAACTTAATCCATTTCTTAATGATTTGCAGCCATCCTCATGAACATTCTTCATTGTACTGTGCCACTGTGACAGATAGCACTCTAGGACAAAATTAAGCCTTATTCATTTCCAGTCCAGACCACAAACAGTTGTGTGTGTGTCCTCTCCATGCCAGACATGATGCTGTGTTCTAAGAATAGAGACGAATGAAACCTGGGTCCTGTATCTAGGGTTGCTTGTTTTCACTGAAGGAACATGAGAGCACAGAGATGTACAGTGAATGGTCACAGACAACTGGCCTTGGAGGTGGGCAGGAACCAGATCACGAGGGAGTTTGAACTTGACCCTGATCTGGTCAGATTCAAAGGTTCACCCTAAGGGCAATATGAAGAATGGACAAAGTAGATGCAAAACTGGAGACAATGAGACTGGTTCCTAGAGGTTTACTGTATGTAGTCCAGAAGAGAAATGATGGCAACCTGAGCAAAAGCAGTAACAGATTTAGGAAGTAAAAACCAGCAGGATCTGATGTCTACTTTAATGGCGAAATAAGGAAGAACCGGGGGGTAATCTCTAAGTCTCTTGCTATGACAACCAGGTAGATGATCCCATTAGCCAAAATGGGAAATTCAGAGAGAATGGGCTGGAGAGGAAAGATATTGAGTTGGTTTTCATTCATTTATTCAACAAATATTTACTGGCCACCTAGTATGTGCCTCTCACTGGTTTGGCCCTGTGGATACAATGATAAGCGAAAGGAGACCTGAGTCCTGCCCTCTTGGAGCTCGTAAGAGGATTAACTGAGTCATCCCATAAATATATTTGTAAACGTCAACCATGATGATTGGAAGCAAGGAGAAGGACACAGCGCTATGAGGGATTATCACTAGGGGGTTTCACCTCTTTAGGGAGATCGGGCGGCTTCCCGAGGCATCCGTGTGAGAATGGAGCTGGGAGAGATGAGTAGGGGTTAGCTAAGTGAAGAAGGGAAGATGGTCACAGAGGAAACAGAAGGTCCAGGGGCTCCATGGTGGGAGCATGGCATTTTCAAAAAACTCAGAGAAGTCCAGTGTGGCCAGAGCAGAGAGGTCAGAAGATAAAGCCCAGAAAGTGAGTAGGTATCATACTAGAGAAGGCACTGGAAGCAGCCCTGATGGTCAGCCAGTCTGCACCAGTGTGGCCATGCTGTAATTAGGGCAGTAACATGCTTCTGTACCAGTTGATAAAGAGCTGTGGCACTGAGCTACTCTGGTGTGCCCCTGCCCCCTCCACCAACCCAGGTGCCTGGCCCCTCGGCTGCACTTCCCATGGTCTAGCAACCCCAAGAGTAATTAACATCTGGCACAATGGGGCAGGGGGTACAGATTTTTTAAATGCTGCTCTAGGATGCTGGCATCTGTTCTGATGGTCTGTGCCTGTGCGATATTGGTTGTTAAATATTTTGACTGTTTTGAATATGATCCTTGTTCATAGGCCATGTAAGAAGTTTAGTGTTTATTCCAAGGATAATGAGATGCATTTGAAGGAGACAACATGATCAGATACACGTTTTCAAAACAGAACTCCAGTTGCAGGGTGAATAACGATTGGGGAGGGCCAAAGTGAAGGCAAATGGACCAGTCAGTAGACTGTTGTTCATCCTGCGTCCTATTAGGGTGGTGATTGTGGTAGATGGAGAGAAACAAACAGACTTGAGAGAGAGAAGAAATCCCTACCAAAATCCCAACAGGCTTTCTTACAGTAATCGACAAACTGACTCTAAAGTCTATAAGGAAATACAAAAGGTCTCTAATACTCAAAGTGATTTTTAAAAAGAAGAACAAAGTCAGAAGGCTTACAGTACCTGATTGCAAGTCTTATTGTAAAGGTACAGTGATTAATTCAGGTTGTACCAGCATAGGGATAAACATGTTATTATAAATGGAATTGTTTTCTTAATTTCCTTTTTGGATTGTTCACTGCTAGTATATAGAAATGCAACTGATTTTGGTGTATTTTGTGTATTGATTTTATATCCTTAAACTTTGTTGAATTGATCAATTAGCTCTAAAAGTTTTTTGTGGATTCCTTAGAGCTTCTACATGTAAGGTTATGTCATCTTCGTATGAGGATAGTTTTATTCTTACTTTCCAATTTGGATGCCTTTTATTTCTTTTTCTTGCCTGATTGCTCTGACTAGAACTTCCAGTGCCATGCTGAATAGAAGTGGTGAGAGTGAGCATCATTTTCTTGTTCCTGATCCTGGGAGAAAAGCTTTCAGTCTTTCACCACTGAGTATGAAGTTAGCATTGGACTTTTTAGATTTGGCCTTTATCATGTGGAGGAAGTTCCTGTCTGTTTCCGTTTCTATTATTGGGTGTTCTTATCATGAAAGGGTTTTGAGTTCTGTCAAGTGCCTTTTCTAAAGCATGTGTAGATGACGTAAATGAGATGATCATGTGTTTTTCCCCTTCATTCTATTAAATTGGTGTGTTACATTGATTGATACTTATATGTTGAATCATTCCAGAGTTCCTGGGATAAATCCCACTGACTAGCTTATTTTTGACAAAGGTCCCAAGGTAATTCAATAAGGAAAGGAGAAATGTTCAACAAATGATGCTTACAAAGTTTTAGATACATAAGGAATAAAAATAAACCTTGACCCTAACCTCAAACCATAGAAAAAATGTTCTCATGTTTTCTGTGGGTCAGGAATTTGGGAGTGGCTCAGCCAAGTGGTTCTTACTCAGGATCTCTCCTGTGCGTGGTTTCAGCCAGGCAGTCAGCTGGGGCTGCTCATCTGCAGGCTTGACTGGGGCTGGAGGGTGCACTTCTGAGATGGCGCACTTACACAGCTATTGGCGGGAGGCTGCAGCATCTTGCAGGCAGGCAGATGTCTCCTCACAGCATGGCCCCTAAATTCCCTGGGAGCAAGCAATACAAGAGATGAATGAAGAATTTGGCACACCCTCAAGGGGAGAAGAATTTGGCTCCGCCCCTTAAAGGAAAGAGTGTAAAAACCTTTGTGGACATGTATTAAGGCCGCCATAAAGAACATTAGCTCTGAGGACTGCTACAGTTCAGAGGCTGAGATCTCTTTGGGTGGATAGAAGTGGCATGCAACACATAAAATGTTACACAATTTTGCCTATGCAAAGAATGTGTTTTAAAGGATGACAGCTGGTAGAACCCATATCATTGCTGACTCTAAAATTAGACAAAAAAAAAATTAGACAAATAAGCAAAACTCTTTCCCTTATTTCCTTTAAGAATACTAGTCAGAATGAAAAATTGACATATTTAGAAAATTCTCTCAGCAAAGTGCTATTTTCAGATAATCCTATTGAAAAAATTTTTAATATACCTTTTATAATGATTTATGAAAAACATCCTAGCATACTAAATATCATATTATAGTTGCAATATAGTGTTCTTTTTATATTATTCATTAGCATCCTGAACTTTCTGCCTATTAGGTGTATATATAAAATATAAGTATTGAGAACTTTAAAGTTGTCTCAGAAACCCAGAAATTCTTGAGAAATACTTCCTGTAACAATTTTTTTTTTGCATTCTTCTTTGATATTTATTTCAGTCACCAGGTCCTAAAAATTGCTTCCTGAGATCTGATTTCACATAATGTTTTTCTTACAGTAATTATTCTATACTCAAATGTTTTGGCTAAAAACACATTTAATTTGACCTTCTTCTTTCATAACACATCTATCCTTAACTATTTCATCTTTCTAAACAGCAGGCAACTCCAATTAAATCATGTGAACACAGCAGTTTTTCTCCTGTGATATTTTCATTATATTTAACTTCCTTTTCCTTGTCTTTAAAATAAAGTCGAGGATCATTAGTTTAGCTGTGACTGGGAATATATCTGTTTGACATGCTTTTGGGAGAGGCGGCATTTTTGATAGACATGCCTGGGCTCAGCGTTAAGCCAGGGTAATTGCCTCTCGTGTGATTCCAGAAGGAATTGCCAGTGTTCCTATGTTTGAAATTTACTCAGCAGGAGTCGCAGTCTTTCATGTCATACATAGTTTGACGTAAGGTAAAATGGAAATGATCACTTATTTGGATCATAGTGAACAGAACGTGTCATGTGCAGTTTCTCATTTGGTCCTATTTGATACATCACAGCTGTGAAGTATCATCATCACAGTGATTCTCCTTTTAAGGCACAGTGGATAAAGTGGCATGACCGAGATGGCCCATGGCACCTTGAATATCCCTCAACCAATAAATAGTAGCAGCCAAACTTAAACTCCGGGCTTTTTCTTCTGAAGTCCTGGGTCTCTCCACTGTCGCAGGCTGATTTAATTCATATCAATATGAAAGTCACGGCTCTCAGTTCTGCGTAGGTGAAGAAGGGAGACTGCATGTCACAGGGACCTTGAGAGTCAAGGCTGGCAGCTGACCAAGTGCAGCAGTCTGGGTCTACTCAGGAGATGGAAGCCACATGATAGGTTAAGTGGGGAAGCTGAATGTAAAGAATTATGAATTATATGAAAGGGAGACTACAAGATGAAAGGAAACTCTGAGGAAGGGACAGTGCCCAAGGAAGGACACACCTGGAAAGGGTTCAGGTCTCATTGGTGAAGGTGTGGTACAGCCCGTGGGGCAGCAAAGAAGTTCCTGGTTCAGTCAGGCTGGCACTGCTATGGAGTTGCTGGGCAACCAAGTAGGAGAGCAGGGAGCAGGCAGTCAGCACCCTGGGTTGTGGGCATGGAGCAAGACTATGAGAGCCAGCATGGAAGGGCAGAAGGCGTTAGGGTACAAGTGGTGGGGGGCTATAGAGGGAGCTGCCGCTGAATGTGGGACCCTCCAGACCACAGGCAGTATGTACAGGCAGCATGGGGAGGGGCAGGGGTGGGGTACATGCAGAGGAAGTCCAGGTGCTGGCATTGGCAGGAGGCCTTCGGAGTGTGCAGGAACTGTAGTTTCTGCACCAAGAGGCCTGCAGAAAGGTTATTGCCAGGCTGAGACCACAGTGCCATGGGAGTCTGATGCTCAGAATTTTAAGAATTAATTCAGCAATAATTTAACTGACATTTATAAAGCACTTATTATTCACTCTTTCAACAAAAATTTATTGAACATCTAATGTGTGCCAGGTGCTGAGTTAGGGTGCTATATTTGTAAAACCAAAGGTACTATAAAAAAGAAGACATGTCTGGCCCTCAAGGCACCGTGAATCTAGACACGTAGATCATGGAACAGCATAGAGAACCCAGAAATATGAGCACACAAAGAGCTCAACTAATTTTTGACAGTTACAAAAATAGTTCAATGGAGGAAAGATCGCTTTTTCAATAAATGTTGCTGGAGCACTTGGATATGCTTAGGTAAAAATAAAAAATAAAAAGAACCTTGACCTAAACCTCACACCTTCATACAAGAATTAACTCAAAACGGATCCCAGCATTAAATGTAAAGCATAAAACTATAAAATGTTTAGAAAAAAGTACCTAGGACTCAATGAGGGTTCTTTGACGACACCGAAAGCGTGATGCTTTAAGAGGAAAAAATGATAAATTGGACATTATCAAAATCAAAGCCTCTGCTCTGTGAAAGACCAGATTAAGAGGATAAAAAAGGCGGGTAGCATAGAGTCCAGTGCAGCAGAAATACAAACAACAAAGAATCGTGTCCATGGCAGAAGCCCAAGCAAAATACTATGAGAATACAAAGAAGAACGTGATTAATTTCAGCCAAGAGAATCTGGGAAGTCTGACGAGGTGATAACTGAACTGGGATTTGAAAGACAAGTAGGATTGCAACAGATGGTCCCAAGACTAAGAAGAGCATCCAAGGCAGAATTAGCAAAAGCTAGAAGGAAGCAGAGTGCAAGAATGTTTATGCGTGAGCAGCCCAGTGCAGATTGTGGTGTATGGAGGGGCGGAGTGGGGCGGGAGCCTGGAAAGGTGGGGCGGGGACAAATTGTGCAACTGAGCGCAGTGCCGACAGAGCCCCGCTCCCTTGAAGCTTACAACTAGAACGTTAAACACGTAGGAGGCGCAGAGAACCCCGAGAGGCGTGAACTCCGGGAACCCAGAAGAACGGGATCCTTTGGCCAGGGGCCATCACACCGGATGCCGGTCGGCATTGCCTGAGCAGGAGGCGGAGGGCGGAGCCATGCTGCCTGTCCCCTGCGCTTTCCTTCTCCGCCCTCTGTCTTAGGCACAGGCTGGGATGCCGGAGTCTGCCTTTTCCCCGTGAGAGTCTCTTCCTTCTTCCCACAGTCTCTCTCAGACCCCGGGCGGAGCTGAAAAAGCTCACCTGTAGCAGTTCTGGTGAGATTGGTCGTCTCTCACCTCCCCCCTCCTCACCCTCACCCTAACATAAGAGCCACCGCTACTCCCCATGTCTGAGCTACAGTGTAGCATTTTAGCTGCAAGGGGGAAAGAAAGTAGGTCAGCTAGCAAGTGGTTTATGAAGTGCTTACTCAAAGAACACATCACAGTAAATGCTTTATTCTAGTTTTCAAACCGGTGAATGCCCTGGAATTTTTTTTTTTTTTTTAATCACTTGATTCTGGCCATTAGAGTTTTACATCCACTCTTCACATCTACTCACCTAATTCTGTCAGGAAAACATAAGTGTCTATAGTTGAAAGTAAATATTATTCCTTTGCCAGTTTCTCCCAGGTGTTCTTGCTGGTACGTTCAGAACGTAAATCCTTTTGCACCGTCCACATGGCATGTCCTAATTTAAAGGCAGTTCAATTAGGAAATGTCAACCTTTCAGCAACTAAGGGACTAGATTGCTAGATATTTACCTAATTCTAAATGTTTAGTAAAAGTTTAGAGTTCTGGAAGGAAGGAAGTAGGGAGAAATAAAAAAAAATCATTGATGGAAAAGTGGGAAAGATGGACTGGCTCCCCAAATGGGAGGAAAGTTCGGGTGCTTATGTTGGATACTTAGTTGCTGGCTTCCCACCTGTCTTAGTTCCCTTGCTCCCCCATCAGGTTATTCAGGGGGTGTTTGTAATTGTTCTCATCACGGTCTTCTCCCTCCAGTACTGCCTACCCTTGCAGAAGCACACTTGCATGCTAATGGCATCAATAGGAAAGGCAAACAGTACCAACGCCTTGTCATTGCTGAGATGAAGCAGTGCTGATGGCATCGACCTGAGCTTCTGGGACATTATCAGCAAACATGAAACGCAGCTCTCAATGTACAAGGAGAGTATGGATTCTTCCAGCAAAACTGGCCAAGAGCTCTCTCCAGATTCTAAGTTGAAATTAAAGATGCGTTCTTAAACAGTGGTCAGAAAACTTAGGCAAATCCAAAAGAGCTTCCTTCACTTGCCGTTCCACAGAAAAAAAAATAATGGGAAGAGAGAAATGTAATTTCCCCCATAAAATGGTAGTGGTATATATATTTTTGGTCGTTATCTATTCATTGAGAACTCCAGCTTTGAAGGCTCCTTTAGCTTCTGTTTTTCCCCCCCTTATCCCCAAAGTGAATATTGGGTCAAAAACCTTACAGGCCAAGAAAACCTAGCTCCGCGGTCCCTGGAATTTCTTGAATTCTCTGTTCACATTGTCTTAATACTATAGCTGTTCTTTCAGACATATCATATAAAGAAGCGGTGTTGATGGGCTATAAAATTTCTCCTGGCACAAATGTAGCATGGCCTGGAAAACACACTTCATCATTCATGACTAGAATGTTCTCTCCGATTTATGCCAATAAAAACTTGGAATAATCCAAGATATAGATTATATATATTACATACAAGAATAGTTGCTCAAAAACTTAAACCCTGTTTTTGGCAATTGAAAAAGAAAGTTCAGCGTAAGAGGGAATGCCGCAGAGGGCTTTTTGCCAATGTTAATGCAAAAACATCAGGACACAGAGAGGGGAGAGAAGAGGCTGGAGAAAACTTCATAGAGAAGATGAATGGGATCAGGGACCTAGTACGTGATTCAGATTTCTTCAGGGAGAGAAAAAGTAAAGAGGACATTCCCAACAAAGGACACAACCAGGAGTCCCCAAACTTCCAGGGAGATCAGCCTGGTTGTCAAATACGGCTGCAGCATAAGGTCTGGGGATGGAAACTGGAAGGGAAGACAGAGGTCGTGCTGTGAGGGTTATTATTGAATGTCTTCTTACAGAATGTGAATCCATTGAAGGGTTTTGAGAGGAGAATTATAAATAATGACAGTAATATATTAAATGCTTACTATGTTTCAGGCATCCATGACACCATGACAGGCTCTAACTTCTTTCTTGAAACCATCCTGTAAAATGTATACTCTTTCCATTTTACAGGTGAAGAGACTGAGGCATACATGATGAAATAACTTTTGCAAGGTCAAACAGCTAGTAACCAGTAGAGTCGAGATTTAAACCTATGTCATATATGTCCAGAGCCCAAGCCATCTTGCTTCTGGAGGAAGTCATTACTGTATTTTAGAACGATAACTTAATGTCTGTGTGAGGATGAATTAGAGGAGAGAGCCGAGGCAGGAGGACTGGCTAGGAGGCCATTGCAGCAGCCCCATGAAAGCTAATTCACGGCTAAATTTGGTAGGATTTAATGAACACATGGATATGGAGGCAAAAAAGAGGGCAGAATAAAAAATATCTGCAGCGTCTAACTTAAGTGACCAGGTGGTTGGTGCTGCCAATACCAGAGACAGAAAACAAAGGAGGAGATACAGGGTGGGTCGGGGTGGAAGAAAGAATAGTGGGGCTCTGAGGCCAAATGGTTTAAAATATGAAAGACATTCAAGAAGAGGGCTCTGCAATCAGGCAGAAAATCAGACCCAGAGTGTGGGAGAGGTGGAGGCGGAAGACAGAGATGGGTGCATCCTCTCAGAGATCATGAAGCGTGAGCATCAGGGCTCCTGCCATGTGCGAGCCTTTCCAAACCCCTGGCAGTGGCCATAATTATAAATTCTTGTAGTCATATGTGTTGTAAAAATTTCAAAAGTGGATTGTTGTAGCTGTGATTGATTAAGACTATGACTGTCACCTCTCTCCACCCCAGCTTCCTCTCGCTCACCTTCCCCTTAGATCCAGGCACTGGAGTGCTCCAGGCATTTGGGGAAACCTGTTTCAAGAGAAGCTGAGTTAGGAATACAGTGTAGTGCGGGATACATCTATGTGGCTTCCATGCATAATTAAGTTATTGCTGGTCATCGTAGTACAGAAAGTTTCTTAAAGAACACCCTCCCTTCAAATAGTGTAAACAATCAGGTACCACAAAACTTAGATGTGTCCCTGGGTTGAGCTAGAGGTGATAATTTGATACAGTTGACAATCGAAGTCAAAGAAATGACAAGATGCACAAAAAGAGAGTGTAGCAAGAAAAGATTGCTAAGAATGGAACCTTCAGGAACCTGCATTTAAGTGGTGGGTGGAAAAGAGCCAGAGGAAGAAAAAATTCTCAGATAGGTTAGAAGAGCCATGAGAGTAGGCATGTGGGAGCCAAAGGCTGACTGGCCTCAGGACGGAAGGGAAGACAGTGGGGCATCGACTGCGGGGGAGAAGCGATGCACTGAGCAGGTAGGGAGAAACCGGCCGAAGAGTCCCTCGGTGGTAAGACACATGAGGCAACGAGGGCAAGCCACTTTCAAAAGAAAGAAGGTGCCATTTGCTATGGCTGTGGTCTCCTACTCCGTGCTTGCAAACATTAATTTGATATGTCACCTTGGCTGGATTATTCTGGATGTTTCTGTGAGGGTGTTTTGTTATTTTTTCTTTGAATTAAAGTAAGACTTAAATCAGTGGACTTTAAGGCAGATTGCCTTCCATAATGTGGGTGGGCCTCATTTAATCAGTTGAAGGACTAGGTTGATGCCCGACCTTCCCCAAGCAAGAGGAAAGTCAGCCAGCAGGTGGCCTTCAGACTTGATCTGCAGCATCAGTTCGTCCCTGGCTTCCAGCCTGCTGGCCACCCTGCAGATTTTGGACTTGTCACCCTCCAAAATCACATAAGCCAGTTCCTTAAAGTCAATCACTCAATCCATCTCCCTCTCTCTCTCCCTCCCTCCAACTCCCCCCCATATATATATATAGTCTCCTATTGGTTCTGTTTCTCTGGAGAACCTTGACTAATACACTCCTGTAGGGACACAGACTGTTTAAGAATGTCCTCAAGAGGTTTGGCTTATCCCACTCACTCTGTGGGGAGGAGTGAGATTCATATCAGGCAGAGGAGCAGAAAAAGTTTCATTAGAGAGATTGTGTGTAAGGTGGGCCGGGATGGGCTGTATTGGGCGAGCAGTGGTTGGGAGGAGCCATTGCTGTGGAAGGTGTAGTTGGATGGGGGGTGCACAGACCCCACCAAGGCGTTCCCAGGGGCCTGGCTGGGATCTAACTGGATATGTGCAGCGGGTCCTCCAACAACGTCGTTTCATTCAACGCCATTTCATTATGCTGGTGAGGGGAACATCAATCCCACCAGTGTGGAGTTGGCACCTCCCCACGTCTGCGTGGGTTTTCCCCGGGCACTCCAGCTTCCTCCCACATCCCAGAGATGTGCACGGCAGGTGATTGGCATGTCTTCATCTTCCCAATCTGAGTGTGTGTGTGTGAGTGACCCTGCGAGGGAAGGGCGTCCTGTTCAGAGTGTGTCCCCCTATCCCTTGGGCCCAGAGCTGCCAGGATGAGCTCCAGCCACCCATGACCCTGAAGTGGAACAAGCAGGGTGTAAAATAATCTCAATTTTATTAATTTTTCTTAAATGTTTGTGTAGCTCACATTTATTTCAATGTTTAATATTAGTTTTCAGAGTCTTTATTTAGATGTTGGTGATATTTTTGTGACCAGAAATATGCTGTAAGAATGTAACTCTTGTCAATTGGTGGATGATGAAACTGGTTTCCCTATACATGGTTTCACTGAAAGTTGAAGTTTCTGAGAACCTGTCAACAACACTGAGTGCAGTCTTACTGTATCAGAAACCAGAGGGAGACAAGTACGGGTGGATCCACCCAGGCCAAAGTGTAGAGGGCGTTTAGTATTAGGAATGAAGGTTTGCTGTTGTTTTGGTAGGAATCGGAATTATTAAAGGTCTTTGTGCAGGAAAGTAGCACGGCTGGGTTTCATGGTACAAACAGTCCCAACTAATGTATGAGTTGGGTTCCAGCTTTTCCTTCAGTATACAATGTGTCGGGCACTATGATGAATACCGTAGATATAGTAATAAAAGACACAGTCTCTGAATCCAAGGAGCTCACAATCTGTGAGGGAGTGGGAGATAGAGAAGGGGAAAATTATAATGCAATATTGATAAACTCTTTAATGAAAGTAGATACATGGAATACTAGAAAGGCACCTAGTGCCATATGGGCATGGGACTGGGGCGAGGTGTGGAAGGTCTTAGAAAGCTTCTTGGAAAAAGTGATTTTAGGACTGTTTTCGAGAACTCTGAATAATTTTCTCATGCAGACTAGATTGAATCACTTGAAAATTTCCTATGGTCCAGTCTAATAGAACGTTACAGTGATGTTCAGGCCCCACAGGTCAGGCCTCAAAAGCTTAATTAATTTATGACTATCCTACAACTATTTTCTGCCTTACGAGTCTCCAAAACAAGAGGCCTCTGACTTCTCAATATGCAAAATCTTAAACTGGACAGATTAGGTTTTTAAATAGTTCCATCTCCTTTCCTCATTCCCTTCTTTAGCTTACTACTTTGCTCCCAGGATCTTCAGACTCAAGGTCTTCTTCAGCTTGCCCTGAGGCAAGCAGTGTTTCTCTCAAACTTGATTTACCCAAAACTTTCCATTCTTTAAGTGCTACTGATTTGTGTTAGAAAGCAGGCAACCAGATCAAACTAGTTAATGCTGATGTGTGAATGGCTCTCAAGCCCTGTTATCCTCCCAGAGCTATTTGAGTCTTTAAGAGAGAATAAAAGGAATCTGTTGGAATTTCAGGCAATAAAAACAAGGCCTTTGTATATCTGTAGATTTATAAATTAGGAGTTAGGTGGGGCACCCATCCTTTGCTCCCCATTCAGATGTGTGCAGTTTGTGACTTTGTTAAGTAAATTTCTGCTTCCTGTTTTATATCTAGTTATGGTTAACATCATTTAAAGTATTATTTGGCATTTGATGGTCCAAAATGAGCTATAAAATTTTTTCCAATGACTTAGAATATTAAAAACCTATTTCAAAAAGAATTTATGACTCATTGTCCTAAGTGGAAGAAATCATGGTATTATTTCATCTCTTCCCCACATCCTTTGAATACTAAGCTGTGAATTACTCTGTATAGTTGCAGCATATGTGTAATTATTTTTCTAAGAGGAACTAGTTTTGAAAAAAAAAATCACATATTTCATGATTTGGATTTAAATAAACAAATTTAATTGAAAAATCTGTTTACTTGGATCTTCTTCCTTAACATACACTACTTCAAAACAAATAAGACTTATTGTAATATGTCATAATGCCAATATCAGAAGTTTTAAGGTCATAACATTTGAAACTTTACTGTAAGAAAGGAGTGGTTCATTAAATGAATGGCTCCCAAACTCAGGTCACCAGACTGGCCCTGGGTAATTGTATAATCATCATCATTATCATCACCTTCATAGGTAATGTTAATTAAGTATTCAATTTACAACAAATCGTATGAGATACTATTATCACTCCCATTTTATAGATGAAGAAACTAGGCACAGAGAGGTTAAGTAACTTGTTCAAAGTTACCCAGATAATAAGTAGTAAAGCCAGGATATAAACTCTGGCAGTTTCAAATTCCCTCCCTGCCCCTTCCTACCCAATTTTGACTCATTAGATCTGGAGTGGGCCCTGGAATTAGCATCAAGTCCCCGGATGATTCTGAAGCAAAGACAGGTCTGAGAACTATCTCATCAAATGAATGTATTTTGCACTGGATAGCTGGCTAGTCCCTTACTGGTGTCTTAAAAACAATAGCTCATATGGCTAGTCAAGTGATGCAGTACCCTTTCATTTGATTAGTAACAAGTATGTTTGAACACTCTTCAGTGTTCTTCAGGCATAACGCCGAGGGGGCCAGCGAGATTTAGGAAATAGCGCTTGGTGAGAAGGTGGCAGTCAGGGAAAGATCACAAAAGCCTGGGTAGAAGGTGCAAAGTATGCTTCCTGGGAGGGGCTGTGAGCTGGATTTGGAAAAAGAAGGATTTGCAGATGCAGGAGAAGAGGAAGGAACTGTTTCTGTACAGAAAACCAATGCCAGCCGGCACTCATAAATGGTGATCCAAGGCCTGTATTTGTGGGCCCACCGCAGGCCCAGCAGGACTGGATGAAGTTGAGAGTTCCTTTTAGAAAGTGGCTGTAAATAAATAGGGAAAAGTAAGTTAGGACAAGATTATGGTAACCCTTAGGTGCCAGGTCACCATTTGGACTGAACTGTATAAATGATGGGGAACTATTGAAAAATTTTAGAAGACAAAAAGATACAACGATGAAGATACAAGGTCTTAGTTTGGAAAGCACCATCTGCAGTCAGTCACTGCACAGGCTGGAGGGACCAAGTCAGAACCAGGAAAACTGTTGAGAAGGTTAAAGAAACAATACAGGTGTGGGGAGATAAAAGAGTAGTGGATATGTGCTGATTTGGGAATCAGCTTGTCACTGACCAAGCTGAGTGACGTAGAGCAAACTATCTAACATCAAACTCAGATGAGACTTAGGTTTTCTCATTGTAAAGATGATAATGTCTGCCCCCACAGACTGAGCCAAAATAAAAGATTTCTCTACGATGGGGACTAGCTCTGGGATGCAAGGTCGGTGGGTCAGGATTTTGAGCTTTCAGGCCTGTATGACTTAGAAAATGTGTTATCAACAGCACTGGAGGAGTCAGTGGACCTCCACTTTTTGGAAGATGGAAGAAAGAAAACTGTGTTTCAGACATTATGCTGGAATTATAAAGGAATTACCTTCACTTAGTGGAAACATCTTTTTATCCCCATTTAACAGTTAACTAGAGCAAAAGATAGTAGTTTGAGTCTGAATATAAATACAACAAGGTCTACCTAAACCTATAACTTGGCTTTTGAACTTTATATCATTTTGGACTTGTAAAGTTATATTTTTTAATTTTATTGGTTTTGGCCTAATATTCTAGTCTGAGACTATTTTGCATTTTGATTCTGACATCTGTCAAATTAATTATCCCTCCAAACTGTAGGTCACCTGGAAGAAGGGCATCAGCATTAATTTTA
The DNA here is from genome assembly GCF_000151845.1 of Pteropus vampyrus. Classification (NCBI taxonomy): domain Eukaryota; kingdom Metazoa; phylum Chordata; class Mammalia; order Chiroptera; family Pteropodidae; genus Pteropus; species Pteropus vampyrus. The sequence continues at coordinate 3,067,073 of NW_011888893.1, forward strand.
AATGCTGAGATGGGAGAGAAAGATGGAGGAAGGATGTTTCAGAGTGGAAAGAAAGTAGGTGGCCT
>NW_011888893.1:3067187-3070442 GCF_000151845.1 Pteropus vampyrus
GAGAGGTTAAGTAACTTGTTCAAAGTTACCCAGATAATAAGTAGTAAAGCCAGGATATAAACTCTGGCAGTTTCAAATTCCCTCCCTGCCCCTTCCTACCCAATTTTGACTCATTAGATCTGGAGTGGGCCCTGGAATTAGCATCAAGTCCCCGGATGATTCTGAAGCAAAGACAGGTCTGAGAACTATCTCATCAAATGAATGTATTTTGCACTGGATAGCTGGCTAGTCCCTTACTGGTGTCTTAAAAACAATAGCTCATATGGCTAGTCAAGTGATGCAGTACCCTTTCATTTGATTAGTAACAAGTATGTTTGAACACTCTTCAGTGTTCTTCAGGCATAACGCCGAGGGGGCCAGCGAGATTTAGGAAATAGCGCTTGGTGAGAAGGTGGCAGTCAGGGAAAGATCACAAAAGCCTGGGTAGAAGGTGCAAAGTATGCTTCCTGGGAGGGGCTGTGAGCTGGATTTGGAAAAAGAAGGATTTGCAGATGCAGGAGAAGAGGAAGGAACTGTTTCTGTACAGAAAACCAATGCCAGCCGGCACTCATAAATGGTGATCCAAGGCCTGTATTTGTGGGCCCACCGCAGGCCCAGCAGGACTGGATGAAGTTGAGAGTTCCTTTTAGAAAGTGGCTGTAAATAAATAGGGAAAAGTAAGTTAGGACAAGATTATGGTAACCCTTAGGTGCCAGGTCACCATTTGGACTGAACTGTATAAATGATGGGGAACTATTGAAAAATTTTAGAAGACAAAAAGATACAACGATGAAGATACAAGGTCTTAGTTTGGAAAGCACCATCTGCAGTCAGTCACTGCACAGGCTGGAGGGACCAAGTCAGAACCAGGAAAACTGTTGAGAAGGTTAAAGAAACAATACAGGTGTGGGGAGATAAAAGAGTAGTGGATATGTGCTGATTTGGGAATCAGCTTGTCACTGACCAAGCTGAGTGACGTAGAGCAAACTATCTAACATCAAACTCAGATGAGACTTAGGTTTTCTCATTGTAAAGATGATAATGTCTGCCCCCACAGACTGAGCCAAAATAAAAGATTTCTCTACGATGGGGACTAGCTCTGGGATGCAAGGTCGGTGGGTCAGGATTTTGAGCTTTCAGGCCTGTATGACTTAGAAAATGTGTTATCAACAGCACTGGAGGAGTCAGTGGACCTCCACTTTTTGGAAGATGGAAGAAAGAAAACTGTGTTTCAGACATTATGCTGGAATTATAAAGGAATTACCTTCACTTAGTGGAAACATCTTTTTATCCCCATTTAACAGTTAACTAGAGCAAAAGATAGTAGTTTGAGTCTGAATATAAATACAACAAGGTCTACCTAAACCTATAACTTGGCTTTTGAACTTTATATCATTTTGGACTTGTAAAGTTATATTTTTTAATTTTATTGGTTTTGGCCTAATATTCTAGTCTGAGACTATTTTGCATTTTGATTCTGACATCTGTCAAATTAATTATCCCTCCAAACTGTAGGTCACCTGGAAGAAGGGCATCAGCATTAATTTTAAATGCTGAGATGGGAGAGAAAGATGGAGGAAGGATGTTTCAGAGTGGAAAGAAAGTAGGTGGCCTAGCTTTGAGGTGCATAAAAGTCAATGGAATCGGCTAAGTGCTAAGAATGACAACACATACAGGTGGAGAGTAAAGGATAGAAGGAAGTTTAGAACCAGGAATTGAGGCAGTGAGAAGTGGAGAGGGTGGCATCAGTGGGCTGCTTCCATTAATCAAAAATAGGGGGTGGAAGAAACGGTAAGGGGAGAGTGACCCACTCAGCTCTTGTATCAGGTGTGGGAACTCACAGACCAGGAGATTGTGGTGAATGATGAGCTTAGGGAACATGGAGATAAGTTGTCTAAGGAAAGCACAAGTTCCAGGAAGGGGAAGACATGAGGATGTTAAAAAAAAAAAGCCACATATGTACCATGGGAAACACTGTCCACAGGGACAAGCCCATTTTTACCTTCAGTTTTACCATGTGTCCATAAAAAAAGTTGTTAAATACATCTAAATTTTCTTCTAAGTAGGTTATTAAAAGTAGAGGATATAAACCAATAATTTTAAACTCTTGCACAGACTAAGATTACATACTTAAGTAACAAGTGCAGACAAATGTGATACCTCTAAAGATGTTGACAAAAGACCACCTTTCAATAAGAAAACCACATATACTGGTGGAGTATGTCTTCTAGGAGAAGCCTTGTGTCGCAGGAAGCAGTATGGTCGCTGGGGGCGGCCCTCTGCTCAGGGCCTAGGACTTCTACCCCAAGGGAGTACTGGAATCTGTGTGCTGTTTTAATTTGAAGCAAAACAAGAAGTTACATTCATCGTGGTTTTTTGCCAGGTAGGTTCATTTGGAATCCTTCCATACTTGTTCATGAAATTAGCGGACTGTCTGGTATGTTTTGAACCATGGCATTAAAGCAGGAGCCCCTCCAAGTCCATGCTTCCTCCAGCCTTGTCATCTTAGCAAGCCAAAAGAGTATTGCAAGGACCCAATTGTGACAGTTAAATTTCAAATGAATGCAATTAACTACTTAAGACTGCACGTGAAAACAATAGTTTTTTAGTCACTCCTCAATACCACCATATATGCAAATCGTTAAATTCTGGCCTTGATTCGTCTTTACAAAGATTAATGCTAAAGTGATTCTTTGTCAATATTTGCCAAAAAAAAAAAAGTTGGTTAAAGTTCGAAGCGGGAAGCCTAGCGTACTTTTCACTTTAAAACCGATTTTAAGGGAGAAAGCGGCTCAGAAAAACTCAGGCTTCAGGTGCCGATGGCTAAGGCCTGCAGGTGTACAGGGCCGCGGGAGTGGACCACACGGCTCTCCGAGGTCTGCGGCGGGTTTTCAGGGCCACCTGCCCGTCTGTGACAGTCTCCTCAGCCAGCCGGGGAGACTCTGCGGGCGTCGTCCCGGTCCGGGGAGGCGCGCTGATTGGGCGGAGTTGCAGTCGTGTTCCATGTCGGTTCAGAGTGTGTGTGCGCGCACAGGAGAGGGGCAGGAGGACGTGGAAGACCCTGTCTTTCGGGGCGTTGTGGGCACTTTCTCCAGAGGCTGGTGACCCCTCCTCGTCGGGGCCGAAGTGGCGGGAAGCCGGGTCGTTAGAGGAGGCCCGTAGGCGAGGGAGGCTGTAAAACCTGGAGGAGGATCCGGTGCGCCGGGCCCCGGGCGGCGCGGGGTTCAGGGGAAGGGGCCCCGGCTTTCAGGTAGGAATCACTCACGCGAGCCGGGC
>NW_011888893.1:3071665-3073623 GCF_000151845.1 Pteropus vampyrus
CCACGGGGCGCCCGGCCTCGTGCCCCTTCCCCTCGGGGGCGCTTCTCCCCGGAGCGGCCCGGACTCGTGCTCTCCAGTAGGTAGTGCGATCGCGCGCCCGGGGAGCCGCGGCCTCGCTGCTTTCCTCTTCCCCGCTTGCATTGTTGCGACTGTATAGGTCGCTATTATTGGGTAATAGTCGCCGTTTTGCTCCGCTCCCTTGGGGGAGCGGGCCGGGGAGGCGCGCAGGGATGCGAGTGCGGCGGCGGGACGCGACGGAGCCCCCCGGTGCCCGGGAGTCGGACCGGGCCCGCTCAGCGGCTTCGGCGCGCCCCCGACCCTGCGCCCGCCGGGAGCGCGCACTGACCCAGCAGGTAACCTGCGCGCGGCCGGGGGGCCCTCTCTGCCACCTGGGGAACGTTGTGTCCCGCAGACGTGATGATGGTCCAGAGAGAGGCAAATGCTTTACAAGTATTCCTGTAGACGAGTCCCCAGAGTTAAGGGTTTTCTCTCTCTAGCGAGCCCTCTGCCAAAAATAGGACTCTCTTTTCCCATTGGGTGGCTGTTGTTGCTTTTAGTTCGTAGTTGGGGTGGTTAGTGTGCAAATACGGAATGCAGTCAACTTAGATATTTATTTGCCCTATGTAATGGCCTTTCCCGTGGTGACATTAAAACAGCCCAAGCTAGGAGTGGAGTAAATGGTCACGCTGTTTTTGAAAGGCATTTAGGAGGTGACAGGGAACTAAAGTCACTTTTACTTTACGCTCTGAGCTTTTAGGAGGACCTAAACATACCTTAACACTCCACAGATGTGTGTGTAGTTTTAACACTCCCTTTTGTGGCCACCCTGTCTACCTGATTTTCTGAAATCCTGGAGTTTCTGGGTTGTGTAGCAAAAGAGGGAATGTTTAAAAAGCAAGAGAGCAGCCATTCTGTTTAGAAAAAATTTGAATATGAAATTTTTTTTGTTTAAAAAGGTTCTTGGCTATTAGAAAATTTTTTACTTGGAAGTTCTGTTTGTTGCTTTCTGTGGTAATTGGACACAGTTGCATCGCATTTCAAATTCTGAAGCATGCAAATGCAAGACTGGCTCGCTTTAACTATTATGCCCATTTTGGGAGGTTTCAGGAGTGCTTATTGAGCTTGAGAGGGGCCGCTGAATTCTCTAAAAATGTTAAAACTTTTTTTCTCATTGGTGTCATTTTTAACGATTTTGCCAAAGAGGAGGGAAAAATCTTTAGATATACTAGGATTTCACTAATTTATGAAATACACCCTCTCTGTGTCAGCCACAAGCTCAGGTCCTTGCAGGCATGCTCTGCATTTCCTAATATACCATCAGGTAATGTATCATCAAGAGGACCAAGGGACAAATGAATTGCCTGAGCTGATTCTGCAGTTTCCTTAGATCTTACAGCCTCTTAGACTCCTTTCCCTCTTACTGAATGTTATCTTTGTCTTGTCAGTATAGCCTCATTTCCTATTCATTTCAGACTATGAATTCCTTGAAAGGAGGGGATAATCCTTTTTTTTTTTTTTTGCATCCCCAGCCCCAGTAGCATAGAACTTGGTCACGGGTACCTCCGTTGTTTTTTGAATGAGTACATCTTTTGGAAAAATTCTGACCTGGTGTTTGATCTCTTTTGATTTTGGCCACAGGAAACGGTCACTGCACTAACGCTGGTTAAGAATGTAAGCTTTATTATAATTATTATTAACTCCAATATCTAATACAGGGCCCCAATAGAAAAATGCTCAGGCTTTGTTTAGTTATGGCAATCCAGGAAGGTGCCACGAAAACAAATTGTGAAACTTTAATTTGCTTTTTTTCCTTCAAAACTAGCTTTAAGGTTTACATTTAAAAAAAAAAAATGGAGGTCTTTCACCCCAGGTTTAGTATTGCAACCTTGCCTTTAAAATGGAAAGTTAAAGCTCTTTCCTTTTGGAGAGATGAGGCAAACCCAGTGTTGGTACTGTGA
>NW_011888893.1:3074728-3078306 GCF_000151845.1 Pteropus vampyrus
CCCTTCCCTGCTTCCACTCCAGTTCCCAGAATTTCCCATGCTGCCCTTCTGTTTTTCCTCATGCTATCCCCTCTGTCTAGAGTACTGTCCCCTTGCTGTGGCTAGATAGACTGCTCCTTTAAAAAGGAAAGGCTCAGCTTCAGGCCCTGACACCTTTCCCCGCCCCACCCTCTCTTTCTCACCCCAGGCTGGGAGACATCCCTGGGATCCCATGAATCCCTGGCTAGGTCACTGTCCTAGCACTTAACTCTTTGACTGGACATGGTTTCTCCCACTAGAGGGACCCCTTTTAGGGTAGGGACCGTGTGGTACGCCTCTGTCCCTGGTGCCTTAACACACTGCCCACAACAACATTCATTTAATTCCTATTTTGTTCATGAACATCCTCCCACTTAAAATCTTTACCAAGCCCCATGAAGTGTAGGTACTTATTGTTTAGTCCACCGTACGGGATACAGGTTAAGAAAGCCAGGCTTTGAGTGGTTCGGGTGAAGCCTAGTGGGTGATAAAGCCTGAGTTACAGGACAGGCATTCCAGAGCTCCAGCTTCCAACCAGACACTTCCTAAGCGTAGGATTTCTATGCGGGTGGAAGGGGAGAAAAGATCACAGTGAAAATGCTCTAAGGATTGATATCTGATCATTGATAGTTATGACAGAATTCAGAACTTGGTGGACTACCAGGAATGAGCTTATTCTTGGTCTTTTAGTAACTGGTGAACATGGAAGGAGAGTAATTGGGCACTGATGGGATAGAAATGAACAATTCTGGAACTTTGGGACTATTGTTGACTGCGAAACTTTTAAAACCATTTAAGACTGTTCAGATTTAACATTCTGCAGATTTTAAAATGGGCTGTCTCAGAAAATGCCTTGGAAAACAGATTGTATGAAATGTGTACAGCCATTTTATGTGTGCATAAAGGGTGTGTGCATGGGTGAAAACATTTAAAGTAGTAAAAATGGTTATACTTTTAAGATAGTGAACTTTGTGTTTTTAAAATATTTTCAAAAAAACATTTAAGAACAAAAAGATAGTACAAATGATCTCAGGATGGGAAAAGCCTCTCTAAGCATAACATCAAAATTAGGAATTGTGAAAGAGATGATTCATTTGATTACTTTAAAATAATTAAAATTCTATATGTTAAAATGCCATAAACAGAATTAAAAGGCACATGGCAAACAGAAAAATATGTAACTGACAAGCACATTTTCTTTTCTTACTATAGATAGTTTATGAAAGAAGGATCAAGAAACATGAAAAAAAATTCAGCTTCACTAGCAGTACTAGCAAGTCCATGAGATAGTTTTTAAAAGTTTTGGTACACCTTAAAAAAACAAGCCACTTCTGAAGGTGGAGGGTGTGGGAAAATGAGCCTACTTATATGTTGCTAGAAAGAGTATAATTTAGTATGATTTTTCTGAGCGAAATATGTAACAAAAGCTTATAAAATATGTATGTACTTTGGAATAGCTAATCCACTTCTAAGGATTTAGTTTAAGAAAATATTAAAAATGACAGATTAATTTTCAGTCATGGGTACACTGTTATTTAACTAATGCCCTCTTACTGAGCATTTGTTTTCAGGTTTTTTTGCTATTACGGATTATTATTTCAGCATTGTTTAGATAAATCTTTTCATTTCTCTAACACTGTTTAATGACTATTCAGTATATATTAAATGACAGAAACATGCTATAAAACAACATATGTTTAAAAATTGTTTTGATGTGTGAGTATATGCATTAAAAAAGATAATAAACCAAAATGTTAATAGTGATTATCTCTGAGCAGTGGAATTATGGCTTATTTTTAGCTTATTCTTTTTATTTTTTTCCTCTCCATTTTTCTACAGTGCACATGCATTTATAATATAAAGGATTATTTTATAAAAAAAAAACAAAAACAAAAAACAGTAGAAACAGTGGGTCGACTTGCAAGCAAGGTGTTTCCACTTAGTTTAATGCTGCAATGGCGTTGGTGTTCGCTTTGCTTGCGGGTCCCTTTCCAGGTGTGCTGCTGCTGGGGTAAATATCTGACTTCTGGCAGGCGGTATTTCCTGGGGTCAGATTTCTCCTTTGCTGGGCTAATCTTCCCGTTCTTTTCCCCATACCTTAATCCTTCAACTGCTTCCAGTTCCCTCAAGTTTTTCATGGCCTTCATGAAACTGCCTCAATCTCCTGAAACTCATTTATGATTTGGTAGTTTATGAAATTATAACACTGGATAATGTAGTGATGAATTGTCTTCAGTGTTGAAGTTCTCTTTTCTTAGTGATAATGTGAACTTCCTCTCCTTTTTTGCTTAGTTCATGATGTTTAGTGATAGATGTATTTTTAATCTGAATGTTTAAACTTGTCATTATGCTTAAAAACATAAATTTGCTTAAAAAAATAGAAAAAAATTTAGTTCTATAGCTTGGAAAACTGAAAGGTAACTGTTAGTTTAAGAAATGTATTTTAAATAACAAATTTATTTTAAATAACATTTAAAATAAATTTTTATTTTACATTTAAAATGTATTTTAAATAACAGAAATTAGGAATACTATTGGAATTATGAGAAAATAACTGCACAGAAATGCATCACCAAATGCTGGGAGGTGGGAGGATGCCTTTACTATGTAGAAATTAAGTTAAGCACATGCTAACTAAAATAGTTGAGTGTGCCTGGGCAGCATCTGATAGTCGGGACCTGGGAGAAAGGCCAGTGAGCTCAGACCTCCGTCCCTGCAGGAGGGACCAGGCCTGCTCCAGTCAGACTGGAAGGAGAGCTCTGCCATCCTGGACGAGGGTGGCAGACCAACCATGGGCCACAGACTAGTCAGACCCAGTGGAATACCAGGAGGAGAGCCCCGGGCTCATGTTTGAGAACTAGGAGACATTTGGGTATGGAGGAGGGTAGAGAAGACAAGAGTCTAAGAGTGGTTTCTTTTGACCTCCCTCAGCTCACAGATGTAAAGTCCTTGTAAGACTTTCGTAAGGCTCCTCTCGCATGTTCTCATGCCGCTGTTGATTCGGCGCTTGGCGTGTGCGAACCAGGCAGAACACATGGTGGTGACTGGGAGCTGCTCCCTTTGCAGATGCCTCACCTCAAACCAGTCTTTCCTTCGCTTTCCTGGTCGAAGGCAGACATGGACAGGAGTGCAGGCGTGTTTCGCTAGCCAGACATCAGGTGGAGACTCCCCAAGTCAGAGGGTCTCGTATTTGATGCGGTCTTCCCAAAAAGACAGAAGGGAAGGCTTCGAGGAGCTGTAGACATTTAGCCCGTCAATTGGTTTTGCCTGGGGTTAGCTTCTCCACAGTACCTTTTTGAGCGTGTGGGGGTGACTGTCCTGTGTGGGGTGGGCTTGGGTGGGTTGGGTCAGGTTGAGTTGGGTTGGGTTGGGTTGAGGCATACCTGGTGAAGCATGCGGTGCATGTGATCACTTGGGACACTGTGAAGTGTTTGTTTTGCTCGCTATTTTTATAATGTGGCAGAGGAGGAAATTTCTGCCCTTCAAGGTTCTTTTGGCTGGTGTAATAATTAAATCAACCTGAGAGAAATTAACAAGAGAAAAGAACGAAGTTTAATTAC
>NW_011888893.1:3080671-3082899 GCF_000151845.1 Pteropus vampyrus
CATTCTGTCCAAGACTTTTAATTTTTCTCTTCCATATTCAGTGAGCTACCAAGTCTTATTCTTCCAAATGCTCTGTATTCATACCTTCCTTTTAGATCCTACTATCTCCAGCTTCATGTGGCCCTTTCATCCTCATGCCTAATGACACAGATGTCATGTGACTGTAGAGTCTGTCGCCAGCGGGTATTTGAGTCTCCATGGTTTGGTGGAGAGGGCTCTACTCTCAGTCCTTGTTAGTCCTTTACCGCACAATCTCATCTCATCATCCCTTTAAGCTCAAAAAAAAAATACTGCCGCTTTAGCTGTGTGCACAGAACTAGCCTGGCTGGCTGTCTTGTCCCAGTTCTTCAAACTTGGAATGTAATTTTTAGTAATAAAATTGAGTGAAATTTCAACAAAGCTAACCAGTTTGGGGAAGTTCTGATAACTTTGAGATTTTACTTACCTATAATGATAAATGTAGAAATTTTCTGTCGATAGGCCAGTTTATGGAAAATGATTAAAGAATTGGCAAATTATAACCAACAAACCTCGCGTTATGCAAATGCATGTGTGAGTGTGTGTATATAACTAGGATGGATAGTAGATTCCCTTAGCAGTTGTAGTGGAAAGTGATTTTAAATCACATTCTCATGACTCCTTTGGCAGCAGTAAATCAAGAACTAGAGTTTTACATTAAAAGGATTTTTTTTCAAAATGCAGAGGAAGATTAGTTTGTTTTATCCACAGTCTAGTGTAGACAGTGTAAGTGCATACTCAGTGTGTGTGATCTGAAAAAATTGGTCCTATAATGTGTTGCTTTCTCTATAGTTTATTCCACTTATCCACTTATCCTTTGCAGAAATTGATTTATTTGTAAAGTTTTGATGTATAAATTTTAATTTAAAAAATTGTAAATTTTACTTTAGAAAATCGAATTGTGTTTGGAAGCCGACGTCCTCTGAAGTGTTCCTTTTTTATATATGAGTCATTGATACAAAACTAGAAGGAAACCCTGGATTTTGTGATTCTGGTGTTTAAAAAATATTAACTATATTTTCAGCTGGGAATGTGGTTTGATAGTTTTCAAAAAAGCTATTTGAAGCATAAGCTTGAAAGACTTGCTTGAGAAAATACACAAATTAATGCGTCTTAACTAGGAGCTGTTTAATTAAAAAAATAAGTAAAAAATGCTAGAAACTTGAATCTGTTACAGAATCATCTTCTAAGGTGAAGCTGATGTTACAGCTGATGTTATAACAAAAGATTTCTTTCTTTTGTTATAAATATGGCTAAGTTGTTTTGAATCAGTGGAGAGACGATTTAAAAAAGAAAAACCCTCTCCTGCCTTCCAGAAAAATTCTTATTTGAAGGGTGTTATCAAATAGCGTATTTTCATGAGCACAGATGTACTAGATTGATGGGGAGAGACTGACTTTAATTACTCTTGATTGGTCAGAGTCCAGACTTAAACACACACACTTGTGTTTTCTGTACCTCCTCATACCCTTTCCCCAATATCTATAATGTCTGAAAATATTAAATTTCCAAGTACTTTGTGTTGTAGTAGCTTATAAGGACATTTTCAACAAGATGCTTTTTATCAAGTGCAGCACTGAACACATGCATAGTTGGGGGACTGTAGATGTCTGACAGGTGGATCCACCGGGGCAGTAGTTGGCATCGAGCTCATTGTAAGTCTGAGTAGTCAGGACCATAGTCCATCCACTGGACCCATTTCACTTAAAAGAGGGTGCTGGTTCCTCTGGGGACCTTCATAGGGAGAATAAATTGGTAAACTATATTCAAAACAAAAGCTCCAAATCAGAAAAGGAGCATGGTAGGGGTACAACTCTTTCTTTTTTAAACCAGTGTGTAGTGAAATGGGAAGTGTCTTATTCACTTAGCTAGGAAAAGTTGCTGATCAGAAATTAACTTAGGGTTAATTTATTTGTGTTAGTGGAAAGAAAAGAAATGAAAAGCCTGGAAAACCTGGTTTAGGCAAATAACTTCTTGTTTAGTGAGTTTTCAGAATCTGCTTATTTAGCAGACAATGTTTCAAGTCGTGGCATCCACCACCTACAAGGACAAACTTTACACACGGGATAGATATTTGGAAATTAGTTGAACAGAATCGGGGGAGCTGTGAGTTGAAGCTTATTTCATTTAAACGAAAGTTAACAGCATTTGTAGTAGAATAATGCATCCTCTCCTGAAGTGGTGCTTGAGCAGGCCAAGGCCAGAGAGGG
>NW_011888893.1:3082949-3085093 GCF_000151845.1 Pteropus vampyrus
CTCTTATAGGGAGATAATGTATATATCTTACAGGGTATGTGCATGTGTGTATATATGGTTACCCTCAAGTTAATACTAGCCTTTGGGAAAACTCTACTCCCATATTAAAGAATGGATTTTATTTTTAGAACATATACTGATTTTATTTATTTTCTTAATTTCTCCCCACTTTTACCCCTGACCCACGGATGCTGTCTCCCCTTAAGAACTGGATCTATGAAGGTGGGACATCTCTTCCCATGCGCTCATGGCGTGCACCCGGGGCCTGGCACACCTGGAGTATGGGCCGTGGCTCTGCTGGGACTTAAACGTGCTAGCCACTACTCTATGGAACCACCCCAAACCACATACTGCTTTTAGAAGCATAGAATGTGAAAAAATACGTGACTTGCCATAGAGATGTATATAGTAATCAATGTGTTTGTTTTTTGCCCCTCTTTCATGGGGCACTGATCAGCATCTTGAAACACTAGTGTCCTTTGGGGGAGTGTGGGACCCTAATGAGTACAGGGTCATAGGTGCGGTTGTCTAGGAAAGAAAAGCTTCACGTTATTCCTTGTTTAAATCCTAAATGATGTTGTAGGAGGAATCCAAAAACAATTTAAAGCACGGGGATCAGCATTAAATCCGTGAGTAAGGAGCAGCAGCAACAAAATCAAAGCATGTGTCATTAACGTTTTCTTGGTGGTGTCATATGTATGGGTAACTTTTAAACCTGGAAAATACTGGTTTGTAATATTAATTATAAAGATACTATGTCAAATTGTTTTTTTTCTTTAAAAGTCTGAATTGCCTGAGTTTGAAAAGCTTTTCAGTCTATTGAAACTCAGGCTTTCCTTAAAAGTTCTCTTAGATTCTTTCCTGTTGTTTTTTCTCTTGTGTTTCTAGCTTGGTGGTTCCTAGAGTGTGAACACTGTTCACATGACATGTGAAGGTCAAATTAGATTGGAAACGGAACCAAGTCTGTTTTCTAGAGCATTTTGGCCACTTCAGGAAGGGGTATGACCTGCATGCAGTGTTTTCCAGACTTCTGGGCCGGGTCACCTTTTTTTCTTGAACGATCTCTCCGCGTTGGCTTCTGTGGGGAAAACTTTGCTCTTCAGTTCTAGCTTTTCTTCTCTTAATGGACATTTAGAAGACATTTCTTTGATTTGATTCTCTGTTCTAGTTTATTTTGTTGTGGGGGTTTTCAGTTTTGTTTTGGCTGAAGCAGTTCTAATTGGTAACCGTCAGCTCTTTCACTTCCAGCTGAGCTGTGTTCATACCTGCCCTCGGGCTTGTCCTTGTGCCTTACCTGCCCTTCCATCTCAGCTTGCCCCCAGCTGATCTCATTTGCTCCCTAAACCATGTGCAACTGCTTTATTTGTAGCATTCTGTCCAAGACTTTTAATTTTTCTCTTCCATATTCAGTGAGCTACCAAGTCTTATTCTTCCAAATGCTCTGTATTCATACCTTCCTTTTAGATCCTACTATCTCCAGCTTCATGTGGCCCTTTCATCCTCATGCCTAATGACACAGATGTCATGTGACTGTAGAGTCTGTCGCCAGCGGGTATTTGAGTCTCCATGGTTTGGTGGAGAGGGCTCTACTCTCAGTCCTTGTTAGTCCTTTACCGCACAATCTCATCTCATCATCCCTTTAAGCTCAAAAAAAAAATACTGCCGCTTTAGCTGTGTGCACAGAACTAGCCTGGCTGGCTGTCTTGTCCCAGTTCTTCAAACTTGGAATGTAATTTTTAGTAATAAAATTGAGTGAAATTTCAACAAAGCTAACCAGTTTGGGGAAGTTCTGATAACTTTGAGATTTTACTTACCTATAATGATAAATGTAGAAATTTTCTGTCGATAGGCCAGTTTATGGAAAATGATTAAAGAATTGGCAAATTATAACCAACAAACCTCGCGTTATGCAAATGCATGTGTGAGTGTGTGTATATAACTAGGATGGATAGTAGATTCCCTTAGCAGTTGTAGTGGAAAGTGATTTTAAATCACATTCTCATGACTCCTTTGGCAGCAGTAAATCAAGAACTAGAGTTTTACATTAAAAGGATTTTTTTTCAAAATGCAGAGGAAGATTAGTTTGTTTTATCCACAGTCTAGTGTAGACAGTGTAAGTGCATACTCAGTGTGTGTGATCTGAA
>NW_011888893.1:3088858-3111235 GCF_000151845.1 Pteropus vampyrus
TTAACTAGAAGATGGGTAAGAAACATTTTTCAAGCTGGTATTTTAAAGCATACTGTTTTTTTGTTTTTTGTTTTTTTTAAATGGTTAGAATGAAAGGTTCAGATGAATTTTAAGAAAAAAATGAGATTTCAGAGAGTTTTTCATAGAGTTTAATTAAAACTAAATTGTAGGTGAAGAAAAAAAAGTCCTGAAAATCAGGGTTGCATCTAGGGAAATGTAAAAGTGCTTCTCTCTGGATCCCCAGGTCCATCAAATATGAACTCCCGGCTTCTAACTGTGGGTACACTTTGGTGGGCATGCGGAGGAAGTACTGTCCTTGGTGGCATCACTTATCTAGGGTATTGTAAAATTTTCAGGCAACATTAATTTCCTTCATTTTGACTAAAAAAAAAAAAAAAGCATGATTGTTTTTACATTTTCCTCCTCAGAAATATTTAAAATTTTTTTTTTAATTTAAGTACCATGTTAGAAATTTCAGGGACACCTGCTAAACTTGGTAGAAGTGTTAATATGAATAGTAGCAAATGCTTACCGTGTGTCAGGTCCTCTTTTAAACATTTTATTTACATAACATCTATTCCTCACAGCAACCTCATAAGACAGGTACTGTTATTGTCCCCATTAGAGGTCCTTACAGACACAGGAGGCGAGGAAGCCCGTGAGTTGGGGAGCCAGAACTTTGAAGCCCCACAGACATCCATATACATTTCTATATTAACTATTCGAAACAGTCATGTCACTGTGTAATGTGGCTCCATGCTTCTTGAATTGTTTCCACAGTAAGAAACGTATCTTGTAGGATAACCCCATGTACACAGAGACATAACTGAAATAAAAGATGACCCGAACAACACTTAACATGGTATGTTCTACGAGCTCTTTTCTTTCTGTTTCACTTTTTTGAAAAGTTCCAGTTTCCATTTACAAAGTCACTGTCATGACCCACACATTAATGGGTTACAGTCCTCAATTTGAAAGACATACATACTATAGATAATCATGATCAAATCTAATACTATTTTTCCTTGTTCTAAAGTGAATGCAAGTGCTTGGAAATAAAATAAAAATGCAAGCATCAAGCTAGATGATTGAATAAATGTGTTCATAAAAACATTGTGCTGAAACTGAGAACTGAAATTTAGTCTTTAGCAGTTAAAACTAGTTTATGCGGACAAACCGTCTCTTTAACACCTGGTATATTTTAAGTGGTTATAGTCATCTGCACGTTTTCATGTTTTCTAAAGCAGTTCACATCCGTGATGCTTGTGTCACCCTACTTGGAAGTCACATGTTAATTAAAACAGAGAGAGTTTATATGCTGACCGAATCTTAGTTATAAGGTAAACAATATTTAAGGCTTTGATTGGATTTTTAGGATCTCAGAAGACCTTCTATTAATTAGTTGTTCAAGTACCAAATCTAAGAGAATGAAAATATTTTCCTAATACTAAGGTGTTCGTCGGAGAAAATTCCATACTTAATGACATCTGAAGTTTATCCTAATTATAAAGTTGTATGTGTTTGGGGGGAATGAGTTGAATAAGCATGTTTCTGTGTTATATAATTAGAAGGACAAAGATCGATCTCCAGGAGAAGGCAGCTATATTCATTCACTTTGTGTAAGTTTGAGGGTCTACTAATTTCAAAGCTCTGCTCATTTTTAGAAAGTGGGAGAAAGAGGCATAGAGAGGACTAAACCACGAAGCTTTAAATGCATGTGTTCTCACCCTGCCCCGGGATGGTACGTCCTGGCCTTGTTTCTTAAATTTTTAAAGCCATCAGTTTTACAGTTTTTATGACTTATTTGAATGATTATATTTCCCTTAAATTTCATACATAATGTAAATGTTGTACCCCCCATTTTTTTTCACTACTATTACTCTGCCCATAGGAAAAAAAATGACATGTAATTAACCATGTTCCAGCATGTCTCTTACTTTATAATTCTATATGCTGATGTACTGAGCAGTTTTTTGTTTTTTGTTTTTAAGTGTCATCAGAGATTCAAGTATGTCCTCCAAATATTTAGAATAGTAAATTCACCAGTATTTGTGGAGCACCTGCCGTGTGCCCAAGTACTGTGTTTGGTGCTGCAGATTCATATATATGAGTTAGGCCCTACCCTCCATCCACAGAACAGAGCTCACAAGTTGGAGATGTTGCTTCTGTTAGGTCTGAAAGTCCCAAAGCTAGGTGTTCTGTTTAGAGAGAACTTTTAATTACTGACATATTTTTCCATTTTTATGCTAAAAGTTATGAATGTAAAATCCACTTATTTAAACATCAAATAGGAATAATTAGCAAAATAGCCTAATTTTGAATTAAGGAAAATTAAGCAAATATGGTATTTGATATTCAATACTAGGTTTTTATATACTCATGTTTTCTAGATAACAAAATACAAGTATATTTCATGAGCAAAATATAAAAATCAAAAGTAAGCCTCTTAATTTTTTGTTTGTTTTTAAAGACTTGATTTTTTTTTTACAGTACTTGTAGGTTCACAGCAAAGTTAAGAGGAGGGTACAGAGCTTTCCCATATATACCCCTGGTCCTCCACACACACACACTCTTCCCATGTTATATAAGTATCAGTCACCAGAGTGGTACGTTTGTTACAATGGATCAATCCATTGATACATCATCACCCAAAGTGCGTAGTTGACAGTAGGATTCACTCTTGGTGTTGTATAGTCTGTGGGTTTGGACAAATGAATAATGACATGTATTCCTCATTATCGTATACAGGATATAGTATCACTGCCCTAAAAATCCTCTACGCTCTGCCTATTTATTTGTCCCTCATCCAAACCCTTGGCAGCCATTGATCTTTTTACTGTTTCCATAGTTTTTGACTTTTCCAAGATGTCATGTAGTTGGAATCTTGTAGTACGTAGCTTCTTTAGATTGGTTTCTTTGATTTAGTAATAGACCTTTGAGGTTCCTTGATGTCTTTTAATAGCTTGATACCTTATTTCTTTTTAGTGCTGAGTAATATCGCATTGTCTGGGTGGACCACAGTTTATCCATCACCTACTGAAGGATATCTTGGTTTTTTTTTTTCTTTCAAGTTTTAGCAATTATGAACACAGCTGCTGTAAAAATCCTTGTGCAGGTTTTTGTTTGGACATAAGTGTTCGGTTCATTTGGGTAAATACTAAGGAGAATAATCGCCAGATTATATGGGTGATAATAAAATAGTTTTACAAAAAGTGTTTAACCAAAATTAAAATTGAAATCCTTTCTAAGTGATTGCTAAATCATAAGGTAAGAGTTATGTGAAGTTTGTAAGAAACTGTCACACTTTTCCAAAGTGGCTGCACCATGTCACATCCCCGCAGCGATGAATGGGAGTTCCTGTCACCCCCACATCCTCGCCAGCATTTGATGTGGTCAGTGTTCCAGATTGTGGTCATTCTGATAGGTGTTTGGTGGTATCTCATTGTTTTAGTTTGCACTTCCTTGATGAGGTAGGATGTGGAGCATCTTTTCAGATGCTTATTAGCCATCCCTATATTTTCTTTGGTGAAGTTTTTGGCCTGGTTTTTTGAGCGGTTTTCTTACTGAGTTTTAAGAGTTCTTTATATATTTTGGCCAAAAGTCCTTTATCAGCTCTTTTGCAAATATTTTCTCCTGTGGCTTGTCTTCTCATTCTCTTCACATTGTTTTTTCACAGAGCAGAAGTTTTTAATTTCAGTGAAGTCTACCTTATCCTGCCTTTGGTTTTCTATCTGAAACATCATTTTACTCAGGTTCGTCTAGGTTTTCTCCTATGTCGTCTTCTAGGGATTTTATAACTTTGTTCCACTTTTATTTTTAAGGGAGGTTTTGTAAATATTACTTGAATAATGTTCAACATACTGAAAATGTCCTCACATTTAATGGATTTTAATCATTTCCTGACTAAAGTCAGACAAATTAAATGGGTCTTTAAGGATCATCTCCTACCACCCTATTATTCTTTTTAGAAGGAAGAAAGAGAGATATCAGTTGGGAAATTCCACTGTGTACCAGGCATGGAACCAGACATCATTTTTACGTACGATGTCTCATTTAAATCTTACAACAGTTCTAAGAAGTTGGTACATGGGTCTTGCATGTAAAATGAGTTAACAGAATTAGAACTGGCATCATAGGAGCCAAGAGTCTCCTCCTGAGTGAATCTGACTTGTGGTGCTCAGTGGTTTTGAAGTTTCTGTGTTTGTCTCTTCTCTGGAATTATGGGCTTAGTATTTCCTAACTCCTATCTGAGGGTGATCTGAGTTGGGGGGTCATCTTGATGAGATCTCCCTGTTAGAGGGCAGTGGGAAGCATGAACACAGGCAGAATATGGTCAACTTTATATCAGACTTTGAATTCAAGGTTACATACATTCAACCGTGAGACCTGCACAAAAGTTTTATTATGAGACTACTGTTGTAAATAATTTCCATTGGCTGTACATTATTTTTGAATAAGATATGTGGTTGGTTCTGGAAGTTAAAGCATGAAAGTGGTTATGTCCATATTCACTTACAAGCTTTATAATAGTTGTGCTTGTATACTTACTAGCTTTAGAATTTAAAGGGAAAATTCAAGTCTCATTCATACTTTCATTGTATAGCGGTGAATGGGGATAGATAGTAAGTCGTCCCATTATCCCAGCTAGTCCAGGAACCCTCCTGTGACACCAGGTAACAGGAGAAGCGGGCTTCTGTTGGTTTCCATCAGCGAGAGAGGCCAGCATCTTCTCACGTTGTTCTGAGTGGTCCATTTCTCCTGGCCTGCAGCCTGGCGTCTACTCTTGGAGCCAAATTCTTCAAGGCCACTGTCTCCTGGCACTTAACTACCACCAGAGACTTTTTTATAATAGACCTTCTCTTGATTTATCTCAGACCTTTAACACTGTCGAGAACTAGACGTTTCTTAAAAGTACCCCGTCTTCCATCTTTTGCCCTCCTGGCGCTCCTTCCGTGCACTCCCCCATCTCTTGCGGCACCCTTTTTCTCTTTGCGGGGGTGGCAGGGGGAGTGGAAGGCAGGGACTCATTTTCCCCGTGTCCTTTAAATATAAGCTCAAGTCTTTATTAAATTCTTCCTTCACACTTTGAAGATTTTTTTCACGTCGATGCCAATAGTCTCACCTTTTTGCAGATTATTGAATTTGCTTCTTCAGGCGCAGTTTCCTTTGGGTGACAGTTCTAAACTGCCTGCTTGGACATTTTCATTTTGGTGTTATTTTTTTAAATCATTTTTTTAATCACTTCACATTTATCATATCTAAAATTAAGCTCTTCGTCTTCCCTCTAGATTAGGTTTCTTCACATAACTTATTTAAGAGAAATTCTCTTAGTAATATTACTTTTCTCTTTTGGGTTATTTTTCTTTAACTTTTACACTTGGAGTTTTGCCAGCATGAGAATTTTTTTTAAAGAGTGTTTAATTTAGTGATACAAAGAAATTCACGTAGACAGATTCAGGAGTGCCTGGATGATCATCATTTAACCCAGAATTGCCATGAGACTGTGCTTGTGAGTTGATCATTTATTTACAGTTATCTCGTTGCCAGGCGTTACCTAAAGCAGAGGATACAATTAATTGGTTGAGATCCTGTCTGCCAAATATGGCTCACAATTGTTTTTATCGCTTTTACAGTGCAACGTTTTGCCTTTTTTAACCTTGAAAGATGTTGAAGTACAGTAAACACATCCCCTCTGAGAATTACACTTTAACATATTTAACATATTACATATTTATTACCTATTTAAGATCTGCAGAGTGAGTTTTGTACCTAACTGTAATTTCAAAGTGTCGATGAGCATTAATATAAATGATATTGATAATAGCTGTCACGAAATAATGCAGATACCTGTAATTTTGTGGTGGCAAAGTCAGAGGTGCTACTAAAACCCCTGTGCTCTGCACTCACGATTGGAGGAATTGTCGTTTCAGTCAGAGGTTGGTGAAAAATAAGATGTGTTCTCTCATCTACATCCACAGTTCCTGAATCCTGTCCATGGACCCCCAGGGACGTCTCAACTTACACCCCTCCCCCACCCTGCTTCTTCCCTCCCCCATAGGTAACCATTTTTAGTTTTCAGTTTTATCTTACCATTTTTTTTTTATTTTTGAAAAGAAAAAGATATATCTTTACCTACCTATGTGTTAGTATTTACTCCCCTCCGTTCACACACAAAAGGAACCTTTTTCATTGAATATCCATTAAGAAGTCACTGTATTATCACGAAGTGGAGGTTGGCCTCATTCCTTTCCAGAACTGCACAATGCTCCATTGTGTGGGTCCATAATATAGTCCTCCTGTGCCCTCTTGATGGGTTTTGGATTGATTTCCAGTCTTCACAGCGAATGAACTTGAGTTTACAACTTATTGTAGTTTTGGCCAAGTTTATTTTGGGGATAGATTCTTAGAAGTAAGATTGCTGGGTCGAAGGGTGAATGCATCTGTAATGTCATTAGATACAACCAAATTACTGTTTGTGTCATTGTGCCTTCCCACCAGCAATAGTTAAGTTGTTCTGCATTTTTAAAGTACTGCTGTGAAATTCTGGAACTCAGAAATAAAGTTTTGGAGGTTTGAAAGTACCAGTTTGAGAGACAACACTTGTTATTCTTAACTCATTCCATACCTATGCCACCCATAGCCCGTCAGCTCAGTTACCGTAGTTTCTACTGTGTGTGATTTTAAGCATCTGGCTTTGCTTTTTCCGTTGCTGTGTCTAAGTTGAGCCAGTATCTCAACCCTAATAGCCTCCCAGTTAATTTCGCTATCTTTAAGTCCTCTCTCGTCCCAACTCTGTAGAGCCATCAGATGAAGTTTCTAAAGCCTTCTTGATCATCGTAGCCTGAATGATTTATTTCGGAAGTTCTGAACCTGTGTTGCAGTTCTTGTCTGTACCTTAAATACAGCAGTATCGTGGACGCCACCTGACAGCTCTTCCAGTAGCTTCAGCTAAGTCTTTAAATGACATCTTCACCTATTTGTACATGTTGCAGGAGACTATGAGCCCCTCTGTTGGTAACACCTTAAATAAATAGCAGTTCTTAAAGTTTCTTTCCAGTAAAACAGCCAGCAATACTACTTTTCATGCTAAGACCCCTACATAAGGAGAACCTAGTCATTTTCTTTTAGTGAGTGGACTAAATTTGACATGTAAAGGTTTATAGCTAGCATACTTTAAAGCTCTTTTTTTCTTAACAGTTTTATTGAGGTATAATTTACACACCGTAAAATTCAGTGATTTTTGGTAAAGTTACAGAGCTGTGCAGCCATCACCACAATCCACTTTTAGGGCACATCATCCCCTAAAGATCTCTTGTGCCTATTTGTAGTCACTTACCATTCCTACCCCAGCCAAACACTAATCTACTTCCTATCTCTGTAGTTGCCTGTTGAGTCGATTTCACATAATAAATGGAATCACGTAATAAGTGACCTTTTGCATCTGGCTCTCACTTAGCGTAATGTTTTTGAGGTTCATCTATGCTGTAGCATGTATCAGTCCTTTATTTTTTTATGACATTCTGATTATCCACTCACCTGTTGGGCATTTATTTGGGTTGTTCCACTTTGGGGCTGTTAGAAGTAATGTGCTATGAACATACGTGGACAGGTCTTTGGGTGTGGACATAGGTTTTCTTGTTTAGGAGGTAGCTGCCTAGTAGAATTGATGGACATATGGTAAATATATGTTAGCTGAACCTGGTTTTTTAATGCCCTGGATGTCTAATCGCTAACTTTAAGTAAAGACATAAACAAGGCAGTTTGAACAGTTCTGATATGTTCAGGTCTTTGGAATGTGGCTTTGAATTGGTTGTTTGAGAAGCAGCAGGACCCATTTTCCATCTGAGCGTGCGTTTATGCTGCTTCCACTTCATAGCCATGGGTTTAAATGTTTTGAGAGAAAGAACTCAGCTAATATCTTAGAAAGCCATGTGTTAGGATATTAATTGGAATTTTTTATATTTGTCATCTATAATTGAACTTAATAATAATTGTTCTCTTAGTTCTCTGTAGAGATGAAACCTTTAATTTCGCAAGTATAAATTTTGCAAGCATTGATCACGTAGGCTTACCCGAGGTCATAAAGGCTGTGCACCCTCCCTGGTGTGCAGTAGAACCCTGATGACTGATTCTTCCTTGACCTGTTGGTTTGCAGCCATTTGAACTTGCCATTGCACGTTCACATGGTTCCTTTGGAAGCCACGTTGTAATCACAACCTGAAGAGTAAGTCTTGGTAACACACTTTTTAAGGAAGTGGGATAAGAACCACTACCTTCTGTGGAAATAGCTTGACAGGAAGACGGGGTGATGGAAAGAATGTGGCTTTGGGATTCAGATACTTGGTTCTGAATCCTTGCCGTTTATTAGAGTATCTTTGGGCAAATTATTTAACATCTGCGAGCCTGAGTTTCCTCATTGTAAGAAGTAGATAGTACCATGCAGAGAATATGTTATTTATTGTAAGGATTTGATGAAAGCATTAGAGCTCCTGTTGGCAGAGGCTAGCATTGTAGCCTGCCATAAACGATAGGTCCTTTCGTGCACAATAACAAGGAGCAAGCGGTTGCACTTGATGGATGTTGTCTGGAGCTTGGTCATGGGTGTGGTAGAGTGTAGACGGTGCTCATGGAGTTCAGTCACTTAGCAGAATGAATGGCTCTTTGCATGTTAGAAATTAGGCTGGACAGCAGTGTAGAAAATGGATTGGAGTTGGAGTGGATGAAACTGGTGACATTGACACCAGTGAAGAGACTTGTTAGCGACCCAGATGAGAGACAATACCTAGACTCTGGTGGTTGTGGATACAAAGAGAAGTGGGTGTCTCCAAGAGGTGAGAAGGAGGGAGAACCGGTGGAACTGACTTTACAGCAGGGGTAAGAACAGGGAGGAATCAAAGCTGACTTGTTACTACGAGAGGAGATGCAGAAGGGGGACTGGTTCTAAGGTAGACCAGTCACCAGGCCACGCATGCCCCTTACAGTGAAGTCTCGGTAGGAGCAGTGGGAGGAAGGGAGGGTGTATGTAGTCTGGAGAAAACGTGTGGTTGGAGAAGGTGGTGTTTTCGTCGCCTTCAGGATTTTAATTTGGGCAACCGAGGCATCTGTTGACTAAGGCGGGGAGAAAGGCAGAGAGGGAGGTGTTCAGTTTGGGGCACATGAGTTTGTGGCCTCCGTAAGATCCAGGGCAAGGAGAAGAGGAGGAGCCGCAGTCACAGGTGTACTGAGGGTCTCGCGGGCACCATCGTCCAGACAGATCGGAGAGCGCCACGCCCACCCTGCTGCGGGTGCCAGTCCTACTCCTAAATTATTAAAGTAAAACCAGAAGTCTTATTAAATCTGGAACAGATTTTTCTGCAACATACACAGCGGAAGCTTTAGTTTCCTCGCTAGGCAGTGTTACCTAATCTCAGCTATATACTTCCCACCCAAGTTGGCTGAATCAGCCTTTTTCAGGTGTCGCGTTCATTTAAAACTTTAATGGAATTTAAGAATTTCTAATAGTATTTAGGAATTTCTCAGCTTGGGGCTCTCTCGTCTTGGTTCTAAATGTCATTGAATATCCTTTAACCTGGTAAATTGTTTTCTTTTGCATGTACCATCTAGATCATTCTACAGCATAACAGTACGTTCTAGGCATTTAGGTGAGAAGCATTCTGCGGCACATGCCAGCAGGCCCACTTCCCGCCTTCCAGAGAACACCCCCGGTGCTGGCACAGTGCCCTGCCGCCGTGCGTGCTGCTTTCCAGTCCCCTCCCTGCCCCACACCTGTCTCCTGAGTCCCCCACCCCCATTCTCTTGCTTTTCTTTCTATTTTTACTTCATATATGTTGTATAGGTTTGTTGAATTTTTTGTTAAAATTTTATTATGGAAAATTGAGACTACAATATAATTGTCGTTCAGTTTTTTTCCCCCCTATAATATTTTAAAGAAAATCCCAGTTATCATATCATTTCACTCACAAGAGTATGTATCTAATAAGTACGGTGTTTTTGTTTTTTTTTTTTTAAACATAAGCACAGTGTAAGCACATCGTGCCAGTGCCATACTCAGATGTGTGTTGTGTGCTGATTGAAGTTGTCTGCCCATCTTGTGAGGGATTGCTGGCCGCCTCCTCTCCCTCAGAAGTGCTCTTTTTTTTGAAATCTTATGTACTTAAGTGATATCATAGTATATTTATTCCTCTGTCATAATTTTACTCAGGAGTCTTTCTAAATTTCATCCATGTTGAAGTATGTAGCTGAAGTTGACTCAGTTTGTGTGTGGTCTGTTGTGTGACTATCCTAGGATTTATTTGTGAATTCTTCTGTTGGACGTGTGGGTTGTTTCCAGTTTCTTATTGCCACTGTCCTCATAAAAGAGTGCAGTGAATGCCCGTACTTGCATGTTTCCTGGTGTACTTTCAAAAAGTGTCTCTAGCCTTAAATCGTTTGGTTGCTCTACATTTCATACTTTATTGTACCATACTACAAGTAAAGGCCAGAGTGCAACGCATACTTTTGACCAAGTCTTAGAAATAAGCAATTGCTTTGTTGAGTAATACCTAGGATCATTTAAATTTTAATCAGATTTAAAATGTTACCAGAAAAGAATAGAAAAGCTCAATTTAAAATTGTCTTGTTTTTTTTAATAGTGAATTTTAACTGTTTTATTAGCTCTAATACAGACTTTGTTTTTGGAAGATACTATAACATTTTAATCTTTTTTATCTCTTGAAAAATCTTGTTTCTTCCTGTTACAACTCTGATTCCAATGATCTTAATGCTGGCTTTGCAACAGCATCTGCTAGATGTGTTTGGTCTTAATTTATAAAAATGGGGAAATATCAGGACTGCATTAATAGGCAGAAGTGGTATCTGGGTCTTTTAAATATCTAGAGTGAAATTGAGGGGGGAACACAGTTCTCTTATTACTTTAAAATTTATGAGTTCCTACCCTAGAGTAGAAATATATTTATGCTCACTAAAGTCTTAGGAATTTATATTCCTATCTGTTGTATAGTTAAGAATTCTTAGGAGAGTAATACACAGGAGAATGCACGAAGCTTGCCTGGTTAGCCGTGTGCAGAAATGGGTGGCCCTGCAGTGCAGTCCGAGGGCAAGGGCCCAGTCTTGTGAGTGGAGCCATCCTCCTGCAGCTTGGGGCTCGAAAGATATTCCGCATTTCTGTCCCTCCTGACCCCTTCCAGTTTGATTTCTACCCTTAAAACCACAATGAACCTTTCATTGTTAAGATCACCAATGACTTACATAAAACTAAAGCCAGAAGCTACATTTCAGAAATCATGATAATGAAAATAATAGCTAGCATTTATGATACACTGTGGTGCCTCATTTAATCCTGACCCCCCAGAGATATTCAGTGATTTAGCCAGATCATTCTAAATGTAAATGGCATTGACCATTATGAGGTCCAGCCAACTGTGGCCTTTTCTTCCTTTGGTCTCCGGGATGGGGGTCCTCATTGTTTGGGGCTATAACTTTGCAAATACACGCTCTCTGGGTTCCCGCTTATCTAGTCAGTTTCTAAATGTTCCTCAGTACTCGGTTTCTGTCATTTCTTTGCTTTGCTCTGGTTCCAGCCTCAAGTAGTCGGAGATAAGCTGTCACAGCCCAGCTTCCTATGACAATTGCAAGTACTGCAGATAGCCTACGTCCAGAAGTGAACTACCTCCCACCAACCTGTTCCTCCTCTGACGTGTTCTGTCCTAGTCGATGGTTCCATAGTCCATTTCTCTTATAGCTACATGTAGGTATTTATCGTACACAGTCGAGTCAGTAAGAGAGAAACTCTTAGATGGCTGCTTGTCGCAGGATTATAAGTGTTAAAAAGTGAACACCTGGAAGCTCTTAACCAGACACTAGTTTGACAAATGGTAGAATGTTACATAGCTCACAAAAACAGTGAGATGTAATTCATTTAATGAGGAGAGGTATATCTGGTTATTAAGTGAAAAAAGTTGCAGAACAGAGTGTAGTCTATCCCAAGAGTTAGTAATCAATAGGGATCAGCACAGTTTTATCTTTTCTTTTTTTTAAACTATGTTTCTTGAAACAGTATGCTTGAAAAACCAGTCCTGATATATGTTCAGGGAAAAATACAGCCAAGTCACTTTGGAAGGGAGACACTTTCTACTGTTTTTCTGATGGAAATTCCCGACACGTTCACTTTTTAAGGCCTCTGAAGTCTGTACCAAACAAAATAAAGTATTTAACGTCACCAACGCTAGCATTTCCCAGACTCCTTTCATGTTCTTGATGTTCCAGTTAGTGTTTAGAAGACTGTTACAGGCGCTCTTTTAAAACAACCCTTTCATTACTAGTGAAACTCTGAATTACTAATATCAAAAAGGATGTATTTTCAGGATTCTTGGAAGCTATTTCACACTTCTACTCAATGAAGGATCTTATGCACCTTTAGTCTTGAGAAATAGGCTGATTAATGCATCATTTGAATTGTTAGAAAGTCTGTTTAGTATTGATTAGATTGGAAGAACAGTCTTTTCTGTGAGACAAGTCCTTAAACGTAGACCCTCTCTTCTCCATTACCCCTGCTTCTTTTGACTCTTTTATTCTATCGTCTTATTTTCCTGGGGGGAGATGAAAGTATAGTAGAATAGTGTGGTGTGCCTGTGTCGTCATTCAGGCTTCGCAAGCCAGCGACTAGTGAGAAGGTGCAGCCAGCTGGGCCACTGGTTCTCGGCTTTGGTTGGCTACATTTTGCTCCTTGGTTTCCTGTGTTTCCAAATGCCGAAGTGCCACATCTGCAGATTCTGTGTCTGAAAACGTCACTGTTATTCATCAGTGCACGTGACCACAGTTGGCAACCCTGTGACGTCAAGGGTTTCGAAAACTGCCTAATGTCCTAAGTATATATTTTAGTTTTTTTCTTTTTTTTCTTTTAAAAAAATATCTATTGGCTTTTTGGACCTCCTAAGTTGTTTGGCTACATGGTATGATTTATTAAGAAAATATTTTTACCCCTTAACTAAAAAATAATATGAACCTTTCTGACTTTTCGTGAAATTCACTTAAGATTATTGATAGTTTTTGATGGCCTGCTTATGAGATGGAGGTTATACAGTTTGTAAAGTAGTATATTTCTGAAAATTCAACATTGACTGATGTGCCAGTCTTTTTTGGGCACCTTTATTGTATCTTATTACTCCAAGCAGTTTTACAATCAGTTTAATTCATCAAACTTTGAGTAATGCATGAGCAACTTACAGCCCCCACCCCCGAGGTGGAACACTCCATCACCAGAGCACCTTGCGTCCACTGGGACATTGGAGATACGGAGGTGCTCCGCCCCGGTGCCCCTTCAGGGAAGCGCTGGGCTCCCTGCGTGCGGAATGTGGTCAGCAGACGGCCTCCCGCTGCCTCGGCTGCAGAGCCACCTGCCTGTGCCCAGGGCTGAGCTGGAGCACAAGGGCCTGGCTCTGCAGCCTGAGAGCGATGAGCCAGCAGCCCTCGCTGCAGAGGGCAGGGGCGGGTGTGTGCTTGCTTTTAACATTTCCTTTTACACTTAGTTTAGTTTCACATTTAATTTAGTTTTACACTTAGTTTTAGATTTCTTTGCTGTAATATTAGTGATAAATCTTTGAGTAAAAAATGTGTGGCTCTCCAGACAGTATTAAAAAGGTAAGATTTCCTCTTTAAACTCAAGTAGATAAGGACATGTGAATTTTTGAGACCCTCAGATTAGCTGTGTAAGAATTTTGGATACTCAGTCGGGACAATTCGAATAAGGGAATAATGGGTAGTTTGAAAGAGGAAACAATAAAGCACATAAAAGCAGGAGTAGTAGAATATTTTGCTGATTTTCCAGCATATCTGCATATAAGCTGAGGTGTGCTATGGCAGTAAATTGCCATGCATGGAACTGTATACAGTGTGTGTAACAGATTTGACATTTTAACGTGAAAAGGTTATATTTGCTCTCTTAGAGTATCAGTGAGTTCTGACAGACTGAGATTTCTAACTTGAACCAGAAGTGCAACATGAGGAAGAAAGAACAAGGAAAGAGCATACTGGTGCTGATGCTGAGCTAGGACGGGGAGAAAAGTCCACATGACCATTTCCTTTGATGTATTTTAACTGTGTATGGAGAGGGTGTTGGTATCTTAATTCTTTTGGTTCTTCTGATACTTGCAGTGTTGGTATCTTAATTCTTTTGGTTCTTCTGTACTTGCAGTGATAAGTGGTATCTTAATTCTTTTGGTTCTTCTGATACTTGCAGTGTTCTTAGTTTTTTGTTTTATGCCAGACTTAAAAAATTTAGCTTTCTTAAATCTCAAAGTATTTGAATAGATTTAATATTGATACAGTTAAGACTGGTTTGTGAGCTCTTTCAGACTACCAGCTCTTTGAATTGGAGCTGTTCGAGATTCTGAAAGTACATAATTGGTGAGCCTTGCTTTTTCCTGTGGTTCTTTTAGTGTTTTCCCTGGTTTTTGACACCTTAAAGTGAAAGAACCTAAAATTCAGACTGAGGTATCAGAGAATACTGGCCTGAGAATGCAGAGCTCTGGCTTGCGGTCCACTTTCTAGCATTGTGATCTTGATCAGATTTGATTGCTTCTTTAAATCAGTTTCTTCATCTATAAAAGAAAGGGCCAAACTGTCTTTAAGGTTCACCTTTAATTGTCTATGACTGTAATGGCTCTTAGGAGCAAATACTTTTGGTGCACAAATGCATAGCACATAAAGTTTCCAGTTTACAAGTAGGTTATGTACCAAAAATTTATGGGTTAGCTTCTCAGAAAGATGCTTTATTTCATGGTAGTAGTATTATGAAAGTAGATCATCTCTGATTACAAAACCAGGACCTAGGATAGTGCATGGCACATGGTGGTTCCCTACTAAATATTTGTTAAATATTAATGGTCACTAAATTTCTGTGACTCTCATAAGTCTCTTTAAACAATGTTAAAATATGTATATGTTTGCAGTAACCAGGATAACAAAACATTACTAAATTAAATAGCAAGAAATAAATTTTAGTCTAAATTCTGTTGTTTGAAAGAAAAAAGTTTAGAAGAAACAATATAGAATTTTATGGAGATTCTTGCGGGATTTGGGGCAAGTTCAGATGCTCAAGTAGCACTGGTATTTCATTATTTCTAAATCCTTTAAAAACATAGCTTTTCAATTCCTTAATTTATTCTTTCATTTATTCATGCAAAACACCGATTCAGCTAGGTGCCGGACTCTGAGCTAGTTTACAAGATACTGTGGTGAGCAGACAAGATGGCCTCTGTGCCCAGGGATCCTTCTCAGCCGTGGAGTGAGACATGGCATGGAATTATACCCTGGACCAAGCTAAGAAGGGAAAGCCCATGAACTGGGCAACCCTGGACCTCATCTGGGGGCTCCCCAATGAGTGGGGAACCTGGCTGGAAAACAGCTTGTTGAGGAAAGAGAGGAACTGTCCAGGGAGAAGCAGCAGCAAACGCAAAGGTCCTCAGGCATGGCGAGGGGGCTGGCAAGGTGAGAACGGGGGAAGTCTGCATGGCCGTGCCCAGGGGAACGGAGGGCAGAGGTTTGGAAGGCAGGTGGAAAGAGAGGGAAGATCTGATGTAGGGATTTCTCTGCTTCGGACTACCTTGCTCCCCATTGCTCACAGGGTGACAGTCAGATATACAATTTCAGATTCAACTGTTGTATGAAGACCAGATGGGGAAGTTAAATAAACAGTGGTCCAGGTAGGAGACACTGTTGATGATTACTGGAAGAGGGTGAGTGGGTTCAAAATGACCTTGAAAGTTAAAATCAATAGCACTTGAATGTGAAAGATGAGGGATGAAGCATTAGAATATTCCCAGGTGTCTGATTAGTGGGTACAAGCAGTTGCCACTTTACTAAGATGGACAACACTGGAGAATGGAGTTTGAGGGCAGATCCTGAGTTCAGTTTTAGACCTGATGGCCTTGAGATATCAGGAGATCTGACCGAGGAACTTGGATGTGTAGACAGGCCTGGAGTTCAGAGAAGAAATCTGGGCTAGAGAGTTTAAGTGATAATCTCCCCTTAGGGGAAAATTAAATAAGTGGTGGGGAAAAGAGTGTAGGTTTAAATATATGACGCTATCAGACGGTGCCACCAACCCAAAATACCCTGCAATTATCAGGTGGGGTGTTGGTAGAGCTTCCCAAGGTAGATGAAAAGAAAATCAGATCGAAATTATATTTAAGAAATCTTTGCAGACTGGTTATTAGTTTCCTTAAGACGTGAGGGAATTTTTTTTCCACTTCACCCACATATTTTGGGTGGGGGGGAATGAATGGATTTTCAAGAGGAAAAAGTGGAGGAAGAGAGGCAGGGAGTAGAAAGTAAATACAAATATAAGCTGTTTTGCTAATGGTCTTACAACCACAACATGAGTTCAGAGAAAGCCCTGAACAAAACAACACAAAGGTTCAAGATCAAGGTTTTCCTTCAGGCAAGGCTGAAGGTTTCAGTCTCTGGTGTTTGGAATTTAGGCTGCAGTCCTTGTTTTTGGGTGGATCACTGGGTGTGTAGCACTGTCCATGATTTTAACTAGATTTGAAAAGAAGAATGGCCACTCGGCCCAGGTAGAAATAGATTAAGTGTTTGCTTTCATGCGTCCTGTAACTGCCGAAGTTCCTCCCCACACTGCAGTGCCAAGTGGGGCTGTGCTTCTTGTCAACAACCTCCTCAGTATGGGCCACAGCATCCTCTTCTGCGTTGTAGTTCTCCAATGCCCGAGTGGCACATCCATTGAGTCCTGTTGCATCTCCTCCGACGTAGCGGTGTTTTTGATCACTGCCTTTGCCTTTCGGTCGCACAGAGTCGCACTGGAGCATAAGCTGGCCGGCTATCATGGTCTCCTGCGGGAGGGGCTGGCGAGGCTCAGACCCAGCGAGAGATGCCGTGGGTGCCAAAGCCATGGTGTATCTCGAGGGAACTCTGGGTTAGACATTTCTGTTTTCCATAGTTGAAGCTGCCCGTTTGAATGTATGACATAAAATACTTTCAGTATCAGGGATGGCATTGTGGCTTCATAAAATGGTAGGTTTCATAGATTAGATGATAAATATTAGAGATGATTTAGGTTTCAGTAGTTCAGACTTAATCCACAAGCATGACCTACTTAACAGTGCCTTAGTTTACTGAGAGGCGTAGTGCCTTTGAGGATGCAGGATGCACTGAATACTTGCTGGGTACCTTAGACTTGATTGGCAGGCCTTGACAACCCGTTCTTACTGTTCTCAGGTTACTGTTTGCCTCCCAATAACATTTATTTTATGGCACCATTAAAATAATTCAGTATTTCTTAATTTCACACTAGAAATACTTGTTTTAAAACCTCCACATTATGATGTGATATACATAGATGATCCTTAAAGTATGTCTGTAATACTGCATATTGAGAAGTACTCACTTAATACAGTATTGTATAACTCAGGCCCTTTACGGATCCAAGATCCTAAAACATTATAAATTGTATTTTGCAGTAGCTTCATACACTTAGAAATAATGGCCGTTACTATTTGTTAAGCATTTACTGTGGGTTAAATATTTTATATACATTATCTTAAATAAACCACAACTACGTAGGAAAATGATTTGTTCTCATTTTACAGACTAGGAAGTTGAGGCCTAGAGAAGTGAGACGTTAAGTAACTCACCCAAGACCACGTACTCAGTAGGTGTGGGGCTGAGCTGCAAACCCAGGTCTCTGAATTCACAGCATTTTAAATTTTACTAATTCTTGACAAATTCCCTTCTAAAAAGGGAGCTACCATTTCCCGTCACCTTTAGACTCACCAACATTGGCCAAGTGCTAAGTGAAAAATTATTAAAATTCACAGATATCCAGTGAGATTGAATGTTTTTTCCTATTTATTAGCTATTTGTGTTTTTCTGGGAGTTTCCTTTGCCCTTTGAGTTTATCTTTCTGTTATGTAGGTCGAGTAATATAGTTGAAGTTTTGATACTTTTTTATAAGACAAAAGCAACGTGCTAGTTCTGCTTATGCAAGCTTTAGCCCAGGTTTTCTCATGAGCACTAATCGTCCTGATGATTCTGAACTAAGTGTCTAAGTAGGCATGTTTCTACACACAGATCGTGAGTGTGTTTCCACATTGAGAAGGTGACAGGTACCTGCTAATGCTTGCAGAGCAAGTATGTCTATCAGTGTGACAGTACAGTACCCTGTTATCCACCCCAGGATGTTGAGAAAGAATTAATTAATTTCCTTTATTTCATCTTTAGGTTTGTCTGCAATGAAAGTTCGTTCTCTACAGCTAAAGGACATCCTTTCTGAGCTGCTGTGAATAAATTTGGAATGATACTGTATATTTTCATCTAATGGAGAATTAGCTATACCTTGAAAAAGGATTGCTGCACTGGACAACTTCAGACTATTGCTCACAATGTCATCAAACAGGAGTCAGAATCCCCATGGACTGAAGCAGATTGGCCTTGACCAGATCTGGGACGACCTCAGAGCTGGAATCCAGCAGGTGTACACCAGACAGAGCATGGCGAAATCCAGATACATGGAACTCTACACGTATCCTACTGCTCAAGCTGAGATTGATTTGCTTCAAGTTCGATTATTTGCTAGTATGATCTGTGAATTTATAGAAATTTTACATCATGTTTTCTCTTTCCAGTTCATCCTGTGATGTAATCAACAAGTTCTTTTTCAGCTTTAAAAATTAAGTCATTTACTCTTTTTAAGTTTTTTAAACAGAGGTGAAATTGGCTGACTGGTATTCTGAAGCAGTGTTGTGCAGTGCAGTAGCCACGAGCCACATGTGGCTATCTGCATTTGAAATCATTAAAATTAAGTAATTAAAAATTTAGTTCCTAAGCCGCAGTAGCCATATTTCAAGAGCTCAGTAGGTGATAGACTACTGCTCATCACAGAAAGCCGTGTTGACATCTGGGTTAAAGCAGGGGAGCATGGGTCTCTGCATTTCCGTTAGCTCCTTGGAGCTGTGGGGCAGAGTGGAGTAGCTGCATCAGACATGGTCTGGTCCACCAAGCTGAAAGTATTTACCATCTGGTCTTTTATGGGGAAAGTCTGCCAGCCCTCATCTAAAGGGTCACCACACAGAGCCAAAGTTGTTCTTTACGGCTCTCGTTACAGATTTGGTGCTTCACTCATTCCTCATGTGGTCCATGGTGCGTGCAAGGGACTGTGCTGTGTGCTCCAGGGGTCTCGAGGTGTAAAAGTTGTGGCACTTGTTCTCTGGTGGATATTTGGGGACACGAGAACTTGTAGTTCAAGTTCAAGTCTAAGAAATTGAAATCTAAGCTAAGTCCCCAAAGAGCGATTGCTACTGATTTGCTGGTTCTAGGAGTTTAAAGTTGCCAGTTCAATGGATATTTAAGTTTAAATCTTTAATGTACATCATTGATTGTTAAACTTTGTGACAGTCCAGTATGTGGTATCCCATTGTGCCCTCAGCTATGCTAGTATTTTTAGAATCTTAAAAAAATTAACATCAATTTAAATAATTATGAAACTATGTTTATTTCTAAATTTTATCATAGGTGTATATACATATTCATGTGTATGCACTTATACTATAGAATACTTTTTTTAAAAAAATAGCTTTTTCGAGTATAATTGATATACCATAAAACTCACTCTTTTTAAAGTGCACAGTGCAACGGTTTTTAGAATATTCACAGAGTTGTACAACCATAACCACTATCTAATTTTAGAAAATTTTTATCCTCCCCAAAGAAAACTCATACCCATTAGCAGTCACTCTCCATTCTCTCCTCCCCCAGTCCCTGGCAACCACTGATGTGCTTTGTTATCTCTATGAGCTTGCCTATTCTGGACATTTTATATAAAAGGAATCACACAGTACGTGGCCTTTTGTGACTGGTAGCCTTCACTTAGGATAATGTTTTCATGCTGCTGCTTTGTTGTAGCATGCGTTGGTATGTCATTTTTAGGGCTGATTTGTATGGCCATACTGCATTTTGTTTATCCACTCATCAGCAGCGGGTATCTGGATTGTTTCCACCTTTTGGCTCTTATGAATAATGTGGCTGTTATGAACATTGTGTGTGACTTTGTGAGTGAACATGTGTTTTCATTTCTCTTGGGTATATACATGGGAATGGATTTTCTGGGTCATAAGATATATAAAACACTTTAAGCAGGATAGAATCTGCAAATGAGAGGATATTGCACTCAAGAGAGTTGTGGCTTGCTGGGTTTGACAGTTTTTTGTTGTTGTTGTTTTAAATTCTTGTAACAGAGCTAAAGGTGGTGATTTCAGTGGTGAGACAAGGTGCTTGGTCGGAGTCCTGGTTTGCAAAAAAAACAGGAGCAGCAGTGTGGAGAACAAGGAAATTTAGATGCTGATTTGTCTCTGGGGGAATTTCAGATTGGTCTTTTGCCCAATAAGATGTTTTGGTCTTAGAATTCTAAGAAAGTAGAGACTTTTTCTGCTTGCAGCAATTACTGAATAATTTTAGTTTATGGTTGTTCTGATACCTGCAATTTTAATTATCTTAGGAATGGTACTCTTAAATTGAGTATTCTTTTTTTTTCTAGTTTGGTCAGAGATGATAACAGCGTCATACATTTCTTCTTTAGATAGTATTTATGAAATCAGGTACAGTTTGAGTCCTGTGTGTCAGGCATTGTGCTAGGAACCATCTGAATCTTGTTTAAGGCGTACATCACCCGGGAGGGCTGGAAATCTGGTCTGTGAAAGGTCAAGTAATTTGCCCAATTGTTATAGCAACATTGATAAATGATGATGCCGGAATTAAAATTCTTAGTAGTCTGAGTCTAAAAACTGCCTTTTTCTATAAGGCCTTCAGGTTTTATATTTGAATGAATCACATTTCTCTAAGTAGTCCCTGTATTTTCTTTATGAAGTTCCAAAGAAGAGTGTTTTGATTATGTCTTAAATATTAACTTTTAGGGTACAGATGAAATAGTGGAATGTCTACTTGTATTTATTAACTTCATTATTTGCAAACCATAAAATTATACTCCCCCTCTTCACCTACATTTTCTGTATCAGTGTTGTCGTCATAAGCGGAAGAACTTTAAGTCATCTGACACGTTTTTCTAGAGCACACCTTCACTTCCGCTTAAGTCATTCAAGACACAGCACTTCTTGAAACCATATGTCACCATTACCGCAGTTTGTCCCAGCCTCAGTTTGCACACGTTTTTAAAAAGGTTTTCTCTCGTGGATGTATATTTAATCTCCCATGGAACCACTTAACTTTATCACCCTTTAAAATAATCTTCTTCAGACTGGTTTACAGTGACATCTGACACTTGGGACTGTGAGGTTGTGTTTCAGCCTAGGAGGCACATTTGATCATGGGAAGAAGGGGCAGACTGTGCATGTCAGTGTTCTAATGTCACTCTTCAAACTTAGATGTGCCTTATCAGGAGTGAGTGAAAGAATGTTGTTGGGAAAGGAGGGGGAGGGAAAACTGGTTGAAGGGAAAAAGGAGGAATCCCTTTCTTCCCATAATGTAGCTAGTGGCTGACAACTGGATTTTTACCCTTTGTTTTTCCTAGAGAAATATGTGACATGTTTTCTAGAGAAAGTAACGTGCTTCCGGATGTGAAACAAATATGGCTAGAACCTTTAGGAACGTCTGGCATGTGTGGTTGCTCTGACAAGAAGATGGGTTATGACACAGCATTGTTCATGATTTTTCAGCTCAAAATGTCAAGAGAAGGGAATTTGAGAAAAGAAAGAAAGGTCCCAGAGCATCTGCAATCAGAAAGATCTAGTTCAGTTAACTTTGTTTCCAGCCACTTCACAAAGGCTTCATTTTTCTTCCTCAGCTTTGGCCTTGAGGCCTGGCTCCCCAGTGATATGTCTGTCCGTCCAGTCTGTCCAGCCTGTTCCTTCAGTTTTCGTTTTCTGTGACGTCTTACCTATGTGTGTGTAGCTAAATGCGACTGTTTTTCTTTTGTGATAAAATACAGAAGTATGTTCTATGCAGGTGGGTAAATAATAGTACGTTTCCTTTTCTTTTGAACCTGAAATTTATTGACGCTGTTACATTGGCTGAAAGGACAACGTGAGTCCTGACTAGGGAATACAGCATAGAATGAGAGTCTCTGTGGTTACCAAGAGCACCCAGTCTGACACGGTCTAGACACCAGGCCGTCTTGTCTGGTCAAAGTTCCTCTTTGTTTTTGCAAGGCCCCAGATCTGTCTGCCCCTCACTTCTAGGTCAGAATTCTTTTTTTCCGTGGTCATTATACATCTCAAGTCATAATTTTAGCATCTCTTGGATTCAATTTGAACTTCCATGTTGATGTCTTTCTCTTTTTTTCTACCTGCCTACATAAGTTCTCATGAACTTTGAAGTTTCCGTTTTTTTCGCCTGTGGTGCTGTGAGCAAATT
>NW_011888893.1:3111285-3114169 GCF_000151845.1 Pteropus vampyrus
CTTTAAGTCATCTGACACGTTTTTCTAGAGCACACCTTCACTTCCGCTTAAGTCATTCAAGACACAGCACTTCTTGAAACCATATGTCACCATTACCGCAGTTTGTCCCAGCCTCAGTTTGCACACGTTTTTAAAAAGGTTTTCTCTCGTGGATGTATATTTAATCTCCCATGGAACCACTTAACTTTATCACCCTTTAAAATAATCTTCTTCAGACTGGTTTACAGTGACATCTGACACTTGGGACTGTGAGGTTGTGTTTCAGCCTAGGAGGCACATTTGATCATGGGAAGAAGGGGCAGACTGTGCATGTCAGTGTTCTAATGTCACTCTTCAAACTTAGATGTGCCTTATCAGGAGTGAGTGAAA
Organism: Pteropus vampyrus; assembly: GCF_000151845.1. Lineage (NCBI taxonomy): Eukaryota > Metazoa > Chordata > Mammalia > Chiroptera > Pteropodidae > Pteropus > Pteropus vampyrus. Next base: position 3,111,655 of record NW_011888893.1, read on the forward strand.
GAATGTTGTTGGGAAAGGAGGGGGAGGGAAAACTGGTTGAAGGGAAAAAGGAGGAATCCCTTTCTTCCCATAATGTAGCTAGTGGCTGACAACTGGATTTTTACCCTTTGTTTTTCCTAGAGAAATATGTGACATGTTTTCTAGAGAAAGTAACGTGCTTCCGGATGTGAAACAAATATGGCTAGAACCTTTAGGAACGTCTGGCATGTGTGGTTGCTCTGACAAGAAGATGGGTTATGACACAGCATTGTTCATGATTTTTCAGCTCAAAATGTCAAGAGAAGGGAATTTGAGAAAAGAAAGAAAGGTCCCAGAGCATCTGCAATCAGAAAGATCTAGTTCAGTTAACTTTGTTTCCAGCCACTTCACAAAGGCTTCATTTTTCTTCCTCAGCTTTGGCCTTGAGGCCTGGCTCCCCAGTGATATGTCTGTCCGTCCAGTCTGTCCAGCCTGTTCCTTCAGTTTTCGTTTTCTGTGACGTCTTACCTATGTGTGTGTAGCTAAATGCGACTGTTTTTCTTTTGTGATAAAATACAGAAGTATGTTCTATGCAGGTGGGTAAATAATAGTACGTTTCCTTTTCTTTTGAACCTGAAATTTATTGACGCTGTTACATTGGCTGAAAGGACAACGTGAGTCCTGACTAGGGAATACAGCATAGAATGAGAGTCTCTGTGGTTACCAAGAGCACCCAGTCTGACACGGTCTAGACACCAGGCCGTCTTGTCTGGTCAAAGTTCCTCTTTGTTTTTGCAAGGCCCCAGATCTGTCTGCCCCTCACTTCTAGGTCAGAATTCTTTTTTTCCGTGGTCATTATACATCTCAAGTCATAATTTTAGCATCTCTTGGATTCAATTTGAACTTCCATGTTGATGTCTTTCTCTTTTTTTCTACCTGCCTACATAAGTTCTCATGAACTTTGAAGTTTCCGTTTTTTTCGCCTGTGGTGCTGTGAGCAAATTAGTTTATTCTGTTTCCTTAGCCTGTTTTTTTTTTCCCCCCCTTTTCCAAAATCTTTTCCCCAACCAGTACACTAAGAATTGCATTCGTATTTCCTAGTCCTGGCAGCTTCTCAGTAAGTTATCAGCGTATTCGGAGTTCATACTGAACCTCTGTCCTGATGTTCTGTGACACAGTTCACGGTCGCTGGGGCTGGGGGCTCTTGTTCACCTAGTGTCTGCCGAGCCCCTGGCAGCCTACAGCATATGCTTTGCAGCGCCGACATGCTGGGACGTGCTGGTCCTGCGGCTGCTCAGCACCTGCCAGCTGCGCGGCCGGGCGTGCCACAGCTGCCGCTGTCACTCTTCTCAGGTCGGCGTGCTTTGCCTTTTGCTGGCTCTTCCGTAGGAGCTGTGGGTGCGGCGGGGGAGGGGTACTTCAGGCAGCAACCTTTCTACCTGGCTTGCCTGCTGCACAATTCTGTTTTTAATAAAAACTCAGATTTTCATAGAAAAACAGATCAAACAGAAAGTAATATGATTTTCACAACAGATTGATAATGATCCATGTTCATTTGGAAATAGCCATCTAGCCCAATTAATTTATTTGGATTTTTTTTATCTCGTACTTTTTATTCAGGAGTCTTACGTTAAAACGATTTTGTTCACTTAATGAGCATGACTTCCATCAAATACACCTAAACATATAAAAGTATTTTATATTTTTAAATGTAAGCTACCATTCTCACGTATGTATCTGTACTCTGACAAGAAGGCTCTAAAGAACGTAACTGTTTGACAGAAGAAATTCAGATGGTCATTGGTAATATGGAGAGATGTTTGACCTTAGAATTATCAAGGAAATGAAGAATCTAAACAACTCTGTTAGCCTATCGGGTTGAAAAGAGTTTCAGAGATGATTCTGGCCTGTTTCGGCAGGAGTGGACGGAGACGGAGCCCCACACTCAGGGAGTGTCGTCAGTTTGCTCTGATTTTTCTGGACAGAAACTTAGAAATGTAAAGACATAAAAATGTACTTTGGTCCAGTGATTTTTTTTTTTTTTTTTTTTTTAACTTTTACCTCTATCCTAAGGAAACACTTGTGTTCAAATTGTATGCGAAGGCTGTTTAGAATACTTTTTAGTAATGGTAAATAATGGAAATCAGCCTCAGTCTTCCACAGTCAGATTGGTATTTAATGGCCATAAACAGCCATTAAACATATTGAGTATTCATTGATATGTAATAATGTTTATAGTAATAAAAAAAAAAGCAGGATATAATGTGCCACATGTACTGTGAACCCCCAGCACACCCTCCACTTTTGAAAAAAAAATGTATATACCACCATATTGAAAGTGGCTATTTGTAGGTATTGGGCTTATGAATGATTTTGTAAAAACTATCTGTGCTTTCTAGATTTTTAGAACATAAATTTAAATATACAGTTTATTAGTTTTTATTAGTTTTCCTTATGCAACTATAAGTTCTTTCTACCTTTCACTACTAACCTCGTACTATTAAAATAGTTTTTAGGATTGAGAAATTGTGTCTGTCTTTGAGAGAGAACCTATAGA
>NW_011888893.1:3115379-3140092 GCF_000151845.1 Pteropus vampyrus
ATTGGGCTTATGAATGATTTTGTAAAAACTATCTGTGCTTTCTAGATTTTTAGAACATAAATTTAAATATACAGTTTATTAGTTTTTATTAGTTTTCCTTATGCAACTATAAGTTCTTTCTACCTTTCACTACTAACCTCGTACTATTAAAATAGTTTTTAGGATTGAGAAATTGTGTCTGTCTTTGAGAGAGAACCTATAGACGTTACAATCATATTGCATAGTTGCCCCTAGACGTGATATTTTTGTTTTTATTAGTATAAATATGATATGTTCAGCTTTTTTCCTTCTAAATTTGATTCATGGTGGAGATAGTACTCAGAGCACTTTGAGTATTTCAAAACAAATTTTATAGTTAATCACGATCAGTTGCAAGCAGTCTTTGTTTTTGATATATCCTATTAGATGTATGGGATTGTCCTTTTCAGAGTCCTATTTCTTTCTGTAGTCCAGAAAGATCTTAATTCGTGATGACTTTGCAGGCAGACTGCACAGAATGGTGGGCGGGCCTGCTGCTCTTGCCAGTTTGTCCAGGTGGTACATATGGTGACATGTGACGAAAGGAAGTATTTTTAGTTTAACTTTTAGTTCAAGTACTTTCAAATGATTTTAATACAACTTAATTGTTTAAATTTCCACCATAAGTTCCAGGTGGGTAAGAAGTGATGTAGTAGAAAATGGTTTTGTTCTGTTTAGTTTTGCTCCTTTAATGGAATTGACTTTTCTATTAGAAAACGAAATGGTTTGAGTTTGGTAGTATCTGAAAGTCACAAATCAATTTCCCAGATGTGTTTGCCTTAGATATAAGGCACGATGCGGGGGCAGCCACGTCAGAAACATCTGCCTTCCCCTGCAGCGTTTACAGTAACCCCTCGTGTCACAGTTAGGGTTGCGGCCACTCCCTCAGCAGGCAGTGGACTCTTATCCCAGGACCCAAGGCAGAAACGGGCTCAGGGAAAGTCTGTGGAAAGATGAGTGTGTCGCTTTGCTTGAGACCTCTTTGCATCTGATGTGACCTCTTTCACAGTGACTTGTCCCTACCAGTCATGCAAAATGTAGGCTTTGGCAAGTGATTAAACAGTTCTGGGTGACAGAAGCAGTGTACAGCCGACTTTGGAGGCAGAGCCAGGCTGGGCCCTTTAACAGACCGCCACACTGCGCCGTGATTGCCGGCCTGCCTGCATGGGAGACCTGGTCATACACTCAAGAGAGACCCAGGTGGCCGCTAGAGTCTCATCTGCGTTCTGCCTTGGGCTGTGTTGCCGAAGACACTCTCCCAGGGAACCTTTTGAAAAGAACCTCAAAGTTTTAAGTCAGATATGTGGGTTTGCCAGACTCTGTCCACCATAGTATACAACAGCTAACGCATTCACTGCTGAACAAAGCTTCTACGTTATCACATTTTAGAGTTTTGCCTCCTGATGGTTTTTCTTTATTTCCTCATAATTCCCATATTTAACTTTTCCTCTTAATCTATTTTAATTGCTTTTGCCTTAAAAACGATTTTAGTTGTGATCATTCTCTTCTAGTTATTAGTCATATTTATTTAGTTTTTATAATCCCGTAATTGATTCATTAACTTGTAATTGTGCATGTGTCGGAACGGCAGTGGTTAGCGTGGTCTCTGGGGGCGGTGGGGAGCAGGAGGAGCCCGCTTCATACCGGAGGGCAGCTGGAAGCCCAGGCTGGGAGTTTGCCCACCGTGGACCGAAGCACACGCCGCTGTTCGGGAGTGATCCATGTCAGAGTGCTTTGGACACGGGCGCATCCCCCCACAGATGCACTGGCGATTCTCCAGTGGTGCTTTTCCCTCGGGTCGCATGCCAGTGACATGTGGGGAAGGACTGGGCCGCTGGGTAGACGACTTCTCCCCGGCAGCTCTCATACATATTAAGAATGCATCTTTCTTTTCTGATAACATGTCCCCATATAGCGCAGTTGCTATAAAGCTGAGAGTAAACAGATGCTAAGTGAAGGCGGTGTGTCGGCTAAGCTGCAGCGAGTCTGGCCGGATGGGCAGGCTGTGGTTCTGGCCTTTCTGCTGACCCAGCCTGGATTCAGAGCCTAGTTGGTGCCATTCTGTTGTGAAAAGTGGTTCACTTCTCCCTCAAGTGTATACCAGTCTGTATGTAAACTTTGTGTCTCTTTCAAGAAAACAGCAAATGTGGCCAGCATTTTACATGAGAAATAGGCTTTTGGCCGAACTCGTCCACAATTGGACACCGCTGCTCATCTTGTGGATTAAAACTTTGCAGGAAAAACTGCATGAATTCAAGAGTAGATCTATTTGGGGGCTTCTTAAAATGTAATTTTATTTTTTTACATAAATAATCCGAATAAGTCATAGTTAGGTCAGTTCGTTTTGGCAAATTTTAGGTTTCTGGCATGGATTTGTAATTTTGCATCCTATTTTATTTTTTTGTTAGATATTCTGGCCTATGTTTTTATTTTTCTATTATGTTTCAGGTATTCTTATAAGCTGTCTCAATTGCCTACTAAATGAAGTGGAGGACATGTGCATCTGTGCAATAGAATATATTTGATGGGAAATGTTGATGGTCTCATTATTAAAAAGTACATGATGCATAACACAGACAGCTAATGTTGCAGAGGCGATTCTGAGAGGAGGGAGATTTTGACACTGCCAAGGTCGGAATATTGCTTGAACTAGTAGAGTGTATGGGGATCTCAAAGGGTGAGAAAAGATAAGGAGAAAAAAAGGATGAAAGACTTGCAGAGTTTTGCTAGAGGGAGAAATGTGAATGACAGTGGGAAGTAGCACTTGTAGAGGACAAGGCTTTGGCTGGCTTGAATAGTTACGGTAGGAATAACTGAATGAGTTGTTGCTTTATTTCACTGGCTTGGATAAAGGATGATATCAGATTGTGGTGAATCTTGAAAACCAGGTAAGCAGGTTTGCATTCGTTTTGTTGTTTTTATTAAAGGTGTTGTAGGTCCATAGAGATGGATATGTGACCCTCGAATTAACAACTTGATGTAAACAAATTTTAGGATTAATCTGGAAACCATAGGGGATTAAAACAGGAAAGACATCAAAGGCAAGGAGAGACTAACTCGCTCTAGTAGTCATCCAAGTGTTATGTATGAATTCTGAATCAGGATGGTGATAGAAATAGAAAATAAAGCAAATTCCTGAGCTTCTGGTTAGAGGTGAAATTTATGTTTTGACTTTCCCATTTGGGACATCACTAAAATGATAGTAAAATATTTTTAAATAAGTGAAGACAAAGAATGGAAGAGAACAGACATTTTAGATGAGAATTCAGGTTTTTTGGGAGTGAGGGGAGATGAAAAGCAGGTGGAGGCAGGAAACCGATTACCAGGGTATGGGAAGCCGCAGTTTAGAAGGTACTCAGTGTGCCGGCCCTATAGGACTGTAGAAGCTCAGTACCGACAGCCTCAGTCTGGCAGAAGGAGGCAGCGCCCTGGCTGCAAGGGATGGAGTCAAAAAGAGTGGTCATGATAGAAAGTTACACTTAGAGTGGTGGGTCCCAGTTCCATTTCAAATACTGATGGCAATGCTGGAGACAGAACAGGTGTTTGGAAAAACTGGCTCTGAAAAATACATTATTTATTGACACGGAAGGATACCGCAGTGAAATGGCCAGCTCCCGGATAAGTCACTCACAACTCTAAGCCATCAATTCCACGCAGGCTAGTGGTGTTTCCAGTTGTTTCTTTAGTACCTTGTCATAAGGATTAATAAGTGTATGAAAGGACAGAGTAAACAATAAAAGGGAAAAGGAAGAAACTGATAATACAGGGAACAGAAGAATGGGCCTTAAAAATTAACATTGTCAGACATGAGAATCTTATTACACCAGTATTAGAAACATGAGTAACTCAGACTTTTTTAAAAAAAAAATAATAGAAGAGCTAGAAGAACATTGAAAGTAAAAGGGCAAGATGCTTTGGAGACGGAGAAGTAATCCTGGAGGCCTAGTGTCCGATTGTTAGGAATTACAGAAAAAAAACGGGAGAAGAATTTTTAAATTTATAATATGGTTATAGAGAATATAAAATGCTTTCCCATAACTGAAGATAATAAATCTTGAGTGCCCAAGATAGTGAAGGAAAGATCAATACCAGGAACAAAACCATGAATTTCTGTGCAGGAGGAATTAAGAGCAGTCCAAAAAACCAACAGACTGAAATTAAGAGAGCGGAATCAAATTCCCAGATTAGTATTGTCCAGTAGGTCTGGAGAGCAGCCAGTCTACACTGGGAAGATTGGGGAGCTACTGCAATTTAGTTTTGCCAAAATTAACACCATGGGTGTGATGAGTGAAACTCAGCCTTAAATTACCAACAGTAATGTACAGGGCATATCAGAAGCCCCAAGCTGTCCTTATGAAGAGGCACAGTTAAGATCAACATAATTTAACAGCCTCTAATATTAGAATGGCTGGAGTTTGACCACCTGTCGTACATGGTTAGCCTATCATACATAATTAGCCAAGAGCACCATTACAGTAAGTGTTAACAAAAAGACCAAAGTCATGCAGGCATTTGTTTAGCAGTTTCATAAATGACCGGTTTTGTATCTTTGCTTTTGGTTTTAGGTAATAAAACGTAATTGTCTTTGGCTGATGACATCAGAGGTTCAGATGCTTTTATGTTTTCTTTGGAAGGTTAAATTTTATTTTGTCTTGGAGTTTTCATCCTCATAAAAAATTTTAAACAGTTAAGTTAAACAGAACAGTTAAAAGAATTTTATAGTGAAGACCCATATTCTACAATTGACATTTTATTGTATGTGCTTAATCACATATCTGTCTGTCCTGAATCCATCTACCCATCTACCCATACATCCATCTTATTTGATATATTTCCGAGTAAGTTGTAGACATCAGTACACTTCTTCCTACTTAGGGATGTTCATCATTAGCGTTTTGAGATTTGCTTATTGTTTCCATGAGATTACGTTTTGACTAGTGCATTTGCCTGCGTAACTGAAAGCCATACCAAGATAGAGAACGTTATCATCCCCAGAGAAAGTCCCTTTGTGCTTCCCTGTCACTCTTTGCCTCCTCCAAAGCAACAACCGTAGATTAGTTCGGCCCCTCCTAGACCTTCACCTAAAGAGAAGTATAGAGTATGAACCCCTTCATGTAAGGCTGTTTCAGCTCGGAGTATTTTTGAGATTTATCTGTGTTACTGCAAGTATCAGTAGTTTTTCTCTCTTTGTTGCTGAGTAATATTACATTGAATGAATATGGTGGTTTCTTTATTCATTCTTCCAATGGTAGATAGATATCTGGGTTGTTTCCAGTTTGGAAGTATAATAAATAAAGCTTCTGTGAACATCCAAGTGCAGATCTTTTTGTGGGCACAATGTTTTTATATCTCTTGGGTAAATAAATACATAGCAGTGGGATTGCTGGATCGTATGGTAATAGTATGTTTAACTTTATAAGAAACTGATACTATTTTTCAAAGTGGCTGTGCCCTTTTGCATTCATATGAGCAGAGTTTGAGAAAAGTTCTAGTTGTGTCACAATCTCACCATCGCTTGGTGTGCCAGTCTTTAGCTTTAGCCATTCTTGTGCGTGTGTAGTGATATCTCATGGTTTTAATTTGCATTTTTCTAATGAAAACATCGAGTCCTTTGTCATATGCCAGTTGTCTTCTTTTATAAAGTATCTGAGTCTTGCTTTTTTTTGGATTAATATACTTTTTATTACTGAGTTGTAGGAGTTTATTTAGGATAACTTTGTTTTGTCTGCTGTGTCTTCCTAATATTTTCTCCCAGCCTGAGGCTTGCCTTTTCTTACTGATGTCTTTGTGTAAACAGATTTTTTTGTTTTTTGTTTTTTGTTTTTTTTGAGGAAACCTACTTTGTTTTATTTTTCTTTTACAGTTACTGTCTATGACCCACAAGAAACCTTTGCCTACATCATAAAGATACTGTGATTTCCTCTTAAAGCTTTATGGTTTGAGCTTTTACATTTAGGTCTGTGATCTATCTTGACTTAAATTTGCGTGTGGTGTGAGGTAGGGCTTGGGGTGAATCTGCCATGTGGCTAATTATGAAAGTGTCATTTGTTGACAAGGCTTTTTCCCCAATGGGTTGCTTTGGTACTTTAGTTAAAATTAAATGACAATATAAGTATGATTTTGTTTCTCAAATTCTGTTTCATTGATCTATATATCCATCCTAAAGGAATGATACATTACCAATTTGATTTATTTTAGTGAAGTATTTTTGTATCTACGTTCATGAGAGATTGTTTGGTGTTTTCATTTTCGTGTGTAATTTCTTAATTCTTGTAGCATTATGAAAACTCTTGACATCGGATAGTATTAGTCTTCCAACCTGGTTCTTCCCCAACCCCCAAGATTATTTTGACTATTCTAGGTCCTTTGCATTTCTCTGTAAATTTTATTTTCAGCCTGTCAATTTCTACCCTAAAAATTGCTGAGATTACAATTGAGATTGCATTGAAATTTTTTAAGTAAATGTTATTGAGATATAATTTACATGACAGATTTATCTTTTTAAAGCGTACATTTCAGTTGTTTTTAGTATATTCACAGATATACTAAACTATTAAATGTAGTTCAACTATCACTACATTTAATTTTAGAGTATTTTTATCAAAAAGAAACCCTGTACCCTTTAACTATCTCCCTACTAATCTTTCTTTATAGATTTGTCTATTCTGAACATTTTATATAAATGTAATTATATAATATGTGACATTATGTACTTAATTGTGTATCCCCAAATTTATATGTTGAAGCTCTAACCCCAATTTTATAGTATTTGGAGATGAGGCCTATGGGATAATAATTAAGATTAAAGAGGTCATAGATGGGTCCCTAATCCTATGGGATTGGTGTCCTTATAAGAAGAGGAAGAGACATCAGCGAGCTCTCTCTGCAAGGACACAGGGAGAAGGCGGTGGTCTGCAAGCCAGAAAGAGTCCTCACCGGAAACCAACCCTAGCGGCACCTTGATCTTGGACTTGTAGCTTCCAGAACTGCACAATGCTGTGATGGTTTGCTAGGTGAGTATATACTTCCGTGATAATTTCTCCATGATAAATGTTTATAATTGTTGTATCAAAGAGACTATAATTTAAGGCTTTGGAATATTTTCAAATTTTATTCCAGAAAAATGTGACAGTGTATATGCACTCTGACCCCCAATGGATAGAAGCTCTCGTTTCCCTGCATTTTGGCCATCATTGGGTTTAATTGTTTTTTAAAGACCTTTGTTAATTTATTTAATAGCTGGAGATTAATATATTGCCAGTTAACAGAGCTCAGGCTGAACTAGATAACCAAGAAAAATTTCCTAGAATGAAACCTTTAGAACTTGGTGCTAGGTAACAAAATTAAGAGCCTCCGTGTGGCAGCTTTTGAGGATTTCATTGAGAGGTGGACTAGAAGGGGTGACCACACAGAAGAGGGTATAAAGCCTTCTGCCTGGGGAAGTAGTGGGAGTGGCTCAGATGTTTCCATGGAAGTCTTTAGTTGAAGAGGTGAACTGGAAAACAGAATAATCGACCACTCTCCCACGGAAGCAGACGGAAAGTAGTTTGAGCTGAGCTCTGGGTGCGAGGGGTGTGGAAAAGTCTGTCTCCCGAATTTGTCACCTCTGCCATGTTTAGGGTTTGAGTTTGTACTACCAGCTTGTTGCAGGACTTCCTCAAGCTGGAAATTAATGTGAAAACCCACTGAAAATGAGTTTAAAAAAATAAAAACTTAGACAGTAGAGGAGCAAGTCCACCAGAACAAGACAGCACACGGATGGAACAGCGGATCGGAACCTCAAGAACTCAAAACAAAAGGATCATAGAGAGTGCCTCTCCGTATGTTAAAAGCAATCGGCGTTGTAAACGAATCAAAAATATAAAGGAGCAAAACACTGTGGGAGCAAGACAGATTTTTAAAAAGAAATGGAAATTCTACAAATTAAAATGATTAAAGTAAACAGCAAATTTGACACAGCTGAAAGAGAATTGCTTGACCACATGGAAGATCAAGAAAAATTAGAAAGTTTGAGCACAGATAAAATGATGGCAGGTAACTGAAGATACAAATTGAGATATGGAACGTGACATGAAAATGTGCAACATACATCTAGTAGAAAAGCTACGAGAAGACAGAAAGGGTATCAGAAATATTTGAAGAGGTGATAACCCAAGAATTTACCAGAATCGATGAAGGGTAAAATATTCATGTCAAATTTTAAGGTAACCATTACGAGATACAGGTAAAATGTAAAACCCCAACATAATAATTACAGCGGAACAAGGAATATTGATCTAATAGGAGGGGAAAAGGGAGAAAACAAGTATAGAGAAAAATAATTAAAATAGAAAAGATGATAGAAGTTAATCCAAATAGCGATATAAAACAGTGTAATTTTAAAATCAAACTTGCCTTTCAGAGACTATCAGACTCACTTCTTTAAAGTGAATTTTCCTGTGGTGGTGTGCACAGACACACCAAAACATTGTGGCATAAAAGTTGAAAATAAAGAGGTAGAATATTGCTATTGGAGGAAAATTCTAACTAAAAGATAGGAATAACTATAACAACATCGATAATGATAGATTTCTGGGGGAATTGTCAGGAATAAACATAGTTACCTCCTAATGAAAATAAGAACAAATCACCAGGAATATAATTCCAAACTTGTATACTTGCTAATAAAGCCTCAAAATATATGACAGATATTGTAGAGAATTGTAAGAGAAATTGACAAACCCATCATTAGATAGGGAGATTTCAATAAAAATTTTCAGTAATAAACAGACAAATCAGCAATATAGAAAGACTTGAAAAACAGAACCAAGCAGCTTGCTCTAGCAGGTTCTGTGTCCAGCCAGCAGTTAGAGGATGGACATTCTTTTCAAGCACGCACAAAGAAAATCACACGTAAGTCTCATGACAGTTTGAAGGAAGCGTATCGAAAAAATAACATTCCCTGATTAATTTTAAAATGAAATTAAGGTTTGTTTGTTTGCTTTTTAGCTAAAAGTTACACTTTGAAAACCTAAAAAATTCTAAATAACAATCAAGAGAACTAGTGGAAAAAAATATATAATTGAATAGAAAAATACATATCAGACCCTGGTGATGAGGAGGAGAAAGTCTAGTTTTCAATGCCTATCTTAAAAAAAGAATAAAGAGGAGAACTGGCAAAGCTAACCAACCAACACAAGAATTTATGGAAGAGCAAATGTAGAGAAGGAAGTAAATTAAAAAGAACAGAAATGAAATATACAGTAATTAAAATTAATAAATCCTAAACTGGTTCTTTAAAAAGGCTAATAGATAAGCCACTGACAAAATTAAACATAAGAAATGTTTAAGGAGACAATAAAAGAGGCATTTTTTAAAAAAACTAAACATACTTAAACTATTGAAAAGGACAATTTTCTAGAAGTAGTGTGCAAGCCATCAGTTATTCTCGTTATATACAGTATACTCAGGGTGGATGAGAAACCTCATTGTGAACATCGGATTTAAAAGAAAATATGGTAGAATAATGCCAAAAATTGGAATCCACCAAAATAATCATTAGCAAGATCTATCAACAAGAGAATGGATAAATTATTGTAAATCTGCGCTACATGGTGTATTCATACAGCTAGAGCCGTCACATGTTATCAGAAAGAAATGGCAGAAGCAAATGTACATGTTACATTTTGTAATCTAAAATTTGGAAACACATAAAATAATAATTTCATATATAGTTACACAGTAAAATATAAAAACATCCAGAGGAATGATAGGCACCAAATCATGGAGATATTTGCCCCTAGGGAAAGTGGGAGGAGGAGTATGTAATAAAGTGGACAATAATTTCAATTATAATCTGTACTATTTCATTTCCTAAAAAGTTTGGGGAAGTATTTGGATGGAATAAGATAGGTGGGAATATAGTAAGATCTGTCCAAACTGGGTCACGAGTTTGTGAGAGTTCATTGTGTATTATAATCTGTGATTCTTTCTACATTTGAAACACTTAATGAAATGCTTCATTGTTTTAAGGCATAGTTGTTTGATTACTACTGAGGTTGAAGATTTTGGGGGTGGGGCTTGGCCACTAATACATATTTCGTTTAGCTTTTGGATTTTCTGTTGTAATACTTTGCCCATGTTTCTATAGAGATTAATCTTTTCACGTTGTTTTCAATTACCTTATTTTATTAAAATAGTAACTCTTTGTTAAAGATACTTTTTACTAAAATATTTCCAATTTTCAGATGAAGTACTCATATGACTTTGCTTAGAAAGGCCTTCAGCCTGAAATCAGGAAAATATTCTTGTGCATTTTCTTTGTTTTATGATTGGTATCTTTTAATTCTTAATCTATTTGTAAAATATTTTGGAATGTAAATTATTTTTTGAAATCACCTCTTGCTATGTCATTATTGGATAATCTATTTTTAACCACTGACTTGCAATATCTTTATATAGTAAGTTCTTAAAATACACCAGAATTTTAGTATCAGTGTCTTTCTGTTCACTTTATCCAAGTAAAGTACGTGCAGATACAGTGGAATAGTATTAAAGGTTGTAACAAAGCAGGGTAGTTCTCTGCCTCATTTGTCCCCATTTCTCCCTTCTCTTCACTCCCCCTCCCCAGAGGCAGCAGCTTTAGACTTTAGCTTTTTCTCCTGTTGTTGTTTTTTTGAACACATCTTGGTAATTCTCAGTAGTACATGTGTTCTGCTCTATGGCGGGTCATCATTTTTTGATCTCTGACTTTTCAGTTGTAATAAGAAGACTTGGTCTCTTGCACAACCGTTTCCTTTCATCCTTCATCCTCAAAGTGTAGCTTTGTTTAAATTATAAATAATTTAAAGTAAAGTTTTGGTTATTTTGATACATATAATATATACTTCTGGACGTTACTATAGACTGTGGTTATTAGCTTTTTGCTTTTACTGAAGTACATGATTTATGTTTTAATTTGTGACCTTTGTTCCTACTGCCAGTTCTTTTCCTACTTTCTAATACACTCTGTCGTAGGACAGTTTTCCACAAGAAAATCACTTTAGATTAGATGATCTAGACGGCCCAGTGTTTCTTTGGTGACCTCCCTCCTGAGTGTTGCATCCTCCTCCTTGGCTGGCTGGCCTCCATGCCTGTGGAGGACAGCTTGTGAATGGGATGTGACTAATGGGATCTCTTTTCCTCCCTTGTTTTCAACAGGTTTTGTTGATACGTTGGAAATGTATCGGTATTGTAATATTTCTTTAAAAATATGTTATTAGTCACTGTTCACATCGATTATATAAGTTGATTTCCTTAACTTTTCTTCAAGTCACGTTTATAACTACTGCACGAGTGTTCACCAGTCAAACCAAGCGCGAGGGGCTGGCGTCCCTCCTTCTAAATCAAAAAAGGGGCAGACGCCTGGGGGAGCCCAGTTTGTTGGCTTGGAGTTATATAAACGACTTAAGGAATTTTTGAAGAATTACTTGACAAACCTTCTTAAGGTAAGACGCTTTACATATGTAGTGAACATTTATGATGGATAGAATGTTAAATGGTAAAAGATAGTGAAATAATGATTCTAACTTCAGTGCTGGATCTTTCACTGCCATTTGTTCATTGTTTTCATTGACGGGCATGTGAGGATGTTGAGCTGTGGCTTATTTATTACCTGTTGTGAAGGTGAAACCTTCATAAGCCATGTTCTGGTTTTTAATTGCTTAAATTAAAAGTTTTTGATAACCATGCACTGTAGTAGTATACTTTCCTCAAATTACTAACTGTTTTGTAGTTTGGTTGATAGAAATTGGTGAACCTCTTAATTTAAAGCATATAATTGTGAATTCATATTACCTATATTGTACTTTGAATTCAGTGTGCTGTTCTGAATCAATGCATCAGTGATCGTAAGGTTGTCCAGCCTTCAGCAATCACAGTTTTCCAGTTTTTTGCCTCTTACATAGTCATGTAGTGTATTTCAGAACTATGATAAAATCGTGTCCCTGGTTAGGATGGGTTCACTGGAGCACCCGTTACTTTGAGCGTGGGTTCCTCCTGCTCTGAGCCTTTTGCTTGGGCAGCGATGGAGTTTTTCCCCTTCACTGTCTGCCCTTTTCTTCCTCAGTCTCCATGCTCTGTGGCAAAGGCAGTGTGATGCCTTCCATCCAGCTACAGGCTGGGCACGTGGCTCCTTCATCAGTGCTACACGTTATGTAGAGAGAGTGAAGACATCTGTGCTCTCTACCCTGGGACATTTGCACTCTGCATATATATTTTAAAGATTTTTGATTCACACAGATAATAGGCAAAAATATCAGCATGCTTCAAAATTGTTTTTCTTAAAATATTTTACAAGCTAACTGGAAACTTTTAAACATCATTCTAACAGACTCTAGTCTCGTGACCAAAGATTGTGACAGAGATAGTACCCTCTTCACATTCCCTAAAAAGCATGTTTTAATGTCTTGCCACTGCATCCTCCTTATTTTTATTCACAGCACTTTGTAAAGTAAACGCTGAAATTTTTTTTTCCTTTAGTATTAAAGTAAGGAACCCTGTATTGTGATGTGTAAAATTATTGATAGTCGTGCTATCCGTGAGATCTTTTCATTTTTAAAAAAGTCATATACTGTGATCCAGAATACACTTCACAGTCTATTTCTTATTATTTAAATTTAAATGAAAAATTTATTGTATCAAGATAAAATGAGGTTTTCATATAGCTTGTTGGATCACTACGGGACCACACACTTATGTAGTAGCTGTGTTGCAGTGAAGTCACTGAGGCTGAGATGAGAAGTTACCGGGCTTGTCCAGTTCGTGGAGGGGCCCTTCCTAGGCTCACCTGTCGTGTCCCCCGAGCCGCCCCGCCCCCGCGTGTTTCAGTGGTCCTCCACGCAGTGCGCTGAGAGGGCAGCACGCACTCTGCAGGTGGCATTAATACCTGAGGGGAAAGGAAGGTCATTATTTTTCGTTGAATAAAAATTTGTGGTTTAAATTGTGGAAATCTCAGAAAAAATAATTTTGGTTAATGCACATTTTCCTCATGAGGTCTTGTTAAAGAAAATATTGTACAATTACACTTATTTTTACAAAAATGTAACATTACCACAAAAAGCTTAAAATTACTATACTATTCAAGTAAATCTAATGAAGGAGGAAAATGAATTTAAAAAAATAAGTAGTATTGGCCCCATGGTCTAAATTGTTAATAAGACAATTTCTCTGTTAATTTTTTAACAGAGAAAATACCAAAAGGATGATTTCGAGGTAAATTTCTTGTTTGTTTAACAAAAAGGAACTACCTTCATATTCTAAAAGTTCAGGGTTCTTTTTATGACTTTATATATGTATTTAATACCATGGATTTGAGATTTGCGATTTGAGATGAAAGTATCTTTATTAAAATTCTTTAGTCTAATCCTCACAAGCTATATTCTTGTGAGAATTTATATTAATAAGCATGTTTTTGTATATAGAATAATTTAAAAGACCCATCAAAAACCACATACATCTATGTGTTATAAGGTAATAGATTTGTTTTAGTTAACTTTTATCTTTAATTCATCATGTGACGAATTAGTCATTTTAAAGCTTTAGTTGCTTTGTTTTTAGGATGGAGAAGATTTGATGGATGAGAGTGTACTGAAGTTCTATACTCAACAGTGGGAAGATTACCGATTTTCAAGCAAAGTGCTGAACGGAATTTGTGCCTACCTCAATAGACACTGGGTTCGCCGTGAATGTGATGAAGGACGGAAAGGAATATATGAAATCTATTCTGTAAGATTTCTTAAAACACCTTTCAAGTGTGTGTTTTCTCAATGATGCATCATCTTTTCAGTTAGGGGACCTAGGCAAATATTGAACTATTTTCACAATAGTAGGCTTAATATTCCTTGTTTTAATTTATCAGTAAATGACCCTTAAATAGTTTGTGGCAAGAAAGGAGATGGGTAAGTAAATCAGAGTTCTAACATACAATCTGCACAATTCTTTACTTATTATTAAATGTTCCTTCCTCGATTGTTTGACCAACCATTAGGCTTCACCTGGAACTGTCCCAGTTTTAGCACCGAAAAGCCCTCATCCCGGCACAGCCAGGCCAGTGCGTCCCTAGTGCGTCCCTTACCTGACACTCGGGCCTCAGTGATCCACCCTCATGTGTGGCCTGGGAAACTGCTTCAAGCAGGGGGCTGTGATGTGAAATTCCACTCTCCCTTCTCACTTTACAAAGTAATACAATATAAATAATGATATTTACAGAGTTTTAAAAAGGCAAAATTTGAATTGTTAAATCACCTTCATTAATATGTTCCGTCAGTTGAGGAAGCTTTTTCTATGCCCACTGGTTTCCAAGTGTAGTCCCCAAACCTGCAGCAGCATCTTCACGGGGGAAGTTATTAGAAATGCTAATTATTGGGCCTCAGCCAATCTAACTTACTTAGAAACTCTACAGGTGGGGGCTGGCAGTCTGTGCAAGCCCTCTGATGTGGTCAGGTTTGAGAACCTGTTGTAAGTAAAGTAAGGAGGACTCGGCAGCAGAGCGACCAGTCTTCTGGTGATGGGCTGTCGGACAGGCAGACAGCGCCCTCTCTGAACCAGTGGCGTTAAATGTCAGGTTCTGCATAGTGAGATTATCTCTATGACCAAGGGTGTTGCTATGATAGGAATACTTCGTTGCTTTACTCTAGACAAATTTAATTAAAAGAAAAACATAATTATCACAGACGCATGACACATTGTTCTCATTTATACATACAGCTCAATTTCTATACCAAACGGTTATTGCTTCATAATTGTACTTTGTTATATAGTTATGTGGTTTTAACAAAACTTTTTAGGTTTAGTGTTTGATTTGAGCTTTTTGTACTTCCCCTTTTCCACTTTTTAAAAATGCTTTCTTGGGGCTGACAGTTGTCAGTGTAACCATCAGCATGATTTGGGTGATTTCCACTTAGAAGCCTGTTTGACCCGAAATACCACATATATCCTTTCATAATATCAGAGTCCTAAAATCATTCCAATTTTCTTACCTTTTTCTTTACTATATTCAGTAACGGTTAAAGAATATACAAAGAAGTGCAAGTGTACTTTATATGTGTTTTTTTAAGATTCAACTGCTTTTTAAAAAATCTTTCAAAATTCATACTCTACATCTTTAAATGATATAGTTAACTGTTTGTAAATACAATATACAGCCGTAAATATTTAGCAAAGATCAGTTAATACACCCCTATCAGAAACGGTATTTCCTCAATATGCTCTTCCAGTAAGCCTATTCAAAGTTCAAGAATCAGTTGACATAGTAAATTGTTCTTGCACGATAATCTCTCGCTGTATTTCTCAGAATCTCTAGAAAATGGGGGTGCTTTGTCATAAAATATATAATTTTTTTCCGAAGAAGTCTTTCTTCCTTTTTAATTATAAAAAGTTGTTGGTTTCCTTTGAGTTAACCAAAGGTCATAAATTAATTTCAGTATCGATATATGAAAGTAATTCAGCAAGATTTTTCCCTGTATCCTTTCCTTGGAACTTCCTCTGGTTTACCTTTGGCCCTGCTTCCTTTTCCTGCCTGGTTCTTCTTCCTTTCTTCCTTCAAAGGCAACAGATTATCTGGAGTCATATTAGGACCCTCTGAGGCTGTCTTAATTTAGAAAAAAACATGTAAAAAAGTGTTTTTTGAATTTTTTGTTTTATTAAAATTATTAAGGTGCATTGGTTAATAAAATCAAATAGGTTTCAAGTGTACAGTTCCATAATATGTCATATGTATATTACACTGTGTGTTCACCCAAAGTCAGATTTCCTTCCACCACCAAATATTTGACCCCCGCCTTATGCCTGTCTATCTCTCCCTCCCCCCTTTCCTCTGACAACCACTAATCCACTTTCCTTGTTCATGAGTCTCTCTTTGTCATGTTTGTTTGTTATTTTTAGTTTTATATCTTACATATGAGTGAAATCATGGTTCTCAACTTTTTCTCTCTGATATTTCACTTAGCATGGTAATCTCAAGATCCATCCATGTTGTCACACATGGCAATATTTCATCTTTTCTTATGGCTGAATAATATTCCATTGTATGTATGTACTACAGCTTCTTTATGAAAAAAGCTGTTTTTAAAGGTGTAGTATGTCTTTACTAGGAGTTCTTTTTCCTGCCTCACTCCTGCATTAAAGAGGCTGACTAGAGATTATGTTGTTCATGCTTTATTAAAAATACTTTTAACTATCACTGCCATCCTTTTTGGAGGCGGGGGACGGCAATACTCTCAGGGAAAGTTCAGCGTATAAATTACATTTACGTATAATCTTTTCAGAAATCTGTATCTTACATAAACTCATTCTTATCTGTGGTTACGTTTGGGAAAAAGAAGACTGATAACGTTTATGTTTAAGTGAGTTTCTCAACAGTTTGAGTGTTGAATTATAAATTTGAATTTTAATTTAGCTGAATGATACCTCTCAATAAACAGTTAAAAGTCATGTATGAATTACAACATTTTGCTTTGGGGGAGCATTCTTATAGTAACTTTCTGATATAAGTTCTGTGGAAGTTTTAAAAACTTTAAAAAATGCATCACACATACCCCACACATGAGTACAAGTAAAATGGGAAATCGGAATCATTTATGTGCAATTAACTATTTCTATTTAACATGTATTTAATGCCTTTACACTTGTATGAATCCATGAAACAAATCACCACAATCAAGATACATAATTTGTTAGATTTTTTATAGTCTTATTAATTTTACTGAGTATGAGGAAACTATGATGATCAGTGGAGTTTTCTTGATTTAAGTGTATAAGGTCAAAAATCAAACTTGGCCCAGGAAACAGTTTTATAGGTTGAATCTAGTGTTGCCCTTTATGCTGAGATGTACGTTCTCCTTAAATCCAGATTTTTTATCTTAATTATTAAAATATGAGCTGACAAACATCTGTAGTTTGATATATCTTGAAATTGTTGCTCTGATTTCAACATGGTAATAGATTTTTTTATTTTTATTTTTTATTTTTTTTACCAAACTACAATCTAGAAATATTGATAAATATAATCTGGGATTCAGGCTATTTCCTGTGACTTCAGTCTTAGAAAAACATGGTGAAAGTATAGACATTTTATACTTTTACTTTTTCTTTTCACCCAGCTCGCGTTGGTGACTTGGAGAGATTGTCTGTTCAGGCCATTGAATAAACAGGTACCTGCTTGTGTGAGTGTGTGATTGCTTTCCTTTTAAAATCCCTCACAGATTTTATTGCTTAGCCATTGTCTTCCTTACTCCTTTGGAATGTCTTAAGAGTATCTCTCCTCTTACATTGTTTAATCAATTTAAATGTTTAAGAGATACGTGGTAATATAATACATACTGTATGTGGCCTGTAATATACATATCTTTTTCCTGTATCCTTTCCAAAGGTAACAAATGCTGTTTTAAAACTGATTGAAAAGGAAAGAAATGGTGAAACCATCAATACAAGACTGATTAGTGGAGTCGTACAGTCTTACGGTAAACAGTGTTTTCCTATCAAGTGTCAATTATAACAGTACTCCAATAGATTCATTTTATGATATTTTAGAATCAAGAATATTGTGAACATTTACAAAGGCACTCATAATTCTCTAAGTCTATGTGATTCCACTTGATACTGTACATCATAAAAATTGATCTTTGTACCTTAAGGAAATTTTGATGAAATCGACATTTGAATTATTTTATTTTGTGGTCTCATACTGAATTACTGGATATATAGTATGATATTGTCTGTCATTAATGGAACTGAATTATAACCAGAAATTTATGTCAACTTGAAAAATTGAGCTTGAGAAACCAATAAAGTAATGTAAAGTTTTAAAAACTTAGGTAGCATTGTATTTCTTTAAAAGTTCAAAATTCATCTTTATTTTTGCACTTTCAAGAAATATAAAAGTTTTCTAAATAAAACTTCATGATAACTGTGAAGCATTTTTTGGCCATGGGTCAGAATTACTTTTGTATTTCTTGGATATTTTTTCTTTTTAATTTTACGGAAACTGTAATACTGGTGAATAACAGACTTCCTTAGGTCCTGATGTTTCACATTTACCTATTAAGCATAACTTAAGCTGATGCTACACCTAAGTATATTCTGTAAAATACAGCCAAAAATAGGGTAATTGAAATATAGTTCATATTTCTTTCTAGTGGAATTGGGGCTAAATGAAGATGATGCATTTGCAAAGGGCCCTACGTTAACAGTGTATAAAGAATCCTTCGAGTCTCAGTTTCTGGCTGACACAGAGAGATTTTATACCAGAGAGAGCACCGAATTCTTGCAGCAGAACCCGGTTACTGAATATATGAAAAAGGTAAGCTTAAAGGTGGTACTTAGAGTGGACTTCAGTTAAAAGTTGTTGCTGCCCAAAGGACTGACTCGCTTCAGTATACCCATCTTTCTTCAGAAATCACTTCTTGGGCAGTGTTATTGTATACTGTCTGCCACAGGTGCAGATGCTTCTGATTCTCCAAGGAGCTTTTATAAATCAGCTTGATAACCACGAGTTAGTGTTCCCTTTCCTGTTCTAAGGATGTAGCCGCCATGATAGCTGTAGGACTGCGTGTTGAATTCTCTCTTAGAGTGTATTGCTTACATCTAGTGGGAACCACAGTCTCACTCACCACATCAAGGAGAAAATAAATTGTTAACAAATCGTCTTAGATTCGCAAACTGTGGGCTTTGCTTTTTTGCTTCTACAGTATCCCCTGCCAACCCGTGACACTGTGTTCCAGGTCATGTTAGAGGCGAGGCCCCCTGAAACAGCAGGACCCCTTTCCCAGTGCAGGAGAAAGTCTGGGGTGGTCTCTGGATCAGGGATCTCCTGCACTAGTGCTGTTCTCTTTCTTGGGAATGCGGGCGTCCTAGATTTGTGCTCTGAGGAGCAGCCTAGGTTGGGAGTGGGCAGACTCTGAAGGGCCAGGTCGTAAATATTTCGGACTTTGTGCGATATGTGTTCTCTGGTGCAGCTGCTCAGCCCTGCCATTGTGGCGCGAACGCAGCCGTGACAGCGTCTAAACAGATGTGTGTGGCCTGTTCCAATAAAGCTTTACTTACAGGCAGGATTTGGCCACAAACTGTGTAGTTTGCCAACCCTTGACCAAGAGATACTAGATTTCCAGAGAGTCTGGGGCCAACTGTGTCTGATATCTGCTTTGCCCTTTATGTTCTATTCACTTGGGCAGATGGGCTGCGGGGCCACTTTCCATATGCTGAGATGGAAGTGGATCCCCTCAGAGCAGCAGTTCCCCCTCTGGTCATGGCAAGTCCCGACTGGTCTGTGGGCGATGTGCTGGCTGGGTGCGCTCTGCCATCAGGGATAGTGACTGTAAGGGGGCCTGAGAAGTTTGAAGTTGAAAGTCCCTGACAGAGAAATTCTTGATATCTCAAAACCTAACAAAAGTGGAACTTCTCAAAGGTATTATACTTAGAATAATAATAGTTCTTCGTGTATGCTTATGGGTTATGGGTTATGTTAGCTTTTGCATGCCGACCTGGAATTTGACAGACAGCTGCCTGACAGATGAACTTTGGAAACTTTGGAATCTGTTTTGAATCCTAGCATTGCCTGTTATTTTAGTTTGGTTGTTTTTAGAAACATCATCTTAAACTGAACTATGCTGTACATGCTAAGTCTTTTAAAACAGTGTATGTTTCAAAATTGGGGTCTTTCATTTATCACAGCACACATCCACGGTAGAGTGCGAGCCTGTACTTTTCTTGGCCTGCAGTGACCCACGGTCCTGTCGGTTGTCCACGCTGAGGAGGAGGGTATGTGCTGGTGCCGTGTGCGTAAGCACTCCCAAAGCAGGGCAGTCAGAACCAATGGCGACTTGAAGAGCAGAGATTTTTCATGGCCTGGATGTTTTCAACCCAGCGTTTGCACTCCCGCATCCTGGTTCTCTTAGAGAGACTTCTTTCCAGAGTGGTTAAAGGTCTGGTCCAGATCTAGTTGGATCTTACCAAGCATGACTTCTGTCACATTCTTGAAGTCCTTATGAAGAGACTATAAGCACAAGTTGGAAATAACCACCCAACAGTTCTGCTTTTCCTGCATAAAGCTTTGCACGTCAGAGTGGGCTGCGGGTCTGGGTTAGATTCTCCATTCCACCATTTACTAGGGGACTGACCCTGACCTTGTGTTCCTCAGGTTCCTCGGCTATGAAATGGGAATAATAAGTTATTATAAAAGTGCACATTGTATTTGGTGCTCAGCAAAGATAGAGGTGTTTGATATTCCACACATGTGCTGTTTAGAACCCCCAGTGTAGGTCTTAGAGTGTGCAGAACCACAGGATAAAAGGTTGCACATTTTATTCAGTAACTCAAGGAGAAATTATGTCTATATTAAATGTTCTATCAGGAAATAGAATACAAAACTTGTGAATAATATTGAGATAAAGCATGAACATCAAGAAATAGTATTTTACTTTTGGCCGCTAGCTTGGGCTAGATGTGCAGATTCCCTGGGGGTCTCCGGTCCCTTTTCTGCATTGTTAGGATGATTTGAGTGGAAACGTTTGCTTTTCTGTCTAAGGATAGCGTCAGTGAGTGAACTGACCCTAAACTACATCAGTGTGGTAACATATCTTACTATCTCATCTAATTGAAACTAATCTGAGCTACAAAAAATTTGTGTGACTATTCTGGGTTTCTAAAGTCACCGAGAAAACTTTAAAAATAAAATATGCTTCATTAATTTGCTTACCTTTTTGGGTCTTTTTTTTTTTTTCCATTTTGTTTTT
Source organism: Pteropus vampyrus (assembly GCF_000151845.1). NCBI lineage: Eukaryota > Metazoa > Chordata > Mammalia > Chiroptera > Pteropodidae > Pteropus > Pteropus vampyrus. The sequence continues at coordinate 3,136,145 of NW_011888893.1, forward strand.
ACTTCAAAATGATCCTAATAGAATTAATAGGGATGGTCTTTAATTGCTTAATTTTATTTAGTCGATTTGGATTTTTATCTCAGTGTTCTAATATACTTATCTGCCAAGTTCAGTGATGATCAAGAGCTTGACCTTTGAATCAGCAAAGTGTGTGAATAGCTGATCTTCCAGAAACCTAATAATACAATACCTGGTACCTTGGTTTCTTTACCTGTATATAAAATAAGTGACTGAAGAGCCCACTCTGGCTTTTCATGTTTTAGCAGTCACTTAGGTGCCAGTTTACTCTCCCTTCCCCTCGGCAGCTGTAGGAAGGGCCTGTAGAATGCTCCTGTTTTTGTAGTACAGAGATGGAAGGCCAGAGTGCCCCAGAGAATGCATCAGCCTTGTCTGGGAAGGGATAAAGGTTTGTAGCAATAGTAAGCAGAGTTTTGAAGAGAGGAGTTGTTGCTACCCAAGGTGACAAATATAACTGAAATCAAAATGTGGTGCTTTTGGGTTTACATGCCCTGTATTTAGCCCTAGAAGTATCAGGCTTAATGAAACATTAGATAAAAAGCAGCACATTCTTAACTTAGAAGTTCTGAGTTAAAGCACATAAAAATCTCATTTTTAAAAAAAATAACTACAGTCAGAAAAATATATATACATTAACCGTAGACTTATTGGAAAATACAAATACATAAGTAAACCTGTAAGCTTGGGACACTACTACTAAGTATGTATACCAAACCAAATTGGAATAATGCTGCAGGTTTTTTGTAACCTGTTTTTACACTGTCAGCTCTTAGATGTATATTCTTACAGTTGAATTTTTCCAGCTTTCTCAATTACGCCAAATTTTTTAATCTTTTTGGAGAATGTTGGCATTTTAGTAATACAGAATAACTGTTTTTGTCTTTTTTCAGATCACCTGAATAATTTTGTATTATCATTGAAATTTCTTTTTTGCTTTGGTAATTTAGTGGTTCTTTGGTGATACTTCAATCTACAGTTGTGGTGTGATGTGTTGTAAAATATGTGATTTTTATTAACTTGCTGCTCTGTTAAATTGCATCTTTTTTTTTTTCTTTCTTTAAAGGAAATGTTAAGAAATTGAGATGCATAAGTAATCCAGTAGAGTTCAGCGGAACATATTTAATGATTGGCGAGAGCTTGGCCATAATGTTTTTCTTAATTCTTTTAAAAGTAATTACTAATAATTATTTCCACATGGTCATTTCAAGGAGTCTAAGTATGTGACTCTTGACTTCAAGTAGCTTCCAGTCAAAAGTGGTGTTCTTAGTGTTATTTGTGTAGGACAGGATCCACAGGTTTCTCAGAGTGGCTATTAGATGTATCACCCCCCAAAGGTGAAGCACTACATATCTGAAGGAGGAAAATTGATAATTATAATATTGTTAAGTCACTTCAAGAGGAGTTTAAATATATATTGCAGAAAAAAATAGAACACACCAGGCACAGCTTCAATATGGTTGGCATCCACCCCAAAGGCTCAGAGAAGCCCTTCTCCTTTTTTCTTAAATCATATTTTATTGGAACAAATTTGTGAGTTTAATTTCCATTTTTCACATAACAGTTCTTTAAAAGTGTATCCAGACCACTCACTTGAATTCATTTCTCCAGGCAGAGGCCCGTCTGCTCGAGGAGCAGCGGAGAGTGCAGGTTTACCTTCACGAGAGCACCCAGGACGAGCTCGCACGGAAGTGTGAACAAGTGCTCATTGAGAAGCACCTGGAAATCTTCCACACAGAGTTTCAGAACCTTTTGGATGCTGACAAAAATGAAGGTGAGCCACTAAGACTCAAAACCTGTAGATAATTATTACACTCTGAGGTTTTGAAATTGACTCGAGAGTTAACAGCATTACCAGCATCAGTCATTTTTTAAAGGATGAATATATGAGTGTCTTGCTGTGTGTTGATTGCAGAGCTCTGTTGAGTGCTTTGGAGAAAGAAGAGCATCTTTACAGTGCAGTTGGAAATATTACTTGTTCCATGTCTTCAGCATTAAGTGACATTACCCCTACTTTTTTTCTCAAAGATTTTTCTTTTGAAAATTTGTCAAGGTGAAAAGGCTATTATTTTTTTTCTTATCCCTCCTGTGTTTTACTGGAATGTGTTAGGAGCTCAGTAAAAGATTGATATTTGGATTTGAGATTTTTCCTCTTTGACTCTCATAAACTAACCATATACCATGTGTATAATAAATGAAGAATTTGGCACCCCTTTGTGACTCGTTTGTTTGCATAGTTGAGATGGATATTAGTATTCTTCTTTAATTTCTTTATTAAAAAATAAATAGTGAGTGCCTATTACATGCCAGGCATAAATAACAATCTCAGTGCTTAGGAAGCATCAGATGTCTTCTGGTAAAAAGATTTTTTTCTTTTTATGTTAGTGATTCTCATAGTGAGGGGAAAAATGAACTTTTACAGTAGCATAACTTCATTGTCACTTTTAGCTAAAAAAAAACTATAAAATATTTGATCGTAACTAAGTGCTTTGATTATTAAGGTCTAAAAACACAGTCATTTTGTTTCAGGGTACCTTTCATCTCAACATATAATTAGTGGAATGAATATGCAAAGTTTATTTCAGTGCATAAAGATGGTGCCTCCTTCTTTCAGATCTGGGTCGCATGTATAATCTTGTGTCTAGAATCCAGGATGGCCTAGGAGAATTGAAGAAACTTTTGGAGACGCACATTCATAATCAGGGTCTTGCAGCAATTGAAAAGTGTGGAGAAGCTGCTTTAAATGTAAGTACTGTTTGATCGATATTCAGTTAGCCCAACCTTTCCCACACATGAACTGCAGATGTGTGTTGTGCGTCTCCATTTACAAGTGGTAGAATTTCTCTAGACTCCCATAGAGAACCTGGCTGTGGCTTTTTAAAGACAGTTCACAAACGTCTTTGTTTAGTAAAGACCTCCAAAAACGTCTCCAGCACCGACTAGGCATTAAGGATGTTATTTCTTGACATTTTTTTCCTTTCTATCTTCTCACTATTACATTCCATACACTAGAAGATTCTCTCATAGAAAGAACAGGCTAAGGCCACCTAGAAACTTTGCCCTGCCCTCCAGTTAAAGATCACAGGATTGTTTGCCCTGCAGGGCCCTGAAACCTATAGCATTTCTCATACACTCCCCTGACCCCAGAGGCACAGAGCATATTCCTGCTAGGTTTTTTGTTATGCAAGTAACAGTTTTACATAGGAAATAACATGTGTTTCTGAGACAGGTAAGTCGTCTTCAGTTTTGTCCCTGTCATGAACTTTAACTTAGGTAGGGTTTGGGAGAACTAATGGAGAAGAAAAGCTTCTAGAGCATAGTAAGTGCTTATGCATGAATCAGAGAACTTTTTATCTCTCTGATTTTATCGTGTTTAATTATTTTTGACACACTGTCTTTAATATGTTTTATTGATTATTAGTTCCATCAGAACTTTTTCTGCTGAACTCCTGAAACTGGGACTTTTCTTATGAAGAAAAATGTTTCTTTAAGAAAGCAAATACTTTTTCTGTTTTCTGCAAAAGAAGTTTTTCCTAAATTTCTATTTTATTCTCTTATTTCTAAAGTCTCAATTGACTCATGTAAGTTAGCAGTACCATCTCACTGATGCTTGGGTTTCTTGTACAACCTTCCCCAGTCTGGGTTATAGATGGCATCTTTAATCACTAGTGATGGGAAGGCCTGCGAAACTTGAAGAATCTTAAGGAAGAGCATGTGTACCCAGTGCTTAGCCTGGCACACAGTAGGTGCTTAAATACTTGTTGTAGGAAAGAATAAATACAGCTGCTTAACCGTAATTTTAAATAAGTAATAATTTTTATCGCATTCGTGGTAAGCGTAAAAGATATATTGTAACCCAAGCCAGGATGATTTTCGAAAATCTACTGATGCTTAAAAAAGCAGAGATTGTTCGAATAGTAAAAAAAATAATAA
>NW_011888893.1:3141232-3152194 GCF_000151845.1 Pteropus vampyrus
CAGCCAACAAATGTTACCCTGACAAAATTGAAATCATTGTTTTCATTTATTCAGCAAGCATTTGTGACATTCCTGCAATGGATTTGATATCAAGGATTCTGAACTGAAATGCCTCACCTTTGTCTTCTCATTGAGTTTCCACGACCTCATCTTTAGGTGGCTATATTGCAGGCCTGTTTTACGCTCATGTCTTTCTCCCTTCTGTAACACAAAGGTGGCAGTTGTGTGGCATCTAGCTCCTGCCTCATCCTTTGCCTATGGCAGCGTCAGTAATCTAACATGGTCTAATTTCCTACTGAGTCTGGACACAGCCTCAGAATCCCTCCAAAGCAGGAGGCAGCCTGCCCATCATGCCACCTCAGCAGCGAGTTGTCTGCGCTCTGCCCTCTGAGGAGTCAGGACAGCAGACAGGCCGTTTTCCTTGGCTCTCTGACTGTTTCTGTCCAGTTCCAAAGCTGCCATCATAATCTAGGCCCCGTCACTTCATCTCCCATTCCCACTTCTCCCTCCTAATGCTTAGCAGTTTAATCTTTCAAAACTGCTACTTAATGCATTAACAGTCTAATGCCACATTTATTGTTTTAAACAAAACAAAATAAAACCTCTTCCCTGCAGTAATATAGTAAATTTACACTATTAAATCAAAAATCCTCTTCTAATTTGCCCCCATTTTCATGAACCTCGTCTTCCGGTGAAACTGTTGCATGATCATTCCCCCAACACCACACACTTCCTTGTTTATACTCACGCTACCATCTCTGCCTCTGACACAGTCGGCCCTGCTTTCTACTTGCCTTAGTCCTGCTCTTAAGGCAGCTTAAATTCTCCTTTCTGAAAAGAGCTCTCCACTAACCATTCTAGCCCTAAGTGGTTGTACCTCATCCTGAACTCTGAAGGCATTTAAAAAAAATCTGTCACGTGCTACTTTATATTTGTGTGTGACTTCTGTGTTTCCTGTCACTCTTCCATCAGTTGTAAATCTCCTGAGAATAAAGCTGACACCTCATTATAATTGTACACTGCAGTTTTAGTGCTAGCATCTTACACAAGCATTTATGGATGATGATGGTGATGATGATGATGATGGTGATGGTGATGGTGATGGTGAAGAGGAAGGGACATCTATATGGCCACTGTCTCCTTTCCAGTTTTATCTTCCATTGTTCTTTATCCTCATTGTATCCATCATCTAAACTTGGATTGATTCTCACTGTTCCAGGAATGTGCCTTGCTTTGCCTTCCTAGTTCTCTCCACTTAGACACATTCCTTTTCTTCTACCTGTTAAATACCTGTTTATCTTTCAAAACTCCACTCAAATGCCTTTTCTTCCACAAAGCCTTTCTCGATCATCCTTTTGAAATAATAGCACGTTGGACCATTTACATGACATTCATGCTACTCTATACGTCAGATGTCTGTGTAAACGTCTCAGGCAGGGATGACTTTATCCATCTTCAAGTCCTCAGAGTTCAGCACAATGCCTGCACAGAACATGTCTCAGTATACTTAGGTTTTCATCATACCCATTGTTCCCAGCAGGAACTAGGACTGCAGACACAATACATAAAGGACAACAGGATAAATGAAATAAAAGGTAGCAAAATGAGGACAGGAAACACAAATGAAGCTAAGCATAAGACAGCGCTCAAAGTGCATGCAGTGAAGTCCACTGCTCTCATTGGAGGTGGGTCACAAATGTGCCTCCAGTTTTTTCCAGTTGGTACAGAGAGGTTGCCAGTATGACAGTCGGTTCCCTTATTCTCTGTGGTCGTAAAGGATGAGCCTGCAGCTCAGAGGAGCGGTTTCACTGGCATTCAGAACTGAGAGTACTTTCCCCAGCGTCCTGTCCTATGGAGAACACCAGCAATGTCATCCACGTAATGGTGACATCCAGTAATGTCATCAGTGCTCCACTTATAAGTAAATACGGTATCGAGTTTTGGGATGGCTTTATAATTTCCATGACAACAGCCCATAGCTTGGATGGCTTTATAATTTCCAGGACAACAGCCTATAGCAAAATGCCAAAATAAAGTTTAGGAGCTGAGTCAGATAATGCAGACTCATAAGTACTTACTAATAGATGCTCGGAGATGCAGTTGGCTCCATGTTGAATTTTTAATGAACATGATTCCTAGCCGTTGGGGGCTGTTCTTCTCTACAAAGAGATCTCCCTGAAGGCACATAAATGAGGTTTACAGGAGGATGCTGCATCGCTCTGTCTTCAGGACAGAAATGGCAGCAGCTAAGCACAGAGTCTTCTTTGAAACCACATGTTGATCGAGTGTCCTCAGTCTAACAGGGACTGAAATGCAAGCCCGCAGGAGTGGGTGTGCAGATGCTTAGAGGTCCCGCAGGCGGTTGGTCTGACAGTGGAGTGCTGGGCTGCAGGGACAGATTAGGGAACAGAATCGTGAAGGTTTATCCACAGCTTCAAGGGAAATGTGCACGAGAGGGGTCAGGAGCTGCTGGGGCTGCGGTTCCTGGATGGGGAAGGATAGCTTACAAAAGGGAGCATTTGAAATGGAGAGTCTCACAGGCAGAAATAAAGTCAAGTGGTTCTGACTAACATTTTTCAGTATAAGACTTAAGGGGTGAATCTAGGACCTTATCAGAATGAGGGAAAAGTTGTGTGGTTTACGTTGAGAGTCAGAAACAATTGCAAGAGCTCTTGTGTGTGATCTGTGACCAGAATAAACCAAGTAGCAGCAGGTGTGGGTGCTTCTGGCAGACTGGATTTCACTCATACATCCAAGATTCCCTTTCTCTTCTGGAGTAAAATGTTTAAATAACTTTGTCCAGGTATAACCATCCTATGGATGATGGCAGAAGGAAATTAGCGACACAGTGATAAACTTGGCAGGGAACTTTACATGTGGAATATCCCTTGGCTTTGTAGGCGAAAGGACATGGAACACGCATGCGTAGAATCTAAGCGTGCGGAGGGTAGAATAAGGAAACCCTAGACTACTGTGGCCATAGGCTGTCCCTTAGCTGGGCGATGGCTTTATGAGGTTGATTTTACTATCCCTTTTTGTTTTGAATATGTTTGAAAATTTTCCATGATAAAACATTTTTTAAAAAGCAAAAGGAAAAAATATACCAGTTTCGATGCAGTACAAGTGGGAAAGGAGAAGGGGGGAGTGAGGAGCTATTCTTGGACAACGAGTAGCAGTTATGTATCTAAGTTAGACCAGCTTCACAGGGAGCTGATGCACGCTGTGTAAAGGTTTCAGAAGGCATGTAGCTAAATTTGCGCGTTTATTTTCTGTCTTGCCACAGGATGAAAAGAACCTTTTCTCTAAGATAGTGCACAGGTGTCCGTGCACCTGTGCACGTGTAGCATAATCAGGCTATGGAGAGAGTTGTTTTGTTTTTCCATCCAGGAAAAGCCCTCTTTTCTTTCATCGGTAGAGAAGACCCTAATCCTTTCACAAGCAGACCAGTCATGGAGGCCTCTCCCTACCCACCCCTGACTTTATACCACACACATCGGACTAACTTTTGGTCTATGCTCTGCCATTATCTTTTTAAGTCCCCAATGTGCACCTTGAAGTAGTAAACATAGGTGGTATCAGCTTTCAGTATTTTAAGTAATTTTTATTTTGCAATTTAGTGTTATGTTTTCTTTTAATGTTTTCTCTTATTAAATGTCTATATCAGGTAGAGACCACTTTACATATTATTGAAATTGTAATCTTGTCACAATGTATTTGTTTATAGTAACAGTAAAGCTTGCATTTTTATATTTTTTTAACAGAAAACCTGAAATTCTTTGTATAACCCTATCACAGGAAAATGATTCACTCTTAATGGTTACTCGTTATTGTTTAAAAACAAGTAAATAAAGTGTTACCAAAATGCAGACTACTTATAATTTGGGGAATTCTGGTTTCTCATTCCTGATTCCTAAGGTCACTGTCTGTCAGGAATTTGGAAACGTGCATATACCATTTAAGCTCCCTGCACCTCAGGCCTCCCATCTCGTGAAGTGACAAGAGGGTGAGAGCAGGGCTTCCCACCGACGCTGCCCTGCTCACGTCTGTCGACGCGGCTGGCCTCAGCTCAGAGGCTGAGCTTGCCTTGCACGAATCTTCTTGACTTGTCACCTAGGCCTTTCCCTTTTCAGAACTGGAGAGGAGATGCTCAACTCCGGAGTCTGGCTTCCCGGCCTCCAGGATGACTCTGTCACCATTTAAACCTTTGGCCAGATGCTTAACTGTGACTTAGTTTCTTCATCTGTAAAATGGTGATACATACAGCACCAGCCTCATGGTGCGATTGACAGTCCCCGTTCGGGCTTAGCGCCATCTGGCGGCAGCAGTCCTCTGTTGTTACTCAGGTCTGTCTCTGCCCCGTCCTTACTGTGGCTGACTTTTACAAATGTTGTTCCTGTCATGACACTCCTTTGTCCAGAGACCCTCAGAGGCTTACCTAGCCGAGTCCCCGGTGCTCTGCCTATATCCCAGGCCCTGGCCTTTCCCCTCCTAGTTCTCTCTATTTGTCCACATGAGACTTCTGATCTGGTTGGGGGGCTGGTCAGCCCCTCACGGCCATGTCTAAAACACACACCCCCCCACCTCACCACCCCCTTTGCCCACAGTTCCTCCAGCTTAAACCCTGCATCACTCTTGCTTCGCATGCCCAGCTAAGTTCTAGATAACTGGCCGATTGGTTTCCACAGCCAAAACGAAGTGTAGAATTTAGTTTTAACAACAAAATGAGCAAAGCAAAACTGTCCCTTTGAAACTTTGTTTTCTATGATGTCTTTGAATTTTCAAATAATTTGAAAAATCGCTAGTTTTCATATTAGCTTGGAATTAGTGTATAATTTTGGGGGTTGAGAATATATTTTATTATGTCTGTAAACAAAATGTCCTATGTGTTTTGATGAATAAAACTATTTTTTGATCTTATTAACATTTGTGAAGAAGTAGTAGTAAAACCTTTAGAATGTATTTATAGCAGAACATTAATGTAAAATTTAATCCCAGTAACCAACTTTTGTTTGTTTTTCCCCCTACTTAAGGACCCCAAAATGTATGTACAGACAGTGTTGGATGTTCATAAAAAGTACAACGCCCTGGTCATGTCCGCGTTCAACAACGATGCGGGCTTTGTGGCCGCACTGGACAAGGTGGGTGCGTTCGCATGTGGCTTCCTGTGGCAGAGACGACAGCCATTGTCCTCTAACTGCATCTTGTGTGTTCCACAGGCTTGCGGTCGCTTCATAAACAACAACGCAGTTACCAAAATGGCACAGTCGTCCAGTAAATCCCCTGAGCTGCTGGCCCGATACTGCGACTCCTTGTTGAAGAAGAGGTATTAGTGACTTTGTGTTGTTTCTTAGTAAACCTATTTTAAAATCTCAGCTTCAGTTGAGGAATTAAAACTTATGTTACATTTTACATATATGAAATTGTAATTTTTGTACCCTTTGAGAAACTACTTTAATACATCTTTGTCTTCCTAAAAGATACTTTATACCATATGTTATGTGCTCATGTCACTTTTTCCTTACATTACTAACGTCTTTAAGAATTGCAGGCAGCGTGACCCGTTTCTTAGCTAAGGTTCCACTGGGCGGGTCAGACTGGTTGTCACAAGGGTGGAGATGACAGCAGGAAGTGGCTTTTTCTCTTTCACTGCAGTAGCTCCCACTGGCTGTTTTTTTAAAACACAAGACTTTGCATATACTCAGTTCTTTAATTATCCTGTATACTTTTAACGTTTATCTTCATTTAATGAGTTTTTAATAGCTGTTTCATAATCTTTATATTTTAACCGTCTTATATTATAACTGGTATTTTTCCTATCGAGTATGTGTATTAGGGCTAGAGGCAATATAATCCACTGTGTTTCTCTCCTGGACTGTTCTGAAATTCCCACTGACATTTCGTGTGTGTTGTGGTTTTTCTCAGCTCCCTTTTCGCTTGAACAGCTTCCTTCAGCGAAGGAATGCTCAAAGTTTATTTTACTGTTCCAATTATCACATCAACAAATGTTGTGATAATTTTTTATGCCCCCAAATTTTACTGGATTTGATATTAATAAATTATTTTAGACAGCTCCCTGAGGGTCACACAGTCCCGTTATGAAGAACACTGAGAATACCTACATGTACCAAGAAAAAGACTACAAACGGGTCTCACCGAGAGTAGAGTTGTAGAACGCTTCAGTGAACGGTTTGCAAACTAAGTTTGTCAGTGAACTGAAGAGTTTTTCTCCAGGATACTGTATTCTTGGAATGTAAAGATGGCTCAGCGGCAGCAAATTAATGTAATTTACTGTGTTAACAGAGACCTGAGCAACCACATGGTCTGATAGGCATGGGAAATGTGGTGACAGCCATCTCTCACTTTATCAGAAAACCATTTGCCCAACTCCAATGAGAATTGAGTATTTGGAGTTTTTTTCCTTATTATTGCAGTGTCGGTCTGATGTATAATTTAGCATCTCTAGTTAGATCCTCAAATATATTCATTTCAGGAATGAAAATGGACATTAAATCGGAATACCTGATTTCATTTTTTAGGCTATGTAACATGAAAATTATCAATGTTTTAAATATGGCGACATAGTAGGGCTTCAGTCTGTTTGGCAGAACACATAGTGCCCTTTTGGTCTGTTGTTTTTTCATGAATGGCCCTCATCAAGTCTCTTCTTAAATTAAGGCTGCTACAGCAGACAGAATGGCAGACAGCTCCGAAGCGCAGCTTTGGTGAGCTGCTGTTGGTGGATGGGGTCGAGCAGTGCTTGAAGCGAGAGAGCTGCAGGAGAAACAGGGAGACGCATCGGTGGGGGCGAGACTGGCTTTTCCCAGCCAGCTGCTCTGAAGAAGCAGCAGCTCTCAGCACCTTCCTGTTGGGTGGCCAGGACCATTTTATATGAGTTCATGGGAGTCTTGTTTATGAAGGACTCATCATAATTTACCTTGAAACCTTGCCTTTTAATTAATTTTTGTTCTGAGAATGAATCAGTTCATTCTGGGCAGATCAATTAAAGGACAGCCCATAAAGGACAGCCATCTAGTCTTATAGATGGGACTACAAACAGAAGTCGACACTTTAATCGTGGCTTAAATCTTTTCATTATCTTTAATTATTAGGCCATTCTAAGGAAACTGTATGCCTTTTTTATTTTTTCAAAGTTAAAGCAATATTGTAGAAAGCAATTAAAAAAGTAGAGCTCATTTACTTACATTTAAATGAGCTCTACTTAAACAGATTCTGTTAAAGAAAAACTTTATTCAGAATATGTTTGTGAACTTTTATTAGATAAATGGCTTCTGTTGATTTTCATTTTGGACATTTTAAACAATTGTTTCGTAATCTGCTCCTCAGCGATACAGTCATAGTAGCTGCCAGATCACCATGGGTAAGAAGGTCGGCCACCTCTCTCACGTACCAGTCTCAAGAACACTGGTCGTCTGGGTGTTCAGCCTACACTCTGGTGTGACAGCTGGGCCAAGTGGTGCTTGTTGATGAAACAGTCGATGACTTGTTTTAAAACACTGCCTTTTTTTAAAATTTCAGCTCCAAGAACCCAGAAGAAGCAGAACTAGAAGATACGCTCAATCAAGTGGTAAGGTGCTTAATAATCACATCCACGTTTAGTGGCCATTTGAGAAGTCCTTTACAGTTATTTATAGAGGGCGTCTGAAGTGTGGAAAGTCATAGAATCACTTACTTTATTTTGAATCTATAGTTTTACTCCCTAAAGAGTCATTAACTTTAGCATTTGTACATTCCTTGCTTGTGTTAAGTCCAGACCACACTCTATTGTTACTTAAGAGGCTGATGAAAATACTTACTTGAAAGACTGTGGGGAGGTATTTTTTGCCGTTATAAATGTTGGCGCACACGGCCAGATAAAGCCCGCGTATTGGTGTGTGGGTGTGTCAGGTAAAGTCGGATATTAAGTGCATTAAGTGTGCTTTCTTGGTGGTTCTGTCAGATGGTTGTCTTCAAGTACATAGAAGATAAAGACGTGTTTCAGAAGTTCTACGCAAAAATGCTGGCCAAAAGACTGGTGCATCAGAACAGTGCGAGCGATGATGCCGAAGCAAGCATGATCTCTAAACTAAAGGTAAATGTAATCATTTCCTGAAAAATTTTAAGTTGTTACTAAAGTTCTTAGCTTCCCCAGAAATATTAGTTAGTTGGGCAGAGCCGTTCGTCGGCATAGCACAAGGAGTTCATACAGTATGGGCTCTGCTGCTCCCCGCAGGAAACCTTCCAGAATCACTGTGACATGTCCAGGTCGTCCTTCCTCGGACCACAGATGCCATCTCGATCCCTACCCATCACTGCCCAGCCCGTCCAACCCAGCCTGGCCTGCCTGCTCTGCTCACTGTCCGAGCATCCGTTCCTGGCCTTCTCACACTTTTACTTCAGATCTGTCTTCACCCCTCAGAATGGCCCGCCTGTACTTGAAATTTGTTGGTCTTAGGTTAATTTGGTCTTGTTTTGCTCTGAGTGTATATCTATAAGAAGATGGAAAGCGTCAGTGTGACTCTGCTGTCAAGTTCTTTCTCATTCAGTCATCTCTGCATTTACCTGCATTTGCTTCAGTGCCTGCTGGCCTATCTAGCGCCGTCATACGTCTTAGAGCAGATTTCACGTTGACCTGAAGTTCTCGTTAATGTGGATGTCCTGTTCGGCTCAGGCTGCTGTAATGAAACACCACAGACTGGGGGGCTTAAACAACAAGAGTTTATTTCTCAGAGGCCAGGAAGTTCAAGATCAAGTGCCAGCTGATGTAGTTTCTGGTGAGGGCCTTCTTCGTGGCTTGCCGATGGCCACCTTCTCACATGGCGGAGAGAGAGACTCTTCTTATAATGGCGCTCATTCCTTCATGGGAGCCCACCTCCGTTCCCGTCGCATTAGGGGTTAGGACTTCAGCATAGGAGTTTGGGAGACACGGTTCAGTCCTCAGCAGTGGCTAAGAGACATAGACAAGTTATGTCATTTTTGTATTCTACCAAGGTGTCACAAATCCTTGCTCTTAGACGCTCCAGTGTTAGTTACATGTGTATGAAGACAACTGTTGAACTTACGGCTGTTATTTTTGATGGTACATAGTTAAATGATACTTGCTTTAGTAGTTTCGTAGCAGTGAAGCCTGTGTCATGTACTGTGATTTCTACGAGACTCTTGGGCACGTTCATGTTTCTGTAGAAGTTAATGGAACGCTTGTCTGGACTTCTTGCAGCAAGCCTGCGGCTTCGAGTACACCTCTAAGCTGCAGCGGATGTTCCAGGACATCGGCGTGAGCAAAGACCTGAACGAGCAGTTCAAAAAGCACCTGACGAATTCAGAGCCGCTAGACTGTGAGTACCCACGTGTTCACACTCCTTTCACAGGCAGCATTCTGAGGAGTCCGCAGCCTTTGCAGCGGGTGAGGAAGACTGGCGGAATAAGTGCGGGTGGTGGATCCTTTATCAAAGATTCAAGGACAAGGAGAACGTCCCTCCCCACCGCTCTGGACTCCTCATGACTCTTGTGTGGCATTAGGAGATGACAGCCATGGATCGTGTCAGCCTTTCCCAGAGGATCTGGCGCTGAGCGTGGCTGGTCGGGAGCTGGGGGTTCGGGGGTGCGCTGAGCTGGTGGCTTACATCCAGGTCTTGAGCCCCAGTCTCTTCTACTCACCAGGGATCTGCCCGTTCAGGACTCCATGCACAATTTCATTTCTAGGTTGTTTTCAACCTTAGCTCGTATCCATCTTAGATTCTTTTTTTTTTTTTATAAGAAACTGACTTGGCTCTATAGAGAACAGAATCAAACCAATAAAGACTGCGTGGCCTCAGATCAGCACTGGGGATTAGGGCGGGCTGGTCCTGGGACGCCTCCTCAGGAGGGCCAGCTGCCTCCTGTTGTAGGGTCTGCTGCAGCATGGGACAGCGGATTCTGCTGACGTCATCATGGACTAATTTTGTCTTTCTAAATGAAAATGGGGATTTCATTTTTCCCAAAGCAAAAGAACTATTTTACTGTTAACTTGACACTGTGCCAGTGGACTTACAGTCAGCTATTTATGATGATAAAATAATATAACATATAGGTTGTATATATAATATGGGGGGCGGTGTACAGTAACAGTCTCACACGAAACACAGTGGGGTTAGCTGTTTACTTGTAGGGTTTGTTTTCTGAGTTCGGAGCTCTAAGGCCATCTGTGCCTGGTGACCAGCTGTGCCGTGAGTGAGCCGAAGTTACGATAGAAAACTAAAGCAGACTTACCGTGTCATAACTCTGAGTTAGAAGTGAAATAAAAAACTCTTTGGAGGAAAAGAATTTCTGTCTCTCCCACCTTTTACTAATTTTAATTGAGTTAAATCAATTAAAATTAAATTCTTAGTTTTATATTGAAGCAGGATTTTTACTGAATGTGTTTTAGTCAAGGGCAGTCCACGTGTATCTGTAAGGGTGGCATTTTTCACTTTGCGAGACTAATTAAATGTATTCCTGACTCTCCATTCCCGCCCCTCCAGTGGATTTCAGTATTCAGGTTCTGAGTTCCGGATCGTGGCCCTTTCAGCAATCCTGTACATTTGCCCTGCCGTCGGAGGTAAGGCTGGGTGTGTCTCCTGTCCCGGTGGTGCTGAGTAGAGCTGAGAAGGGGCAGCCTCGCCCCTGATGTAAACGGTCTCTGCAGATGGCCTTCCTGCAGGTCAGCCACCTGCCATAAAACGGGGCCAGGGCCAGGGCAGAGTGCCATGCAGTGGGGCAGGACGAGCCATTTGAAGGCTGGCCACCCCTGGCCCGTCGACAGCGTGTTCCTGTACGCTCAGACAGTAGAACTGATCAGAGCTGTGATGAGCATGATGTTAACTTCCTGGAAGTAGAAAGCTCTCTTGATGATACGTTCAGGGGCTTATTTCAGCGTGCTTTGCGAGAGTCAGACACCTGGCGTTTGTACTTTACTTTTATGTAAGCGCTAACTTTGTACTGTAAACT
>NW_011888893.1:3152244-3177728 GCF_000151845.1 Pteropus vampyrus
CTGGTGACCAGCTGTGCCGTGAGTGAGCCGAAGTTACGATAGAAAACTAAAGCAGACTTACCGTGTCATAACTCTGAGTTAGAAGTGAAATAAAAAACTCTTTGGAGGAAAAGAATTTCTGTCTCTCCCACCTTTTACTAATTTTAATTGAGTTAAATCAATTAAAATTAAATTCTTAGTTTTATATTGAAGCAGGATTTTTACTGAATGTGTTTTAGTCAAGGGCAATCCACGTGTATCTGTAAGGGTGGCATTTTTCACTTTGCGAGACTAATTAAATGTATTCCTGACTCTCCATTCCCGCCCCTCCAGTGGATTTCAGTATTCAGGTTCTGAGTTCCGGATCGTGGCCCTTTCAGCAATCCTGTACATTTGCCCTGCCGTCGGAGGTAAGGCTGGGTGTGTCTCCTGTCCCGGTGGTGCTGAGTAGAGCTGAGAAGGGGCAGCCTCGCCCCTGATGTAAACGGTCTCTGCAGATGGCCTTCCTGCAGGTCAGCCACCTGCCATAAAACGGGGCCAGGGCCAGGGCAGAGTGCCATGCAGTGGGGCAGGACGAGCCATTTGAAGGCTGGCCACCCCTGGCCCGTCGACAGCGTGTTCCTGTACGCTCAGACAGTAGAACTGATCAGAGCTGTGATGAGCATGATGTTAACTGCCTGGAAGTAGAAAGCTCTCTTGATGATACGTTCAGGGGCTTATTTCAGCGTGCTTTGCGAGAGTCAGACACCTGGCGTTTGTACTTTACTTTTATGTAAGCGCTAACTTTGTACTGTAAACTAGGAACAATGTTTTATGTAGAAATGCCGACTACAGACTGTTGTGAGGTATATATGCCACATAATGCTGTCCTTTTATCCAGCTGGAACGTAGTTATCAGCGCTTCACAGCTTTTTATGCTAGCCGTCACAGTGGCCGAAAGTTGACATGGTTATATCAGCTGTCTAAAGGAGAATTGGTAACAAACTGCTTCAAAAACAGATACACTTTGCAGGTAAGATCACCTTTTTATTTTGGAATATTTTTAAAATTCTAAACAAAGATAAGACAAATTGTAGGAATCAGAATACAGATTCATAAACAGCATGGATTCTAAGAGTCAGATGAGCTGAATCCTAGTTCTTTCTGGCCAAGGGACAACTCACTTAATGATGACACTGAGCCTCAGTTTTCTCTTCTATGAAATGGGGTGTTAGTGCTTCTACTTTGGAAGTGGTGGGATAATTAAATGAAGTAATGTATTTAATAAGTGTTTCGTCACAGCTCCTGCCTGACACACATTAGGTGTTCAAGTGGTAGCTTACAAAGCTAGAGCTTTATGTATTTCTTTGATACTGGTCCTTTTCCTTTGACAAAGCAGTTTCACATGAATGATAGCCCTCTGTGCTCACAGCAGTACTAAGCAGTAAGTAATAGTGACTTTCAGGTAAAGTCTTGAGGAGTCCAGCTTCTTCTTCTTGAACGTTGTGAAGCGCAGGCCTCACAACTAATTGCTTTATCCTCTGAGAGGGTTTTGCTGGTGAACTTATGAAAACAGTCATAAGTCAGTTTTTAAGTGTTGAGACTTGAGACTGCATTCTGCAGACTCACATTCTGCTCAGTAGTTTAAACTTTCAATAAGTCTATTCTGATAAAATAGTTAAAATGCAGAATATTCTGTCACACCAGGTCCAGAGGTCTTTATCAACTTGAGTATGGTTATTATACAGTTGAAATCCTGTTTTCTTTATTCCCAAGCACACACAGTAGAACTTGTGAGCACACGCTTTAGTCCCTAAATGTCGGTGCCCTTTTTGGCCAGGCATACGCTTACCAAGGGGGGCAGGATCGCCGTGCGGAGGCACCAGGGCGGGCTTGGTGATGAGTCAGTAACCTGCTCTTCCCAGGCCTTGTATTTTTTTTTTCCCCATGACCATGACTTGGGTTTTTTTGTTTTATTTTTTTTCTGTTCTTGCATTTTTGTTTAAGGTACAAACAAGGTGCTTTTCTGGTTTTTTTTTCCCCCTTTGATTTTTATATCAACTTTGTTGAGATAATTTACATGCAATAAAAGGCACCCATTGTAAGTCCAGTTTTGAGTCATGGCAGCTTATACACACCAGCGGAACCAGCGCCAAACAATGGAATGTCTCCGAGGTTTGTGTTGATGTAGGTCACCTGCTCGTCAGCTCGGGAGTGGCCTTTCAAAGCCTACCAGAACCTTGCTCTCGCCCACTGCTCATTTTTCTGGTTGGCGTCCTAAAGTCCCCAGAAGCCCTGTTGTCCCTCAGGGACACTAGTGTCATTGCTTGTCCTCTCATTGGCCAAGGTTTGCTGTTTGTCATTCTTGCTGCTGTGCAGCATGGAAGAGGAGGAGGGTGAAGGAATTTTCACGGGAAGTTGGGGGTGCCCAGGGCTCCACAGGAGAGCGGCCTCAGAGGGCGTCCGTTCCCCGCACACACTTGAGGAATCAGAGCCAGCGTTTGCGCCTGGTGCGCAGCTTTCTGAAAGACCTTAGAGCAGCTGTGGTTTGATTTAAACCATGTCATGCTTCACGCAGTAAAGTACTTGGGATAAGAAAATCAAACATGATTCAATATGCAGGTTGATTTATCAGTAAGGTACCAAAAGATCGTTTTTCTTAGCATTTATGCGAAAACAAATTTGAAGAGTGATGCTCAGTGTTTCACTTTATACCAGGAGGGTGTAACGAATGAGTGTGGATGCACATTTCTGTATTTACAAAAACAAAACATTTTAGAAGAAAATGCCAAATCACTTTAATGTTTGAAAAAGTGGGAAATGACATCTTTTAGGAAAATGTTGCATTGTAGTAGAATTGTACACTTTGCATTCCTTTTTAAATCGATCTTTATTTTTCACATCTGTTCAAAAGTTCGTCTTATAAATAAGTTCTTCAAACTTAGGTGATGGATATTTGGAGTTTTCTCCTGTGTTTAAGTTTTGCTTCTCTCTTCCGTTCATGTGGGGACCTCGAAGGCATCCACGTTCCAGATGGCGATCCTGCTGCAGTACAACACAGAAGACGCGTACGCCGTGCAGCAGTTGGCGGACAGCACTCAGATCAAAATGGTAATCTTGCTGCTCTGCCCCTTTTGCGTCGTGTCGTGGCCTCCGCCGTCATGTAGGTATTGCAGGGCGGGCATGGGGAGAGGGCTTGAGCTGCACGTTTGCCTTATGAGTCTGAGCATGCTCTATTCCAGTGTGACGCGCACCTGTACATGGACACGTGTACATAAGTACACCAGCCTGCTTTTCTCTCATTCATTTAGCTCATTCTTAACCCCCTTTTCAGCTGAGCTTTTCTTACTAAGCTTAAAATCTTCACTTAATTTTAATATTATTCCTGTTAGTCATTTCTATTGAGATATATTTCACATAACATAAAGTTGTATACTTAAAGCATACAACTTAGAAGTATTTCATAAGGTTGTACAACCACCACCACTATCCAAAATATTTTCATCACCCCCCTAAAAAAGCCCAGTACCATTAGCAGTACCTGCCCTCCCCCTGGCCTCTCCCTCGACCCTGACAGCCATTAATCTATGTTCTGTCTCTATGATTTGCCTGCTCTAGACATTTCATAAAAATTGAGTTATATAATATGTGGCCTTTTACGTCTGCCTTTTTTCACGTAGCATAATGTTTTCAAAGTTTAATCCATGTTGCAAAGTGTATCTGCATTTCATTCTCTTTTATGGATGGTACAGATAGAGCACGTTATAGTCATTCATTCTTCAGTGGGCACTGGGCTTGTGTCTACCTTTTGGCTGCTATGAATAATTGGCTGTCATGTGAACATTCACATACGAGTTTCTGTATGAACATATTTGCAGTTCTCTTGGGTAGATACCCAAATGGGGAATTGCTGAGTGTGATAACTCACACTTTTCAAGGAATTGCCAGACCATTCCACAGCGGCTGCACCCATTTATACTCCCATAGCAGTGCCTGAGGGCTCCACCCTTGCCACATCTCACCAACATTTGTTCTTATCCGTATTTTTTTTTTTTTTTATTATAGCCATCTAGCGGGTAACAAGTGGTATGTCACTGCGGTTTTGATTTGCATTTTCCTAATAACGATGTTGACTATCTCTTGGCTTTTTGTATATGTTCTTGGGAGAAATGTCTGTTCAAATCCTCTGCCCACTTGTTAAGTGGGTTGTCTTTATTGAGTTGTAAGAATTCTTCGTATGTTCTATGTTGTAGACTTTTGTCAGATACAAGATTTACAAATATTATCTCCCATTCTGGGTTTGTCTTTTCACACAGTTTCAGTGTTGATGACGTCCACTGTATTTTTCTGATGCTTGCGCTTTTGGTGTCATGTCTGAGGAACCATTGCCTCGTCCAAGGGCAAGCACTAGTCTTTCCCTGTTGACTGGTCGAGGGACCTTTGTCAGAACCGTTCGGCCATGAAAGGAGGGGTCTGTTTTTGGATTCTCAGCTATTTCCCACTGATCTGTATGTCCTCACACTGGTACCATGTTGTCTTGATCACTATTGTTCTGTAGTGAGTTTTGAGACCTCCAGTTTTCTAAGATTATGTTGGCTATTCCTTGTCACTTGTTTGTGTTTTCATGTAAATTTTAGAATTAGTTTGTCCATTTCTGCAGAAAAGGAAGTTGGAATTGTGAAGGGGATGGCAGTGACTATGATTGCTTCGGGGAGTATCGCCATCTTAACAATATTAAGTCTTCTAATCCACAGACACGATACCTCTCCATTTATTTAGGTTGTCTTTCATTTCTTTCAACCGTGCTTCATAGTTTTCAGTATACTGCTCTTACTCTTCTTTGGCTAAATTACTCCTAAGTATTTAATTATAGTCGATGCTATTGTTAATGGAATTGTTTGTTCATTACTAGTGTATAGAAATACAGTTGATCATTGCGTATCGATCTAGTTCTAATACTTTTTTTGCAGATTCTTTAAGGCGTTTTTACATATAATTATGGCACCTGCAAATACAGA
Organism: Pteropus vampyrus; assembly: GCF_000151845.1. NCBI lineage: Eukaryota > Metazoa > Chordata > Mammalia > Chiroptera > Pteropodidae > Pteropus > Pteropus vampyrus. The sequence goes on from NW_011888893.1 coordinate 3,157,221, forward strand.
TCATTTTACTTCTTCCTTTTTGTGTTCGGATGTCTCTGCATTTTCGTTCTCTACCTGGTCGCTCTGGGTAGACACCAGTGCAGTGTTGATCAGAAGCGGCATCCTCGTCGTCTTCCTCACCTTGGGGAAAAGCTTTACGTGTTTTCACTGTGAAGTGTGATGTTAGCTGTGGATTTTTCTTAGATGCCTTTATTACATTGCAGAAGCGCCCTTTTTTATTGTTTTTATCATGAAAGAATTTTGGATTTTTGTTTTCCCTACCCTGCCGAATAACAAGCTGTGCTCGTCGTGTCGATATGGTGTGTTACGTTGATTCGTTTCCTCTGTTAAAATCACTCTTGCACTCTGGGGACAATCCCACTTGGTCATGGCATGTGATACCTTTTATATGCTGCTGGGTTCGCTATGCCAGAATTCTCTTGAAGATTTTCAGCATCCGTATTCATTCACAAGGGATGTTGGTCTGTCGTTTCCTCGTTTGTTTCGGTCTGGCCTTACGTCCAGTGGACAGCTCTAAATTCTGTAACGATGACTTTGCGCCTTTATGCATCCGTCTCCTCTCACTTCTCACTGACGTCAGGAGGAGGAGTCTGAAGTCAGGGTGGAGGTCGAGGCTGCCACACTGTGCGGGCCGCGCGCGTCCTGAGTCCGGCCCCGTGGCGCTCGCTGCTGCTGAACCAACCAAGCCGAGGCGGGCGGGGCGGGGGGTTCGCCGTTCGCGTGGTTTCCTACTCAACTCCACACCGGTCTCTCAGCTGGTTTTTAGGAGTGAGACTGACACCCTGGTGGGGATGGGCTGCTCCCTCTTCTTACCTGCGGCCGCCATTCATTGCTCAGATTTGGCTTGTGAAGTGAGACCTCCAGCCCCTGCCATGGACGCAGCCAGCCGTGTCCTGAGCCTGCTCTGGGCTCCAGGGAGGTTGCTAGACAAGAGGCCTGTCACTCCGACAGCTCTGACGAGGGCCCCTTCTGTCCGTCTGTGATGGGGATGCTAGGCGTCTGGTGACTGTAGGCTGGGCCGGTGGGGCTCTCCTATTTCATGGGACACCAGGCCGTGATGCTGAACAAGAGCCAAGAAATGCTGATCACTCATTGTTCAAGGTGAAAAAACAGCCTGGGGCCACACGACGTGCTTAGAGTCCCCACAGCCAGGCCGGGAGCAGAGTCACTGCTGAGCCCTTCGCGCTGGTGAGCAGAGCTTTGTACCGAGTCCTGCTGACACCAGTGATCAGTGTCCAGGAGTCGTCACCAGGCACTAAAGAAATGAGCGGGTTCCTGCGGGTTCAGTTAAGGAAAACAACTGTTCGCGGCTCCTAATGTTAAGTGTGACCGGACTGTCGGCTGTCGTCGTTGGCTGCTCACAGCCGAAAGGGGTCGATTTCGCTCTTAGGAGGAGATGCGTTCAGGAAACCTCTAAAAGCACCATCTTTTTCCTCTGAGTATATTCTTCTGTTTGGGAGACTGTTGTTTTTCTATAGAAAAATGGATTATGGAGTTGCCTATAGTTTTTATTGCAAGGAAAAATATATTTTGTGTTTTTTAAAATCTATTTTTATTATGGTGACATTTGGTTAATGAAATCCAGTAAGTTTCAGGTGTACAATTCAACAGTATGTATTTTGTTTTCAAGTTACCTTCTTCTCTCTAATTGCAGGACATTTTGGCACAAGTCCTACAGATTTTATTGAAGTCGAAGTTATTGGTATGTTCGTGCACTTTTTATGTTAAGCTTGAAGAAAGCCTCTTCCTCAGGTCGCGTGGTAACAGCTGTTTCTTGCAGGTCTTGGAAGATGAAAATGCAAACGTCGATGAGGTGGAACTGAAGCCAGACACCTTGATAAAATTGTATCTTGGTTATAAAAAGTAAGGAAAATCTACGTCAAATGGTCCTTGACCATGGGCTTGTCCCCTGCCTTTGAGCACTGGTGTCACTGCAGACAGGGAGGTAGCAAGCTCAGCGTGGGGCTGGATGGACTCAGGGAGGGAGCGTGATGCAGCCCTTCAGTTTCATCTGATGATTTTAGGTGTTTCTCCATTTAACTCTTTCAGTTTTTGATTTTATTTTTTAGGCAAGGCAACCCTTGGTTGACCACAGATTGCAAGGACCTTATCAGCTTACGATGTCTTATTTTTTTATTTTTTACACTTACAGCATCTGGTCTTCCTAGGTGGTCTCCCATCCAAGTACTAACCAGGCCCGACCCTGCTTAGCTTCCAAGATCAGACAGGATGGGGCTTGTTCAGGGTGGCATGGCCGTAGACCAGTCTTTGATTTTCTTCTTCATTCAGCAAATGAGTCTCCTTAAATGACTCACCTGAAAGTTTGGGCTTCTGTGTCTGGATTTTATTTTTCTTGACACAGTTTGGGAGAGCGGACGAAGGGACGGATCTCCTGTAATGCAGATGCCGTGGCCAGCCCCGGGGACCCACTTGGTTTTTGGTAGAGGGTGGAAGCTGCAGCGGGGATACTGGTGGCAGTCACCCTCTCCCGCCACTGTCTGGGGGAGCAGTGCACGTCTTACAGATGGAAACAAAGATTAAAACAATAGTGATTGCTTTCCTCGATTTTCTTGACAGTAAGAAATTAAGGGTTAACATCAACGTGCCAATGAAAACTGAACAGAAGCAGGAACAAGAAACCACACATAAAAATATTGAGGAAGATCGCAAACTCCTGATTCAGGTGACTCTGGGTGCACATTGGCGTGGCTTGCGGCCCTCACCAGGAGGTGGCTGGTTAAGCTGCATGGCGCTTCCCTTGGTGTTTTTGGTGTGACTTATGCGTGGTTGCCAGGGTGATGAGGGCCTCTGGGCGGAGTCGAAACAACAGGAAGACAAATGATTGGGGAGTTGGGACAGGCGGGGGGAGGGGGGGAGCTGTTTAGTGGAAGGTCAGATAGCTTCTGAGTCTTCAAAGACTGAGTTTTTCTCATTTTTTAAATGCTTTGTGATTGTGTCGAGTTATTAAAATTGCTCCTAAGACCAAACATTTTAATGTTTGTTGGAGTTGAAACGCAGGTAGACAGAACTGGCTCCCTGCCCCTCTCACCTGCTGTGTATTTGTTACGTGCTACGAAATCATAATCCTGTGCACAAATATAGAACTTCTGGCATTTTCACCAGTTGTCCTTAAGTTTTAAGTTGTTGCAACTCTTTTAAACATGCTTGTTTTTCTCCACTCGGTTCCATAGGCAGCTATTGTGAGAATTATGAAAATGAGGAAAGTTCTGAAACACCAGCAGTTACTTGGAGAAGTGCTCACGCAGCTGTCCTCGCGGTTCAAGCCTCGGGTCCCAGTAATTAAGGTACAAAGTCACATGGCACAGGTGTCAGGCTCGTTAGTTTAGAAGAAGATGAGACTAAAAGTAGGGTGGCTACTGTTTTATAAGGAAGGAGTAGGCTTATTCATATGTAATAGCTTTCTACCAGAGGAAATAGACTTAATTTTTAAACTTTCAAAATCTGCATGGAGACGTGCACATCATAAGGATCCACCTTGCCGATTCTCTCAGTGAACACGCTTGTCCAGCTAACACCCAGCTCCCAGGCGAGGTGGCGACCAGCATTCCACAGCCTCCATTGCTCCCTCCCAGCCGGGACCCTTGCTCCTGCGGGGTCTCCAGTCCTACTGCCGACACCGTCAGCAGTTTCCCACCTTTGAATTCTCTAGAAACAGAGTTGACACTCCTGCGTCTGCTGAGCGTGTCCCTCGTGCGTTCTTCTTTACTGCCGTGTGGGGACGTGTGGGGACGTGTGCGGACGTGTGCGGATGCGGAGACCACTGCTCTGGTCGGCTCTGGTCGCTGCTGTTTGGCTCGTTTCCAGCGGGGGCCGTTTAAGATAGAAACTAAGCAGCTCTTCCCCTTTGTGAAGCTACCTGGGTAGACAGCCAGTCAGAAGGCAGCGCCTACAGGTGACTCCCCCACAGGCAGCGGCGGGGGAGGGGGAGCCTATAGCCGCAGGGGCTGCCTTCAGCACCAGCCCAGGGGCCAGTTTGTTCTGGGCGTCCCCTGACACTGTACCCTCCTAGTGACGGCCTCAGGTAAGACTGAGCATGAACAGAGAGGTTCTGGCCCACGTGGCTTCTCAGCCCTGACCATTCCTAAGGGTGCTGAGAGGCAGCGGCTCCCATGCCGGACTGAGAGGCCAGAAGGCAGTCTTGGTGCTGGGCGGTAATGCTGCACGCAGAGGGCTGTTCGAGGTGGGCTTGCTCCACGTTGCACTGTCGCCAGTGGGGGAGTCCATGGCGAGAGTGGTCTGTCTCTTCTGATGATAGATTTTTCTTCCCCTTCCACTCCTTCTTCCTTTTTAAAAATAACTCCCAGAAATGCATTGACATTCTGATCGAGAAAGAATATTTGGAGCGAGTGGATGGTGAAAAGGACACCTACAGTTACTTGGCTTAACCCTTCCAGAAGTGTCTGACTGTGCGACCGTCCACACATAGTTCCCGGTGGAAAGGATGAAAACTCGAGCTCATAGCAGCCAGTCTGCCGCCATTTGAACCTCCCTTTTTAAAACTGAGACCAAGACTCCCATCAGCCAGTCTCAGATGTACATCAGAACTGCTCAGGATTGATACATTTCAAGTCTGTAAATATAGACACCGACGCCATTTAACCTAATTTAAGAACAGAGGGGAACCGAACCCTCCACGCCGAGGGCTGCATGCTACTGCATTCAAATCGATACGCTGGCTCCGGGGCTCACAGCTGCCGCCTGAGGCAGCACTTACAGTGTTGGCAGCACTTTGAAAGCGAGTCTGAATGGACCCACGTGTAATCTGCTATGAAAACCCATTTGTATAGTGTGTTTCATTTTTTAATGTGTGAAAATAAAGAAAATTAAAGGATTTCTGTACAAGTTGCATTTGGTTTTGTTTTCAGTTTTACTAATTTCTATATGTAAATAAAAGATAATAATTGTGCAAATTTATATTCCAGTGTCTTCCTATAGGCTAAAAGGCTGCATTCTTTAAATCAAGATTTTTTCTAAGATCTTAAAATTTTAAGTCTTCCTTGTAATCTTTTTTTCCTCAAACATTCATGCTCACTTCTGTGACCTTCAGTGACTTGAATACTGCATCTGAGGTCCTGTGACACGTTGATTCCATTCGCCACTTTTAAGGACAGCCTGGGTTACTCCTCTCGCAGCCTGGCCTGGGAAACAGCATCCTTCCCACAGGCGGGGAGATGAGCCAGAGGGAACGGCCACCGGTCCGTGGAGGAGCTGGGACGTGAATGCGGGCAGCAGCCCCGGACCACGCTGCTCACCTGTCCGCTGCCCGGCCTGAGGCCACAAGCAAGTGTTGAGACTTGGGGTGCACTGGGGCCTCGCTGCTTTTTCGTTCTGCTTCTAACCAGTCATGAGGGTACAAGAAGCAACAGTCTGAGATGACATCATCAGTTTTTACTGGTAAAGCTCCTGGGATCCAAGCAGGGGACACGACTTCCTTCCCCCAACGGAGGAGCCCCGCCCCCGAGATGGCAGCCCTAATCTCTCGGTCTACAGGTGTCAACTGGTAAGTCGGCGGGGTGCTCGGCTCCCAGCAGTGGGGGCTCCTGGTTTCCAGCCTGCACAGCTCCACAGCTCCTCCTTTGTTCTTTGTTCACAGCCACTTCCAGCCAAAGGACAGGAAACGGGCAACTCGTAGCGAGATCTTCCCGGACAGGCTCGGTCTGGCTCGTCACTTCGTCACCTCGTCGGCCTCACGGGCTTCCTAAGCGGTGCAGGTGCTCGAACATCCTCATCCAGTCAGGCATCAGAGTGGGAGCGGCGGAGCCAGAGGATCAAGCAAAAGGTCACTTCTTTCGGTCTCTTGAACAGTCTGGCACTAAGTTATTAACAGGTTAGTTTTAAAAGTTAGAGGTTAAATAGATTATAAGAAGTAATAATAAGGCTAAGCACTTACATAATGGTTTCCACATTTTTTTAGTATATTCTTTTTCAAACAGTTTTATAAAAGTGATTCCCAGTGAATAAACTGGGCAAAAACCTGGAGCGCTGCCCATGGGACCTCCCCCCGCTCCAGGGCCCCCATCACGCCCTGGGGAGTTGGGCTCACCACTCGCTTTTCCTCACAGCGGATCCTTTCCCTGCCTTGGGGACCAGTACACTGGGGTGGGACGTCTCCCAGTGAGCTTTGCTGGTGTCGGGCCCCTCCAGGGTGGGGAGTGCCCGGGCTGAGTGCTGGGACCTTCAGGCAGACAGCTAAGCGAGGTAGTCACCCCCCATGCTCGGATTCAGAACCCGCCCCCTGCCCTCAGGCGAGGTGACTGCTGTCTCGTGGCTGTGAGGGTAGGCGCCTCAGAACTGTCTTTGTTCCCCAGCCCCGGAGCCTGAGCAGGGCCGGCTGTGCTTCTCTCCAGGGTGGAAAGAGGGGGCCGTGAGGGTAGCTTAAATCTGTCTTCTGAAGCTGCTCAGAGGCCAAGGCCAGGTGCTCCGAAACCTCGGGGCACAATCCCTACAGAAAGCTCAGGCCCAGGTTGGGGTTGGTGACCGCAGCCATGTTCTGAGCTGACTCTCACCGGTGCCACGGCCTGCGGAGGAGCAGGGAAGAGGGCGGGTGGCAGGCCGGCCACTCTGCAGAGAGGAAGCAGCTGGGACAATAAACGCAAGCCTAAGTAACAGTACATACGGAACTTGGAATTTAAAGTGTTTTTAAATTTTATTAATATTGACTGAGCATTTTAAGATGGGCTCCTGAACACTGATCAAATTTCCTTTTGGAAAAAACAAGCTCTTCCCACACCCAGGTGATAACACAAACATGCCGCCATGTTTGTTTGGAGCAAGTCCCCTTCGGAAGACGTCCTGGGAATCATGAGACCCTGGCCATCTGGGCGATCTGCTTCACGTCCCTGTCTCCTCCTTTCCAGCTCGTGCCCCTGACCCAGCCGACAAGTCGTCATGCAGGTGAGCGTGGCGTTTCTCTAAACCACTTCACAGAGTTGTGGTCCACACGTGGTGGACCAGCCCAGCCCTCCCCACAGCCGTTTGAGCCAGGGCTGAGGCCGGAGAGGCCTGTGTTCCCGTTGACTCCACTAGGAGCCCAGTGCTCAGACAGCTTCCGGCGGAATACTTAGGTTTTTAGACCTGCGCATGGGTGTGAGCTCTACCACCTGGTTGACTTTGGGTGGCGCTGGAGTAGTCGTTGAACACCGCAGGCCCAGGCAGACTCAGGGCTGAGTCACTGTGTGGGTACAGGGGAGGCTGGAGGGCCAATGTGAACCAGGCAGTAATTTCTGGGTAGATGGTTGTAATTGTTTTTTTTTTTTAGTGAATCATGAAATATTAATTTAAAAGAATTCTAAGCGTGTTACGTCATGATGCCCTCGCATTTGCCTGTAGAAGTCAGTCTGTGAGCTACACCATTTGGAAACGATTTGGAACATGACTCATATTCGTCCTGTTTGATTCCGTATTCCCATTGGTAGGGAAACAGCAGCCTTAAGCTGAAGAAGCAGGTTAAGACACACAGAGCACATAGTTGTTACCGCGGGGGAGGAGGCATACTGCTATTAAACTTAGCTTTTGCCCAAACTTTTCGTTAGCTGGGTATTTGAGTACCTCATGTGTCGAGCTCTGTGCCCTCTCGCCGGCCCTAGTACAGTGGCGCAGTGAACACACGCACGTCGTTTCTTCTGGTCTGACAATCCCGGTGTCACGAAGTCACTGAATAGGGCACTGGAGAGCTACGTTTCCAATCAGCAAACAAAAAAGCTTGCTGTGCATCAGGAGAGCACCAGATGGTGCTCGAAACGACTGTCAGTACAAGCGTCATTTTTTCCTTACGCTGCATGTGGACTTGTGTGTGAAGTGAGCAGAACCTCCCTGGACTCAAGGACCCACCTGCCAGCTGTGTGCACCTGGTGACAGACAGGTTGGGGGCTATGAACAGCGGAAGAGCTGTGGCTGGGATGGGCCCCATCCATGTCAGTAGGCACTATGGTAAGTAAGCCCTGGGGTGTCCTGAGCAGGTCTGTGTGCGCTCCATTTGTGCCGAGGGCCATCCAGGGTGTTCTCTGTGACTCGGCAGCAGCCAACTGAGAGCAAAGGTACTGTTTCATGGGCAGAGGTTAGGGTCGTAAGAGACAAAACGCATCAGCAGTGTCGGAACTAAGCGTGGCAGAGTATAAGGGTGACTGATCCTTCTGGGACTGGCATTTATCTAAGGACAGGTCTTTTCGCTACCAAAGTTAAGTGGCAAATTAACTTTGTTTGTTTTAGGACTCACATTGCTATGGCTTGTGCATCGATGCAACAGAAACCAGTCTTAGCAGTGTTTGCATAATGGGAACAGAAGGTAAGTTTTAAATTTTCACATTATTTAAATTGTTCATAACTCCTTAGAAAAGGCAACTGCACACAAACGAACTACTGCTGCTTTGAAGGTGACCCACAATCCCGTTGCCCAGTGTATCTTGGGTGGGGTGCTGGAATGCTGGCACCCCCATTTCCTTGACACTTGAAGGTTGTAGCTGTCACCTTTCGAAGGTGGGAAAGGCATATCACTTCTACATCTAGACTACAGGAATTTAGAGGGAGATGGGCTCAGAGAACTCACCTGGGCCCATCCTGTAGAGGTTAAGTGGCCTGTACATACCTCTCCAGGCCTCTCAGCTGACTGGGACACATGCTCCCTGCTTTCAGGATGCAAGCAGTGTTAATTATATGTATATATTATATAGTAATACGCTCATTTTTGTATGTTTCATATTAATTATAATAAGCAATATTGTTTAAAATGAGTCTGCTTGCCTCTGTATAGATGACTCAACAGCAAGGACAAGTTCAAGTATTCTTTATTCAAAGTTGAAAAATGTACCATACTGCATTATTGCAAAAATCCAATGGTACAAAACACTTTTGCAGCTGGTGAGAAGGCAATAAAAAGTTGATTTTTTAACTCATTACTATAAATTATTCTTACAGTACTTTGCAAATTCAGAATTTCAAACTGCATTTTTTTGTTTGTTTGTTTTCCTAAATTGCCCACAGTACTCGAGGTTTCTGAAGCTAAGGCAGCGTTCCGGGGGGGAAGGAGGTAGCCGACGTCAAGGGATTTCCATCTCTCGCTCGATGCCCACGTACTTCAGGGCATCAGCCTGGCTGTATCTGGAAGGGCAGGAAAGAGGGGTGACCGCGAGCCCCCAAGGTGAGGCCAGCCCAACCGCATGCTCACATCAGAGGGTGCTAAAATGTCTACGGAGGGCACAGGCGCAGCCATCGTCACCGGTGAAATTCCCAAGAACGTGGCCAGGCTTTGAACTGAACAAACCTGGACATATTCCCCAGCGAGTGCCCAAGAAGGCAGGTCCACGCCATGTTCTTTGGGCCGGATGCTGGGTAGGGGGCCAGGAGGCCCAGGCTGCACTGCCTTCTATCCCGGTAGACCCAGCTCTACTTTGTTCAGATGCGGGGAGGAAGGGCTGTTTCAAGGGACTTCGCTGTGGTGGCCGGCCTCCCACCAAAGCTGTGTGTGCACATGGGCCCTGTCAAATTTTGTTTAGCTCGCACCTTCAGCAATGCTGCAGTCTGCCATTGAAACTAGCAGCACGTGGGCTCCGGTTTACGGCAACTCAAATGACTGTCTAGTTAAAAACAGCTTCTGAAACATACTCAGCCACAAGATGTTTAACTAGACAGTCATTTGATAACATTTAATGTTAAACTTGTCAGTTTATCCCACAGAGCCTGACAGTGTAAACTGCCAACCTGGGGCCTAACCCTATAAACAGATCCAGTGGCCCTATGGCTTTACAGAAAGGACCCAGAGGGTGACCAGGTGGGATAGTGACCAACATCTATTTAATGACAGATGTATAAATCCTCTCACACTTAGGATGTTTTGTTTATAACGTCATTCTCTTAACAGCATACGGCAGAGGTGGCAGCCACATGCATGTTGTTAGAAGGTGCAGGGGTCACACACGGCTCTTATGAGCAGGATAAAAAAAAAGAGGTATTTTACATTCTTTTTATATTTTTAAAATAAGTACTGCTTCTATAACAAACTTCAATATTAAGAAAGTAGGCCCTAACTCCCCATCCATGGCGGAAGACCCAACAAAGAGCTGAAAGCCTCACTCAGTGTCCGGGAAGAAGTGGCCCTCAGATCCCACCAAAAACGTCCCATTACCAACCTGTAATCAAAAAACAGCTCTTCACCAGTCTGGATGGCTCTCTTCGCAAAGATGCCTATCCTGTGATCGCCGTTGACCATCATAACTGGAAAGAGATGCACACTGGTGTCAGTGAGGCTGTGACCACAGGCCCCAGGAGGGGAAGGGACTGGTTCCCGTCAGTCTGTCTCATAGCTGTGCAAGGCGCTGTCACTGCACTGAGAGGAGGAGCCTGTCGTCACACTGGGAACTCTGACCCGGAGGCACCTACCTTTTGCATAGCAGTTAGGATTGACTGAATGATTTGCAAAACGAATTTTGTTACCCTTGCGGGTTGCGTCCACCACAAAATCTAAGGAGAGAAAACAAGCACAACGCAGTGAACACTCTCAGTTACAGCTCTTCAGGGTTTACCTCCAAAAGCAAGTGTCATTCAGCGTGATTCGAAATGAACTAACTGCTAATTCAAGATAGTTTCTCCTATCAACTACACGTAGTACAGGGCAAAGCACTATAAAAAATGGAATCTGCCCAGAATAAGCATTTTTCATATTTATAATAATTTCTTCCATTATGTTGTTTTATGGGACATGTTCATTAAAAAACCTACCCTCTTGTGTTTCAGCAGTCACTCTGAATACCTTTGCTTCTAAGCACACTGCCATTTGCATCGCAACCCTCCAGTGACATGGACCAGCCCACGTGCTTTGCCTACCACCCTCATCTGCACAAGCAGCTCCTTTAGTCCCACAGTCCTGTGAGAACACCCAGGGACATTTTGGAGATGCTTCAAGTGCTCCATGCCTTCCCAGGTGACAGGGACTAACTAGAGGAAGTAAGTCAAACTGACACGATACCCAAGTCCTCAGGGACGCAACAGGAGAGCACCCGTGGAGGGGCTCCCCAATGCCACCGTGGAACTAAATGCCCTTGAACTCAAACATACCATTATTCAAGTTGAAGAGAAAGCTGCACATGTACTTGTCATACACTTTCCCTCTTCTGTCTGCTTCATCTTGAGAAATAATCTGGGAAGAAATACACAGAAGATAGTGTTGGATTTGGTGACACACAAGCTCATCAAGAGAATTCCAGACCTTCCTGAGGATACTCAATTGGCCAGTTTCTCTTTTCTACTTGGTCTGCATACTGACTTGTCAACAGTGATATCTGAAACACTTCAATTCAAAGGAGTTATGCTTGGAGCAAGTGTTTAACAAGTCCCTTTTACGGAATGAAAACTACCAACCAGCTAGGCTGACCCCAAGCTGAAACTAATGGCTCTTACCTAACTCTGCAACTAGAAAGTCACAATTAATGATGCTGTTGTTTCAAGGTCCTTATCAATTAGACTGTGGATTAAGTAGGACAGACTCCTATATCATAGTTCTTGTGTCCCCCTTATCCCCAGATGATAAGCACTAAATGTGACCAGGGCTAAAGTAGTCCATCCAATTACTAAGCATAAGTCCAAGCTGAAAAGGCATTTCACATTAATTCATTAATATGAATTTCTAATCAAACCCCATGATAATCCAAAACAAAGAAGTTATTACATACGCTAAGTACCCTGTGAACACCTGTGGTTAGCATACATCATGATGCCGCCCAGAACTGGGCCACTCTTGCCTTACCTCTCCACAGTATTCTGAGATGAATTCATTCTTCTGTACGGGATCTTTGATGAAAATCCCCCAGCCTGCCACATCAGATGGCGCCAGCAGTAAATGCTAGAGAATAAAGTACAATCATATATATCAGAGGAGAGCAAAGGTAGACCGCTGATAAATTAGGGGATGACTCAGTGTCAGTCAGTAGGCAGCAGGAAAGCTGCTGAGTACCCTGAATCGAGGGGTCAGCTCTCTCCCACACTGTCCAAGGGGCTGACACGCTGCAGAAGCAATGCCCAGGTTTTCTGTGAACAGCACAGTGCACGATGGTGGGGCTGGGCTCTGCCCACGCACTGCGCCGCCACTAGCCCCCGCAGGAACTCGACACCAGGACACCCCGTCACCGACGTGTCCTGCAGCACCTCCCAGTAGCACGAAAAACTATCAAGAGGTGGTGTCACCATCTCCTCAGCCCAGCATCCTGTTCTTACTCTTAACTCTACGTTTGGGAGCGAATCCCTACCTTTTCACTGTGGTTCACTATTAGGCTTTCATCCCAAATTTCCTTGTGACCTTTAAAAAGGCTCCCTGACCACCTAAACTCCCAGTCCATTCCTCTTCTAATCCAGCCTGTACTCACCTGATGAGAAACTGAATTAGCTAAGTAACAGCAAACAAATGAAACCCAGTTGGTAAAAAGTATTTACACAGTTTGTTTTCAGAGGTAAAGACGCCAACATGAATAACATCATCCACTTTCTGAACAAACTGAGTAGCTGATCATACAGCGGGTAAATGTGGTATGTCAGAGAAACAATGACATATATGGGGCCAAGGGGACACTATCAGCATCACTGTGACACGGTGATCTAATTGGACATTACCTAGAGTGAAACTGTCTAAACACCTGAACACATCACAGCCAAAAAAAAAAAAAATAAGCCACTGCCAGAGACAGGATCTCTGGGAGAAGGGGCCTACTGGCAGCGGTGTGAGCGGTCACGTCACAACAGAGGCCTGGGGTCCCTGCTCTTTTCAAGTCCTGTAACTTTGGGCTTCCGTACTTATAAAATGGCTTAATGATCACTCCCTCATGGGGTTATGAGGGCAAGTGAGTTAATGCACAAAGCACTTAGCCCAGTGCTTTGCCAACCAAGTTAAATAAATGCCAGCAAGCTATTGTTATAAAAATGATTAACTGAACAACCCCATCCACCCTAAAAAAAAAGTACTGAACTTCCCCAGTATATGCTGTTACTTCCTATTATTGCTCAGTAATAAATTCCCTGGTTGCTACAATTAAAAATCACCTGCATGCAACTCCCAGGCTGTGTTTTCAAGATTATTAAAGAAACAGGAACTAAGTCTGCAAAATACTGCTGTGGGAAACTTCATCTTTTACTCTGCATAGAAAGGAAAATTAGATGCTATTTGATAAGAATGGGTCTGTGTTCTGATAGAAACACCATTTATTTGCACTAAGACAACTAGATAAACTACTTCTACTAATTAAACTGAAAAATAAATTCAAATCACCTGTTGAACTACCAGAAACATACCTCTTATTCCAAATCTGAAAGCATTAACAACCGCTGCTTAGAATTTGCTGATTTACCTTATTCCAGAGTAAGGGGCTCTCTGGAAAACATGAGCAGTCGCCCAGGAGGCCTGACCCAGACAGAAGCCCACTGCCCCCGTCCTACCCCACTGAGGATGTTCAAGAGCCTGCCTGCACGGCAGGGCAGGGCGGCGTTACCTTTTTGGAGCCCCGCTGGATGCTGCAGTTCTTGCACGAGACATTCTTGCTGTCCCAGTGGTCCGCAGCTCCACAGGTGAGACAGAGGTCAGGATCACACTCTCGGACGGCCAGGTAGCACGGGCACTGCTTGGTGTTGCACTGTGCTTTGCAGCGGCATCCAGGAAAGCGGTTTTGACCTTGAGAGAGATGCTCTCCATCACCATATGTGAAAAACTTGCATAACCGTGCACGTAAGTCCCGTGCTAAGCCCCAGGTTAACTCATGAGACCCACCCAGCAACGATGCTGCCTCGGTATCCAAGCTCCATGTGCATTTTCATTAATTAAATAATTACAGTCCCTACCCCTATGCTACAGTTACTTCATTCTAAGGCCTAAACCTACCTAACTCTGGCAGTTTCTAGTGCCCAAAAAGTAGCTGTTTCTTACTATGAATGAATTTAAACCATCCCAATAGGCTCCTTTAATCCAATCTGCCTCACCTGCCCACGTCACACACGTGAGCCAAGAGGCAGACTGGACACAAGCACAGGGCTGGTTGTGGGCTCTGTAAATCCTTGCGGGGTCAATGGACACCAAGGAAATGACGAGCACAAGCTGCCACGTCCTTGCTTTGATTCCAGTTACTATCTTAAATTGATGACCAAAGCCTATTGAATTGTCATGCAATTTCATCAAAGCAAATACTTACACTCTGAACTACATTGACAAAACTTTTCACAAAAATTTTGTGCTATCACACAAGGGCACGAACTGTCACAAGGCTGCCGTGGATGGTCACAGGGTTGGTAGTTGTAAACGTGGTTAGAGGAGCCGTCTGCATCAAGATAACAGCGTGCAGGTCAATCCAGAGTGGGAGGTGACCGTACCCACGAACAAGAACACACCCTCCCCCGTGACCTTGGGAGCTCAGGTCTCCCTTACTGTGTGTGCGATTTCTCACGCTCTCCCATCTACATCCCCAAGTGGCCTTGGAGCCCTGTCACCCCCATCTCAGTCTGATCCCAGAATACTGCTCCTCTAACCCGCCGGCCGATTCACTCCATCCAACCAGCCTTCACTGTACAGACAGCTGACTGGCAGTAACATTGACAACTGCCATTTAAGTTGGTTCAATGTACAGAAGTCAATTGTATCAGAATATCCTAAACTCTAATCCAGTTACTATTCTAAAACTAATGACAAGTAGACAGTTTAAGTGAATAATGAAGTTAAATAGAAAGGTGCTAACCTTTTTTCAGCTGTATCTTTCTGCAGTGTGCAGCCCACAACCTGCAAAACACACAGAAAGTAACATAGTCTTCTCCGGAAGTCCCACAGCGGCGACTTAAATGGGCCAGTCAGTGCCTTAAACCCAGGAACTACAGAAGGAGTGAAGGAGTCCCTCACTGCCTGCTTCTGTGCCGTCAGTGAGCAGCGCTGTCACTGCGAGCCTCTCCATGATGGCTGGCCCTGCTGTGTGCCCAGAGGGTGGCCTTCATGCGGCAGGGGTGTCTGCCTATTCATCCTAATACTGTGTCTAATTTCAGGCATCTTTAATCATTCAACCAAAAATTTCAGAAGTATCTACTAAAACCTAAATTCTGTGGGAAAAACCAAGTTGTTTCAGTTCTAAATTAAGTGGACCCTACATTTATTAAATAAATGTAACATGAGTGTGTATGCAAGTCCTAAAGCACAAGTTAAATGCTCCCTTTTCCCTAAACTCCCTGGGGGGAGGGGCATTACAGCTGATGGTCCAGCCACGACCTGGCTCCACACAAGTCCAGTCAGCCTGTGTGGTCCACCCCTCATCACTCATCACAAGCCTTTGTGAGGGGCAGTGTTCGCACAGCCTCAACCTACCAAGAATATCTGGGTGTGAGGCCACACACCTAGCAAATTCCGCCTCCCAGAATAACAACCGGCTCAGTGCTCAGTGCCCTGATCAGCCTTCCATAATTCAGGAAAACACCCTACAGCACATGCTAAGTGACTGTCCGTGCAGCCTTTACTACAGAAGCTATTATCTTTCTTAACCAAGCACAGCACAGTAACTAGAATTTTAATGACACCAAATCTACTGAAAGCTGTCGTATTCTTACAGAAGAATACCAGCAATTTTCAGTAGAAACAAGACTCTACAGGTCTATTTTTTAAGTCGGTCCAAGTGTCTTTATCAAAGCAGAGAAGCGCCCGGCCCACAGCACCCAGGTGGCGTCGCCGAGTGGCTGCAGGACAGACTTACCGGTGTTTCCTCTTCTTCTTCCTCGGAGGGGTATCGACGTCCTCAGCGGGAGCCGGAGCTATGATGCTGGATTCTTTGACCCGAAACTCATAAACCTGGCAAGGGGCACAGTCACAGAACCATGAGGGCCACCCAGTTAAGCAAACCTAGTCTTACGCTGATTCATACCAGAGACGCCTGTCTCTTCTGTGATGCTGCGAACGTGCTAGGGACACGAAAGAGAGCGAAGCGTGCGCTGCGCCGACCTCACGCAGGGTGAGCAGCTGTGGTTACAACTGATCGGGTCTCGGCTAAGTCTGAATCTTTACTGGCTTTTTAAATCCACTGGCATCTGAAGCCAGAAGGGTGATTTTCTTTCGGTCCCTCTCAGAAAAGAATTTACTCCCTCTCAGAAGATGAACAGGAGCTCAATGATAACCAAGGCTGTTTCTCCCACTTGGACGATGACTACGTGTGTTCTATCTGAAACTCTTTAACAAGTCTTATCACATGTGCTCACCTGTCTGCACGTTTTGGTCCCAATTAATCTGGCAATGGCACAGAAGTTGTCGTAGTAGGTGCCAATGAGGACACGGAACATGGAGGCCTCGGCCCCGCTCCACTCCACGTTCTCGGGGGGCTCGCTGTTTGGCTTCATCTTTATTGGTGTCTGACAGCGAGAGTTGGCTTCTACAAAACCAAAGGGAAGCACCAGTCAGAGGACGACGGCTGGGCAAGATGATATTAAGATCTCAGGAAGTGAACCAGCCGACGATGAACCAAGGCTCCAGACGGTACCAGGGAGCTCTTCCCGGAACCCGGCAGGAGGCTGGGCTCCCTGTAACGCCTCCACGGCGGGGGCCGTGGGGGTGGACTGCCCAACCGTGGTCCGGTCACGGGGCTAAAATGACAGCTCAGACCCAGTCGGGAACACTGCCTGGTGGTTCTGGTCCTCTCTTCTGCCCCGGACCACCCACTGACATCAAGGACCCTACACTGAACAATCAGAAGTTCATCATGCCATCTGAGAAAGATGGAGGAACAGCGCAGCGAGTGGAGAGGAACTGTCAACTCCCAACAACCCAGACAGCAAACGTCACAGGCCAGGTCGGCACTGGGGCAGGACAGCAGCAAGCACTCAGCCACGCATCTGTCCCCAAGGGGTCTTGGCTCTTGGATTTCTTATGATACTGAAAACTGACCAAGAGAACCGTCCACTCCATCACACACTCTTAACCCGCACGGCGCAGCTTTTCAAAGCGACAGTGAAGCCTGGGGAGTTGATCGTCTCACCAGAGGAGCTGGAGGTTTCGTCTTTTTTCTCCTCCTCTTCTTTATCGTTGTTCTCACCACCAGTCTCGGTCCCAGCTTCCCTGTCACTGTCCGTGTCCTTGGCCTCCAGCACGTTGATGGTGGGGGTGCTGGGCCTGCTGCTGTTGTTGGGCAGCCTCCCCCTTCGGCGGCCCCCCGGGCGCTTTGGTGGCGTCTTGATCCGTTCGGCGGTGAGGGCAGCAGCGAACTCCTTCGCCCCCTCCTACAGAGTGAAAGATGCAGACGTCAAGGTAAAGTTCTATGACGCGGGCAGGCAGGGGGAAAAAGTATTGCATAATGCACGTTAGTCATGAAATTATCACAGTATCCATCTTTCACAAGTAATTATTTGCATCTCTAAATACACTTGTTTTCTATCTGCTTTTCATAGTTTAGAAATTTCAAAAAGACAAACATGGCTTCTGATATCACTAGTGGTATGAGATCAGGCTGAATATATTAACTGATTATATAATAAGCCAAAATATAAAATATACTTTTAATTTTTTTTTAGGCGAGGCAACCCTTGGTTGACCTCACAGATTGCAAGACCTTGTCAGCTTACAATCCCTTATTTTTAACTTTTTACGCCTACAGCACCCGGTCTTCCTAGGTGGTCTCCCATCCAAGTACTAACCAGGCCCGACCCTGCTTAGCTTCCGAGATCAGACGGGGTCGGGCTTGTTCAGGGTGGCACGGCCGTAGACAACATACAGTCTCTTTAAAAGTGAATTTTTATGAGAAGAATCATAAACCTAATGTGCAGCTAGAGTCAGGCTTTCCTATTTCAGGGATTCTTAAGATTATGACCACTTTATTTGTAGTACACAAGACTACAAAACATGTAAACATGCTTGACTTTGTCACTTCCTGCCCGTTAAAACATCCAGTTTTCCCCCCGTGAGGGACACAAAATGAGCCCGAGGAACAAGGCTGTGAGGGTCACATTCGGTATTCCAAAGTGCCAAAATGCAACAGTCAGCCTCAGAAAGTATAAAACAATGGTAAAAGCATGGATTACAGAGACCAGAGAAACATTTGAGATGAGCCGAATAAAAATCTGCCTTGTAAAGAATAGTATAAAATAGTGGTCAAGAATTCCATTTTTTAGTGGCAATAGAAGGGAGAAGTTTGAGAGCAGCCAACAGTTTTATACTTTATTCTACAAAAACCAAATTGCTTAAAAATAGGATACCTTCTGCAGGTGCCATTCAATGAATCTTCTGTCCAAAATCCAACAGGCAATATATACCCACTTAGTTCCTAGGTAGGAGTGGCTTGGTTCAAAGAGGGGAAATGGTAAAAATAAGATAGTACCCGTAAAAAAACAACTTTTCTACCTCCTATTTTCCTAAACCTTTACCTTTTCTCCATCATTAAAAAGCAAAAACCTGTGGGGCCTCTAACACAGCTCGAACTACAGTGGGTCTAACTCGGAACAGCTACGGGCCTGCAACGGCACCGGGCTGTGCGGGTGAGCACCGCGTCCGGGTCAGTGGGCCGACTGCCCCGCACTCACCTAGACTCTGGAAGGTGTAGCAGTGCTGGATCCTAAAGACCCTGAAACGCTGCTGAGATTAACACAGATAAACAACGAATCATACAAGATCAATGAAGGACTAGCGTGTGCAGTGTGTAACTACGGAAGAAATGACAGGGG
This sequence comes from Pteropus vampyrus, assembly GCF_000151845.1. Classification (NCBI taxonomy): domain Eukaryota; kingdom Metazoa; phylum Chordata; class Mammalia; order Chiroptera; family Pteropodidae; genus Pteropus; species Pteropus vampyrus. Next base: position 3,175,890 of record NW_011888893.1, read on the forward strand.
TAAGAACCTCTGTCTACTCTGTGGCCAGTAAAAGTACGGGAACGACAACATTACGCTGACTTGAGACACCTCACCAAGGTCAGGATTAAGACTCGAGTGCCCACCGGACCTTAGGGCGCCCACGCTTACCAGGTGCTGGTAACACTGCGGTCCACAGGGCTTGTTGTCCAGAGCGGTCTCCGTGTTCTTCCGCTTGTAAGTGTTGGGTGTTGCATGGAAAGCTGCATAAATAAAGGCAGAATATTTACTCTTTCACTCCCCCAGTTTCAGTGGAAAAAGTCCATTAGTACATCACAGAACTTTCCTCGGCTCTCCACTCCTGACCAACCCCTAACCGGGAGCAAACAACATTCTGGAGTGATTACTTTCCTCCTTGCAAGTGTAACTGCTACACACCAACTCTAAACTCTGATGATAAACGTTTATTTGAATCTTTAATCTCCATAGAAACAACTGATATATCCTCTACAATGAAATCTTATTTTCTATTTTTACCAAAAGAATTCTGACATCTACATATCTTGATTTCTAAAGAAAGGTCAGCAATCGGCTTATCAAATGGGAAGAAGAATGGAATATCACCTGTGAAAAACTAGTTTTTAAATGTAAAAGAAGACAGCCTCTTAATACCAAAATTCAGCACCCTTCCACAGGAAAATAGACAATGGTCAGATAAAACAGCTCGAGAAAGATAAAGTGTTTGAAACTTAAAATTCCAAAATAATGTAGTGAACAGATTCACATTTCTGTCCACTGTACACTAACGAAGTGTGAGGGCCAAGGGCTGCCTCAGGCGACCCGTGCGCACCTGCTCAGCGTGCGGATCAGGTACCAGAAACGCCCCGTTTGGAGCCGGACAAGATTCATAAAAACACGTGACAGACTCATGAAACAAGTCGTTTAAAAATATTTGTAAAGCCTACTTCTATTCATACAATTTAAATGGGAAATAAAGACAGACTGATGAGGGAAGGGGATGAGGGAAAAAGTCTAGATTCGAGACTCAAATTCTGTTGGAAGCGTATGAGTCAGGTGTTCCCAGAACAACGGCCTGATACCATGTGACCAGCTTAGCACTGGATGACATTCTGAACAGGCACGGACCCCTAAAATACAAAGACTGAGCCTACAGGTCACGGCACATAGGCAGCAAGGAATTACATCAATCCAAAAAATAAGATCGCCATTAGCCAGAGTGAGCACACATACTGAGCAGCATATTTTTGGTAAAATTTGTTTTTAGTTCAGATGTCTCCTCTAGCACAGCTATACTTATAGACTGATATTCTTGCCCTGATTCAGTGAAGATACAAAGGCACACGTATCTGTAGACACACATACACACGCTCACATAAGGACGGCAGCCTCTGCTGGTCCCGAGTCAGAACAAATTAACAGTAAACGACGGTACAGTCTCCAAGACAAGAACAAGTTCAGGCTATAAAGGAACAATTAACACATTTATCATCGAAGATACTTTAAGAAAACAAAAAGTAACACTCAATTTCACACTGCATTCAACTAAAGAGAACTATTCTTATGACTAGATTTTCTTCAGCAGAGGATAGAATTGGTTTGCTATTCTTTCTAAAAACTAGTGTATAAAGAATTCCCTATTCCAGAAATGTCTGACTAGATTTCCAGAATACTGAACATACTCTTCAAATTGGCATCTTAAAATACTAATGTTTGAAGTTAATAAAATATATTTCAAACAATATAATATAGGAACAAGATTATATAAAATTCCCTGATCAGGAAAATTATTTGGAAGGAAAATTAAGGCAAAATACTGTTAAATTTTACAAAAAGGAGAAACAGGTATTGAGGGCTTTTTTT
>NW_011888893.1:3177778-3190568 GCF_000151845.1 Pteropus vampyrus
AAGGCACACGTATCTGTAGACACACATACACACGCTCACATAAGGACGGCAGCCTCTGCTGGTCCCGAGTCAGAACAAATTAACAGTAAACGACGGTACAGTCTCCAAGACAAGAACAAGTTCAGGCTATAAAGGAACAATTAACACATTTATCATCGAAGATACTTTAAGAAAACAAAAAGTAACACTCAATTTCACACTGCATTCAACTAAAGAGAACTATTCTTATGACTAGATTTTCTTCAGCAGAGGATAGAATTGGTTTGCTATTCATTCTAAAAACTAGTGTATAAAGAATTCCCTATTCCAGAAATGTCTGACTAGATTTCCAGAATACTGAACATACTCTTCAAATTGGCATCTTAAAATACTAATGTTTGAAGTTAATAAAATATATTTCAAACAATATAATATAGGAACAAGATTATATAAAATTCCCTGATCAGGAAAATTATTTGGAAGGAAAATTAAGGCAAAATACTGTTAAATTTTACAAAAAGGAGAAACAGGTATTGAGGGCTTTTTTTAAATGCCAAAAGCAACCTATAAAATGTTGATGGAAAAAATCTAAAGGTTTTCAAGCAAAGGTAAAAAGAAAAAACATGCAATTAATTCAACACTAAGCTAAAACATACTGAATAGCCCCTCAGAATCTTGTAATAATGTTTCACCAAATAACTGATGCCTCAAACACAACTGGGGAATCCAAGGACTAGAGGTGGAAGAAATGTTACCAATCACTTATTTCCAGGGGGATTTTACAGATCAGGAAACAGGAATAAAGGTGCTAAGTCGTGTGGCCACTTGGCTGCGGCAGGACCAGCCCTCATCCGGCACTCTGGCGACGGGGAGGGCGGGAATGGCCGGGCATCTCCAGCCAGTCTGCCACTACTGCTGGTAACACAGGCTTTTCAGATACTTCAGCCTGTCATGTGGTAACAAATGATCACAGATCAGTACAAAGTGTCTGATTTGTACATTTTCTGCTCAAAGTACTGATCTTGTCTGCTCTGACTAGAATTGGCATTAAGAATAAATTCTTACTGAATACACTTAGAGTTGCTAGAATCATGTAAATTCTTAAAAAAAAAAAGTACTTCACAGAATAACAGTGTTGATATTCAGAGGCTGGCAGAGTAGCAGCTAACAGTAACTACTCCTATGCTGGAAGCACACACTGAGAAGCTTTAGGGATTAATTCTCTCATTTAACTCTCAACAAAACCCCTGCCACATATTAGGGTCCTCGCTCCCATTTTAAAGATGAGGAAAACTGAGGTTTAGGGAGTTTAAGTCACTGTTACATGGCAAATAAAACCTCAAGTACTTTATGTCTGAACTTTTAACCATTATAGATCTGAAATATTAAAAAACGTCAGCCACCTATTATAAACTTCGGAATACCTTCTTTGAAATTCTTACCATTTAAAATGTTAAAATCTCCAGTCAACACTAATACATTCCAAAAAGAACACTCAGACTTTCACATAACATCAAAAAAGATGAACTGAGACAACTGGGTTTCATACTTAACATGGATTCCCCGGTAGGCCATTCGAGGTAATAGAAAGCATAGCAAAATACTTATCCCAACAAAATGTCTACTTTGGTCCTATTTAGGAACATAAAGACAACCCGCTGCAGTTTCCCAAGCTTACTCATGCTTCTTGCCCTCCTCACCTCCTTCTCTATCAGAACTGTATTACCTAAGGCAGACGGACCCGACCGACAGCCTGTTTCAGGCAGAAGCTTTTATAAAGAAATTCAATCAGTTTCCAATTTACGAAATGAATTGTGGCCTAAAAGTTATTTGGAATATGAAGTAGGATTAATTAGTTCCTTGACCAAAGCCATTTATCCTTCCAGGTTCACTGAGGCCTTTAAGACCCCTTATCAGAAAAGGCCCCAGGGTCAGACATCGAGCTCTTCTGGCCCAGGTCAACTGCCAGGCCCCCTGCAATCGAAGCCTCTTCCTCAGAAATGATAAATGCCCCGACACCTAACTCACTAGTAGGGCCTAAGATCTAAGAGGCTGCCAGCACAAAAGAGTAAAATTAGTTGACCTCCAAAAAGGCACTTATACCTGAATTAAAAAAAATTCTCCCTTAATGAGTTAAAGAGAAAATAAAACAGAAAATATCAAAAAGTTGAAGAAGTACTCTAGATAATTCATTGTGTTAAATATATATCCAAAAAAAACAAAGAATGAAAGCAAACATCAGACTCAAACAGAAAAACAGTAACACTAATACAGTAGCTGTTCTGAGGGAAAAATACACAAGAGATTTAGAAAATAAAATATATAAACCATAGGAAAAAAGAGAGAATGAAATACATAAACAGGAAAAGAATAATCACTGAAATAAAAGAATCAGAACACATAGATCAACTTTATACAAATTTCAAAACCTGGGTGATATGGTTAATTTTCCAAAACATTCAGAAGTGACAGAAAATTTATCTACTACACCATTATTATTTAACACTGTACTACAAATACAAGCCAACGGTTAGGGGCAAAAGAAAGTTAGAAGGCAAAAATGCCAATGACTGCAAATAGTTTAGTTACACACAGCTGGAAAACTCAAAAGAATCTACTGAGAAACCATTACTAACAAAGACAATTCAGTAAGGTAGCAGCATATAAAATATACAGGATATGAAGGAAAAAAGCCCGCTGATAGGTACACTTGTAGCACCTGGAAACCATCTGACCAAAGAATGTGCAAGAGCGGCGTGAAGAAAATCAGGTTATTAAAGGGCACGAAAGGAGACTGGATCCTGGTTCGTTAGACGTCACCCTTGTTTCTGAATGTCAGTTTCTCTTTATGAAATTTATAAATTTAATAGGATTCTAATAAACATGCCACGAGACCTTTTTTAATTAGACAAACTGATTCTAAAATTTATATAAAAGACAAGAGCTAAAAGATCTCTGAAAAAAAAAAAAAAGCCACTCAGACAAAGGAATAAAACACACACCAGAACAGCCGAGCACACCTGGAGGTGCCTAGTGGTGAGGGAGGGACTTTGCGACAATGGTCTGGAAACAAGTAGACAGGGAGGGGGCTGGATCCAAAATTCTATCAGAATAAATTCCAAATGGATCAAAGAGTTAGATGTTAAAAAATGAAGCCTAACACGTACTAGGAAAAAAGACAGAACCCTTTATAATCTTGGAGTAGGGAAGGTCGACTGATAAATTCAACTACACTTAATTTTTTAAAAAAACTTTACTTATGGAATTTTTACCAAACAACTGGGAAAAAATTGCAACTTGTCTTAAAAAAATTAATTTCCTGACTATATAAAGAACTTTCGGATTTGAAAAAGACCACAACAAGCCAAATGATAACAATAATTCAGAGAAAATAAAACACAGATCTCTGAAACATATAGAAAGAAAAAAATGCAAATTAAAACTATGCTAAAAATCATTTTTCATTCAATCAATAAAAATCCAAATTAGCTTCTGAACGCGCTGCCACAGGGCTCTGGGGAAGCGGGCATTCCCACTCTGCGGCTAGGTGGTCCAGGCGGCGCGTCGCCATAAGGCAGGTCCTTTGGCGATGCCCAGACAGCGCGGTCAGCTTAGCTCGCACGTGCGTGAACCGGCGGAACACACAGGTGGTTCGCTGCAGCGCTACCCTTTACAGCACAGGGTCGGTAAGTCACAGGGCCTCCGCGAGCAGACCACGACGCGGCTGTCCAGACTGGAATATCACCTATACGGTCACGTGAAGAAGCGAAAAGCCTGAGCAATGTGGCACCTCTTCAATAGGATGGTCAGGAGAAAAGAACGTGTTTGTATTTGCCAGAACTACAGAAAGATACAGAAGAGGTAGACAGACTTCACTGGACACCTTTTAATACTATTTTGAAATGTAAGTCATGTGAAAGATGTTTAAAAAAGAACAATAGTTAAACCTGAGCCAGATACTATTTTAACAGTATTAATCCTCAACAACAGCTTATAAAGTACTATATTACTCCCATTATACAGGCAAGAAACAAAATGAAAGCACAAAATGCTATATTTAACATGTTTAGTAATTTACTTCATGGTTTATTTCACCTAAAAAAAAAATTTTATATGTGTGTGTATATATATATATATATATATAGTGATACTTTGTCAAAGTTAGTGTAAAGCAATAAATTACCCACAGAATTTGTTAAGGCTCAATTGAGCAGAAACTGCTAGACCCACCGCCCGCAGGGCCTCCGCGTGGCCATCCCGTCGGCCAGTGCCCCCAGCTGCACTGAAGTGGACTCTTCTCTCCCACCCCGGCTTCAGTGAGATAATTACCAGGTTCGAGGTTCATCAAAATTACTCAAATCTAAACAGCACAATAAAATAACTCCTGTAATGTTTAACAGTATCCTGCTTCCTTGGTTCATCTGTACAACAAAAAGGTACATTAAATGCTACATCTGTAACAACAAATTGGATGGACCACTTTACTCACTCCAAAATAGAGCTTCCACTCATTTTTGTTATTATGCAGTTTACAATGTTCTCAATAAGAACTGGACATATCTGATAAAGTGACCATGTGGAAAGGGTATTTAAATGCAATTCAAGACAACTATTTCAAGGGCTGTGTGAAGACAACACCGCTAAGCCCAAAGATGTGTGTCTGGCGGACATCCAACAGCTGAGGTAACAAGTGGCTGGCTCCCCGTGGATCACTAAACCACTGAGTCCTCCACGTAAACCAGACCGGAGGGTGGATGACAGCAGCAAAGAGATGGGAAAGAGAACAGAGATGCTAAAAACCTACTTCAAGTTTTTCTAATTTAAGGCAACTAAACCACTAATGCTTTACACACACACATGCGCACACGTACGCACACACACACATGCACGCACGCGCGCGCACGCTCTACCATTTCCAGACCAAGATATACATCACACAACAAATTATGAGCTGCAGCAAATATACGACAGAGCAAAAACTCAAACCGATGCAAGATACAGCTCCTTGGGCAGGTGGACGTATGACTGGAAAATGAGAGGAAAGCTGTAAAAGGCGCTAGGGTTAGGGGCTGGGGTAGGGGCTGGCGTTCAGGTCACAGGAGTTCAAAAAAACAAAGCAACGTGAGGACGACCACTCTGCACAGGTCGGAAGCCCCGCCCGTGCTGCCACGTCACGACGGCCACACTGCAGCGTGACGGGGGCGAACGGTGCTAAGTGAACTCTGCTTAGGGAACTGGGAGCTATGAAATATATTTTCAAAATATGTTCCTCAAAAGTAGTTGGTACTTTAAAAGTTCCAGTTACCTGGACAATTTACTAAGAAACCTCATTCCCCAGCAACGTCAGAAAAATAAAGGAACACTGTATGTGACGTACCTTCAGTTTCAGTAAGAACGTCTTATGCTTTACCCATACGCAAATGCAGGTAATTTTTTAGGTAACTTAGGGAACCAATAAAACAAATAAAAATGAAAAAGAAGAGATTTAACGCTAGAGAATATACAAGCATCTTTTTAGCCAGTTTCCCATTCCGCGAAGCTGGCTCATCGACCCTGGCAGTGCTGCTCCGGGCCGTGCACTCGCTTACAGTGACAGTGCCATTACAGAGCCACGGCGCGCTTACCACTTCTGGAAAACCACCGTCCCGTATCCCGAGTTCATGGAGACAGCAGTTCAAACTCAACACATGCAGAAGACTACAGAGCGACCCTCGAGAGACGCATTAAAAAATAACAATACTCTGATCCTAATACATTTTTCAATCTTAACTCCAAGATTAAATGATAAATTCTAGTTGTAACAAACACTTTCCAAGTTGCTTTAAGACATAATTCCACAACAAAGATAGAAAATGAAAACGTACAATAATTGCACTTACGATGTAGGAAGCAGTCATATTTAAAACATCGCCTACAGAAAAGCGTATGAAATGAATGCAAGCTTTGCTCCCTCTGAACAGATTTAGCGTTTGGTCCGTCTATGTTTGGGGTACATTCAGGAGGAAGTGCACCGGGGAGCTGCTGCTCAGTGAGTTCTTTATACCTAACATTAACCAAGAAAAATGTAAGTAAAGGTGAAATTACTGTTTTAAAAATAAAGTTCCTAAATGGTTTCTGCGTAAATTTCAACAGTTATCTTGCCTAAAACACAAAAGAAAAGATCTAGCCTACAATAATCTAGTGAAGAGCTATTTAAATAGTATGCATGATAAATCGAGAATCAAATCTATTGTGAAAAATGTTAAAATGAAATATTAACTGCACTAAAATTTCTACAAGTGTCCAGAGAACTTTTCCTCTGCAGGTACTACTGTAAATTATGTGTCTGTGTGTTTTTCTGTCTACATAAATGTTGCGTAGTGGTACTTACTGTAAATTATGTGTTTGTGTCGTTCTGTCTACGTGAATGTTGTGTAGTGGCGTACCACAGACATGTCCACGTTGCCAAGTACTTTGCCAACACTGAACAATGAAGCGGAGTGGCTCAGTCAGCTACAGTAGCTCCATCTCTAATAAACCAAAGTGGCAAGTACATACCATACAAGGCAAGACCGCCTCAAAAGAACAAATCTTACTTTTCCTTAAGTTCTTCAGCTGTGCCCTTATCTGGAAACATTGAGGAAATGGCTTCAAAAATTTTATCAGAAGGAAATTTCCGAGGTGGGCGGCTTTCTTTATCTAAATATGGAAATAAATATGGAAAAAAAATAAAGTAAACAAGTTTTCAATCTTTCATTTGCTTCACCCAACTACATATATATATAACAAAGATAATTTTCTAAGAAATTATCAACTTTATGTTTCACTTACTTCTAACGTATTTTACATGTATCTGTGACATGCTAGTAGGTCAAACAAAAAATTCAAACTCAAATGTAGAACGTTTCAGACTGGGAGTCAGAAAACAGGCTGTAAAATCCCGGCTCTGCTACTAACTGGCTTTGTGACCTTGGCTGGTCACCGATCCACTTGGGTCTATTTGCTCATCTGTAAAAGGAAGGAGCTGAACTAGATGATCACAGGTGCCTGTTATAAAAGTTCTATGTTTGGAGTAATTGTCATTTACCGTCACATTCTTCTCAGTTGTCTTAATAATGAGCTTTGCCAAATCTCCACCAACTCTCAGCTCTGCCTTGGGACCCTCTAGTCCGGGTAGGCGTGAACCAGCGTAGGGGCTCAAATCACGGGCTCTGGACCAGTCTGAGGGGGCTACCGCCGCGGCATTCTGATCCCGACTTATCTACTTCGCCTCACTAAAGCTCTCTTGACTAGAAAATGGTTCTGATAATCACATCTACCTGTGGAGCACTGTGAGAATTAAGTGGGCTGGGACATACAAAGTGATTAGCACACTATACATAGTCACTGATCAATGTTATATAATGATGATTATGGTGACTGCCCAGTGAAACCCAAAAAACTAGAGTATATTCTTTTACCAGCCGAGGAAACAAAGACACTCAAGGACAGGAAGAAATGTTAAGAGTAATATTCTTATTTTGATTATACTACGATTGATGTGATTTTCAACGAACGGAAAAAGAAAAAGAGGAATGAAGACCTCCTTGTACTCCCTTGTTTGTGAAAAGTGCGGGAATGGCTGCATAGACAGACATACCTTCTCGGTTCTCCTCTAGACCTTTCTGTTTTTCTTCTCTTTCATCAGGATCATCTCCATCATCATCATCATCATCATCATTGTACTGACCAAGAGCATTCACCAACTCCACAAAAATTTCATCATTTATAAATCCACATTCTAAAATTCACCAAGTCAAACATGAGAAACATGCAGAGGAAAGCGGTAATGACAAACGAGTATGTACGCCTTTTCTGCTTTGGAAGAAATAGCCAGAGTTCATCAACAGCGCTCTAACATCATTAAAATCATTAAAACGGGGGGCGAGGGGGGGGGGGTTAGGGTCCTTCCCAGGACTGGCCTAAGGCACAGTTGGGAACAGAATTTATCTTCAACCCTTTCGTCTTCTCTTTAATCACTCCTCCCCCAAGTTTCCAGTGCCTTCTACTCTAACCTGTTCTTCTAGAATCTAACAGTGGCCTTGGCATCCTCTGAAACAATGTGTCTGTCAGACCTCACTGTCCAGACACTTCAACAGGGTCTCTGGGACCCAAAAACACCAAAGCTGTGACTCCAATGCTAGAATTCCAGGTACTGCAGTGGTCTGGTGGGGAAGGTATTTTTGAGTGTAGGGCCTTTTGGAGCTCATGTCGCATAAGCAGAGCCCTAGTCCTAATTTTACTGCTAAAGAATCTTAAAATCAATATACACTCACACGATTCTAATTTACATGTTATTGTCATTATAATTTATGTTACAACCAACTATGCATAATTTTCAAGTGGCAAACATGATCCTTCAATACAAAATAGGGAAAACACTGAAAATTTTAGGCTTCTGAGCCAGGCCAGTCCAGCACAAAATTTAATTTAATACGAAAAAAAAAATCTTTTTCATACCTATGCGTTAAAAAAAAAAATCAAAATCTCTCTCAACTCTTTGGTCTTCTTTTCCAAGAGAATAAATACATGGCTCACCTCTATCCCCATGTACTTTTCCATCATAATTTTTTATTAGTTCTTCAATAAAAGTCCCATCTTGATCTAAAACTTCATCCCCCATATAAGGAATGTTATGTAAAACAGTTTCATCTTCCACCTAAAAGTAAAAACACAGATCTAGAAAGCAACCTTATCCTAAGTATCAAATACTTTTAAATCAACGTAACAACTAAAATACAATTGTTTTTCATAAGTAGATCTTGACCCACTTCTCCAAACCTAAATAGGCAGCAAATTCTAAAAGCGATAAAGAAATAAAAGACGGCCTATCTAATAAGCATAATTGAGAAAAAAATTTAAGAAAAAATACTGTTTACCTAATCTAAATTATTAAAACTTACCATTATTTTATGTACCTCTAAGAAAGGAAAAAAGGTGTAAGTTACAATATGGCTCATCAATTTTAAAACATGTTCCTATTTCAGATGATAAAGTAACTGAGAATTGATGAAATATGGTTCATCAAAATCTACAACAGCCATGCCTTAACAAACAAACAAAAAAAACCTAATATAAAGGTTTCTAAAATTCACTTGATCTAGTTGAGGTTCTACAGATTCTCGGGATATAAAATAGAGTATGGATAGTCCATTAAAGTTTATGCCAACAGGATTTACTCTTATACATAAAATGAAAACAGTCTACAATGACATATTTCAATACTGAGAGGAAAAGATGAATAGCGAAACTGATAATGTTAATAAAGATAAGTTTATATCAAGGTTTGGAAGACAACAGGGAAGAAAGAGAGTGGTAGCTCAGTTCAGAGAAAATGTAATACTTAAGAATACAAGGAACAGGAAGCTGACATTCATGGGAGGAAGAGAATTTTTAATAAAGAATGAAAAAGACATTATAAAGACGAGAGGGCTCTGAAGTCCACATTTAAGGACACCAAACTGAGGATAGGTCTAAGTCTTAGCTTTGAAAAGGGTAATGCTTAAAAACAGATTTTTTAAAAACAATTCTGATGAAAAGAATGGACTGGCTAAGATCGACAGGAGGACATGGCAGCTTATTTCAAACGTGAGGTGCCTTAGGCTGGGACCACGACCCATAGGGAAGGATGCACGAGAAAAGGCCACGAGACACAAGGAGACTGTCAAGTAGGAAGAGGCGGGAAATAACGAAGAAAAGGAAAAATTTTCCAATAATCCCTAGATAACAAATTTAGGACAACCGGAGAGTTCACACATTAGGGGAAAGGGAGATTAGAAGAAAAAGTACAAATGTGGTATAAAATGAAAACTTAAATTTTAATGTATGGAGCTGGTCAGATTCAAGCTTGTATAAAAACAGAGAGCCCAGTTTTCCTTCTATCTCGCTTTTTTTTTTTTTTGGATGTAAGCCTAAATTAAGTAACAATTGGCTATTTTGTCTCCCCAATTATATCCATATAACCTTTGTCTCCCAAATATCCTAGCAATAAGATAGTCTGCTCACTTTGCTTTAGTCAGTGTTCAACAAAATTCATGGGTGATTCATCAGTAATATTTATTGACAATTTTAAACACTATATTTTTTAAAGTTTCATTCTATAAAAATAAGACTCCTCACTTAAGCTCTTGCAATATGATTCCCAAACTAAATGTTTTTGAATAAAGCATTAAACACACAAATTTATGGCCTTGCACAGCAGCATCTACAGCCTCCCTGTAGCTATCCACTGTAAAATCTTTAAGAGAAATAACACATTAACAACATCTATTTTTTTTAATCTACTAAGCAATTCTCAAAGTAGGCTCACCAAGGACTTCCACCAACATTAACTTACTGTTTTAAGTACTAAAACTACATATTTTTTATTTAACACAAAGAATGCACACTCAAATTTTCTTTGTTCTATCCTCCTTCATCTCTATAAAGAACTAAATACTAGTATTTCACTATAAAAGCTACTGGGCCAGTGTTATCTTGGAAATGTGCTTAAACTCGTGTTTTATAAGCCCTGAGAGTATTTCATAGTGTGCGTTATCATTTAATTCCATGCTGCCTGAAGCTGTTTAAAATAATAAATCCTCAGTTAACAAAACCTCAAAATCAGACAGATACAGGGTACTGACAGACCTCTTCAAGGATAAGCACTATAAACTTCATCTTTTAAATGTTTTTAATCCCAGGTATGGTTTTCATTTAACACTTCCCTTTGAAGAATATTTTAACTAAAAAGGACTAGGAAAAGAATACTGCAAAGGCTTAAAAATATATACGTATAGAAATCAGTTAAAAAACATTACTCTAAGTACTACCATTTTGATAGCATTTTTACTCACATCAACTCACCTTGACAAGAAAATCATCTATGCTTTTCTATTTAAAGTAAGTGATTATCAAATAAGCAGAAGACACATTATTTACATACCATGAAATTCTGCTGCAGGGGAGACCAAGAATACATTATGGGTACTGAAGCAACGGCATTCAGAGTCTTTAATGGGATAACTTGTGTTGGAAAATCCAAGTCACTGGTCACTGAACACTAAAGTAGAAAAAATAAAATGACTCGTAAATATAAGACAATCTGAAGCTACAGCCTTCATGCTTGTAAAGGGATGCTGTCTACTTGCATAATTCTACAAAGGAAATTTCTTTACCTAAGACAGTAAAGTTCATACAAACCAAAAAGTATTTTCTCCTTCCCTCTTTTACTTAGGGTGAAAAAAAAAATTGCTTCAGATTTTGCAAATTTTTAAAGCCCTCCAACCCTTCCCATACTTACCAATATTGATAAGAATCAAAAACTGTATTTATGTTAGCCTCAGATTAACTGCTCCTTGCTTTCATTATAAATTTCTTTTACACCTCAACCACACGGAATAATATAGATGCCAAATATGCCACTTAAGTCTTATTCAGAATATGGAAACTTGTTAGGTTAACCTTCCTTATCTTTATTTTCCCTTTTAAAAAACCCAGGTGTCATTTGCTGAGTTATCAGATGATGTACAAACATTAAAGGGTAGATCTGAGTTTCAATCACAACAAAATGGATTCAAATTAATTCTTCAAAGTATGATCGCTAAACAGTAACAGCTGATGTTATGAAGCACTCAGTGTGCACTAGGCAATCACTATTTTGAACACAACATGTCTGACATTTAGTCATTACGGCTGTAAGAAGGGGACCACTCTTAGCCCGCAATTTACAGGTGAGAAAGTGAAGGGAAAGAAAGGAGAGGTGATGGGCTCCAGGTCATACACTGGACAGGGCTAGAATTTACACCCAGAAAGTCTGACTCTGGAGCACCTGCTCTTACCCACCACACATTCTGCCATAATACCGAATTTCTATGACGCTTAAGGACAAACATCCCCTCGAAATACCGTATTTCATCCAATCTATGATGACATTAATGTCAAGGCATGCCATTATCTTCTCTTATCACTAAGGAAACAATGTTGCCAGTTAAACCACAACAATGCTTTCTTAGCGCAGCAATTCTAAGATGCTCCAGACGTTAGAAGGTTAAAGTTTTCATCTTTGATTCTATGAAATACGGTAAAATTCTATGCCCGAATAACCACAGCACTTCCCATCCTGTCTAGGAAGTCAGCTTTCTTAAAGAGTACCATTACCCAATTGTCAGGTCTCCAGAGCCTTCTCAAAAATGCCCTGGACATACAGTCATAACCTATAATCATTGAAAATAAAGCAAAAACAAGCAGAATTGAAGTGGTATAATAAAAAAAAATAATATATACACACACAATTATGAAATGTTTAATTTTATTTAAGAGGTCTTAAAAATAGCAGGACTAGATTTGGTGAAATCAGAGCAGAAAGCTTTGGCCCAGGGGCCATACCCAGCCCGCAGCATCTCATCAGGCACGGGAGCGGGGAGGGGCAATAATCTTCCAACAGTCACAGCCCCTGCAGCACAAAAACAGTTCCTTCCTCAGTGGAGGTGGAGGTTTAAAGGCACAGTAGTGGGGAAGGACTGTGACGGTGATTTGATTAATCCATTAATCTGCTTTCCAAAAGGGCAAAGATAAAGATAATAACACTGGAAAGCTCATAGCTCAAGTAAATAAGAAGGTATGACCAGTCTGCTAATAAATACTCCAGAACCCGCCCCCTTTCCCAGTTTCACTATTTGGCCTCTGATACAGTTCTTCATCCAGCCATCCAATAATCCAATAACAGCAGTTAACATTTATTGAGCACATACTATGTTGCAGGCACTGTGCTAAGTGCTTTATATACATTATCTTCACCACTCTCATCTCGGCC
>NW_011888893.1:3190618-3197409 GCF_000151845.1 Pteropus vampyrus
GGAATAATATAGATGCCAAATATGCCACTTAAGTCTTATTCAGAATATGGAAACTTGTTAGGTTAACCTTCCTTATCTTTATTTTCCCTTTTAAAAAACCCAGGTGTCATTTGCTGAGTTATCAGATGATGTACAAACATTAAAGGGTAGATCTGAGTTTCAATCACAACAAAATGGATTCAAATTAATTCTTCAAAGTATGATCGCTAAACAGTAACAGCTGATGTTATGAAGCACTCAGTGTGCACTAGGCAATCACTATTTTGAACACAACATGTCTGACATTTAGTCATTACGGCTGTAAGAAGGGGACCACTCTTAGCCCGCAATTTACAGGTGAGAAAGTGAAGGGAAAGAAAGGAGAGGTGATGGGCTCCAGGTCATACACTGGACAGGGCTAGAATTTACACCCAGAAAGTCTGACTCTGGAGCACCTGCTCTTACCCACCACACATTCTGCCATAATACCGAATTTCTATGACGCTTAAGGACAAACATCCCCTCGAAATACCGTATTTCATCCAATCTATGATGACATTAATGTCAAGGCATGCCATTATCTTCTCTTATCACTAAGGAAACAATGTTGCCAGTTAAACCACAACAATGCTTTCTTAGCGCAGCAATTCTAAGATGCTCCAGACGTTAGAAGGTTAAAGTTTTCATCTTTGATTCTATGAAATACGGTAAAATTCTATGCCCGAATAACCACAGCACTTCCCATCCTGTCTAGGAAGTCAGCTTTCTTAAAGAGTACCATTACCCAATTGTCAGGTCTCCAGAGCCTTCTCAAAAATGCCCTGGACATACAGTCATAACCTATAATCATTGAAAATAAAGCAAAAACAAGCAGAATTGAAGTGGTATAATAAAAAAAAATAATATATACACACACAATTATGAAATGTTTAATTTTATTTAAGAGGTCTTAAAAATAGCAGGACTAGATTTGGTGAAATCAGAGCAGAAAGCTTTGGCCCAGGGGCCATACCCAGCCCGCAGCATCTCATCAGGCACGGGAGCGGGGAGGGGCAATAATCTTCCAACAGTCACAGCCCCTGCAGCACAAAAACAGTTCCTTCCTCAGTGGAGGTGGAGGTTTAAAGGCACAGTAGTGGGGAAGGACTGTGACGGTGATTTGATTAATCCATTAATCTGCTTTCCAAAAGGGCAAAGATAAAGATAATAACACTGGAAAGCTCATAGCTCGAGTAAATAAGAAGGTATGACCAGTCTGCTAATAAATACTCCAGAACCCGCCCCCTTTCCCAGTTTCACTATTTGGCCTCTGATACAGTTCTTCATCCAGCCATCCAATAATCCAATAACAGCAGTTAACATTTATTGAGCACATACTATGTTGCAGGCACTGTGCTAAGTGCTTTATATACATTATCTTCACCACTCTCATCTCGGCCCTTAGCATCACAGCTTCACAAATGAAGAGGATGCTGAGGTTCCTCGCCTGGTCAGGAAGACAGTGAATCAGCAACCCGGGGTAGAAGCCCAAGTCTGGCTTGCACACCCAGGACCTCCCTCACTGTGCACTGAGATGCTCACAGGGTGAACGAACAGAGCCACGCGGTGGATGCCACGTACGCACCCCCTCCCCCGGCATCCCGCTCCGACTCCTACACCTGCCAAGTCTCCTTTCCTTCCTATTCGACTCAGTAACTTTGGGGCAAGTATCATACACTGTCCAGAGATTTCAAGGACAAAATAATTCTCATTTCTTGCAAAACAATTAGTTTTCGATTTTTGTTGGGGGAGGTACCTGATTCCGTGACTTTAATTCTGAAGAGTGGCCCCCTTTAAAGCTTGCAGCGGTCGGAGGGTGGGTGGTGAGGAGAGCGAGTTGCCTCTCCAACTGACTTATCTGCCTGCTTTAATAAATTCAAGGGCGCTCTTAAGGCTACGCGGCTGAATGTTCCAGCCAACGGCCAAGCAGGAGGGACACGGTCCCTGCTTCATCTGGTCGCTCCAGCCACGTAGAAAATGCTCGGGGCCTGCTGAATGAGGTCAGCTGACTGTTCCCATGAACAGAAGAACTAACAGAAGCACAGAAAATAAAATAAGACAGCAAAGGCTTCAGTGCTAAGTCTCGCCTCCAACCCCACACTTCCATCACTCCTTGACCCATCACCTCGATTCTGAGCCACGCCAGAGTCACCGCACTCTCTGAGGGCAGAGTGCAGCTTCACCTCTGTCTTGCAACGGTACATAGCACAGTGTCTCAAAAAAGAGTAGGCACTCAAAAAATGTTTCTGGAATGAACAGCCTGCGTTTGCTGGTTCTCCCTAATGGAGACTCCGACTTCCAAATTCTCTTTAAAGCTAAGAGAGCACCTACTTAGAAAACTGAAGGCCTAGCCCCACCTCGTTATCTATGCAGCATCTCTGGAAATCTATCCCATTAACTATTAACCTTAACTAATAACCATATTCCTTTCATTTATGAAATAGCAAATGCAAAAGCATTTGTTGGTAAAACAAGTTTGGGAATTCTTATTTATTGACTTATAGGAAAATTACTCAAAAATCCCAGTTACTTACCAGTAACTTTTTTTCTTTGAAAATGTATCATCCTTGACAGTTATGTAATTAAGTCTCACATCGCTCAGAGCATAGAAAGGATTTCGACCTCATGGGTCTCCACAGCAATCTACCTGATCAGAGTCATGTGTCCTGGACTCAGAAACTCACCAGGAGACCTACGTCAGCAAATTAAATTCTCTAAGTCTAGTTCCAACTTGAGAATCACACAAGGAAGTTATCACAGATTAAACTACATTAGTTATCAAGGATGCTACATTTTCAGAGAAACACACCTTACTGGTAAGTAACCAGATTCCTCTGAAGATGGATAGACTTACATCAACCAGCTGGTACAATAGGCGACTGTGTGGCTGGACCACTGGGAGCTGGAGAGGGAAGTCAAGCCAAAAATAGTAGTTGTAGGAGTACACAACCAAACTGAGACTCTTGGCAGAAGGCTGGTTCCAAGTAAAAACTGTGTTATGGAAAATCGTAGAGGGAAGAGCAGGTGAATGGCCTGCAGGGAAGGGAAAGAAATTAACACACCCTACTATGTGCCAAGCACTGCGCTAGAGACTTTAGCAACGTTAACTTCTTTAAAATTCACCACTGCCTACAAGGTTGGTATGACTCCCCATCTTCTAGTGGGACATCCCAAAGGACGACAGCCATAGCCATCCAGTCTCTGAACAGTCTTTAATGTCATAAGGGTTACAATCGACTTCCATATAGTAGGGGAAAAATACAGTCAGTTATCGAGTTCAAAATATTCTTGGATACTGGTTGGTCCACTTGACTTCATGCCAGAGACACATGAACTGTTGATATCGTCTAATACCCTTTAGCTTTTTCAAGTAGAACAGTACGACAGTCTCAGACCTAAGGTGCCGCCCACTCCAGAGCAAAGCTGGGCATGACTTCTGAGACTGCCTATACTCTTCGAGATCAGAGTAGAGAAAAGATAACACACCCACGTTTTAATTCGCTAGCCCTTCTGGTGAGAATGACAGTGTGTGGAACTTAACGTCAGACTGCTGTCACGTGAAGGAGCACTGAGGAAAAACTGTAAGACAAACATCAAGTTTGGATCGGGTTCAGAGAAGCTCGGTGGTAGAAGTGACTTCATAACCAGGGTTAGAAGGGTGATCAGAAAAAGGTGAGTAGGGGAGACGAGTAGCTTCAGCAGGAGACGGTAAGAAACAGAAATGGAAAGGAAAAAGCCCACATTCGATCTCGACAGACACATGTTAATAAACGCAGCTAATCGAAGGTGCTGGAGCTAAGGAATGAAAGAGTGGCCCATTCCAGCTTGAGAAGCATTTCTATTTTGTTGTTAAATCTTCCATTACAGAACCATCTAGACTGGGGGAGAACCTCTTCCCTGCGACACAGGCTCTCGCTTCCGAGCTCACTTAGCGTAGCAGGGAGAGTCATCCTGTAAGCGGCACTTCTTACATTTCTTCTCTTAAGAAGAATTTTAAGCCATATATAGCGTTTCACGTACAACATATAACATTTGGAATACGGCCTCGGGAAGTTCAGACCCTTAAAGCTCTTCCCGGCACCCTAGCTTCACATGCCTGATCCTGACTCAGAGAAATCATAAATACATGAACCTAGGTAATACATTAACTGCGAAACCTCAACACATAGGGAAAACCCAGTGCAGTGTGGGTCTGAAGGGGGCTGTGAGGGAGGGTCCTCTGCAGCTCTGCCGAAATCCCGGAGATCCGAAAGACAACGGTCACAGGACAGGAGCTGGGAAAACTACAAAAACACTGTACGAAGGACACGAAGCAGGGAACAGAGCCAGGTCATCCATTATGTGCAAACTCAAGTACCTAATTCAAGAACAGTCCTGAGAGTAGAAAATAAGACCATTTCTGTCATTCAAAAACAAAACAGAGAGTATCATACAAGTCCAAGGTTTCCATAAACGGTGAGAGAGCAACTGTTCTGAAGCCCTGGGGTCGAAGGCTACCGAGCGGGAGAGGCCCCAGGGAAAGGGAAGAGAGAAGCCCGTCTGTCACCACGCCAGAGTCTCTGAGGAGAAGCACGGAACCCCTCCCTGCTCAGGTGACTACCCCACGGTTAGGCCCGTTCTGCTAATCTTTGCTTACCGGATTTATAACTGCTCCTCAATCATTCATTGATTATTTAGTAAATAGTGTTGAGACGACCATAAAGCTAAATAGAAAAAACTTAAAGATCAAATCTCCCACTTTCTATACCAAAGGAAATTCCTGATGGGTGAAATGATTGTAAAATACAAAAATGAAAACAGCTAAAAAATGGATAATTTATAACCTGGAAGTGGAAAGACTGAGCCTTTAAGAAACACAGAAATCAAAAGAAGAAGTTCTCATTTAACTACATAAACATTTAAAACCTCTGTATAACAAAAATATACTGGAAATAACATCAAAATGGGGATAAGGGGTCTACAAAAGAGATAACTTTTATAATATACAAAAAGTCCATTAAAATCATAAGAAAAAAATGCAACCTAATTTTAGGAGATCTAAGAGCATAAGTCAATTCATAAAAGAATATAAACAAGCAACAGATACTTAACACCTAACTGAATAATTAAAGGCCAACAAATTGTAATAATTTTTTACATCACACTGACGAAGATGAAGAAGATGATAACATTTGATGCTGGGAATGCAGATAAACACTCGCATAAATAGCTGGTGAGAGTGTAAAGGGTGAAACCTTTCGGGGGGGGCAATTTGGTAGTTTCTATTAAAATTTTAAATACGCAGATCCTCTTGACCCAGTTACCCTGTTTCTAGGAACTTTTCCTACAAAACTACTCAAAAGATGCAAAGATGCATATAAAGAATATTCACTGAACCACTAATTACAAAAGTAAAAAATAACGAATAAAATCTAAATGTTCATCCATTAAGAATAGGGCACCTGATTACGGTGTATCCACAGGATCAAAACTATACACTCTTAAAGAGCCTGAAGACCTGGAAAGAGGTTGTAAAATGATGGCCCAAAATAGCAGGCATGTTTTACTCAGGAGCAACTTTTTAAAATAAAATGTTACCATTATTAACAGGTTATCATAGACAGAAAAAGAAACCTCCAAGAATAGTATACCTGAAACTAATAGAAAATACTATTGGAGGTCAACTGGAATTGAAAAGGTCTTTTTAATGCGAAAAAAGAAAAGAAAAAGAACAAAAGTTGCAGGGGTTGGACAACGGGGACTTTTATATATTTGTGTTATTTGAATTTTCGCAATATCATCCGAAATGACATTTAATTGGAAAGATAAAAAACAAGAGTTTCATTGGCCCAACAGATATTCGCATTAGCAGGTATAATAACACTGCCTAACTAGTTGCCAAGGTAGCTCATGGAAGCTGCCCACACCTCCCAAAATAGCACTCAAGTGATATTATTTTATAAATCTAGTAATAGAAGATGAAACAGAATCCTAAGCAGCAAATTTAAGTCAATCTACATTATCAAGCTAAACTGCAGCAGAAGTTCCTGATCTAATAAAATTTTATTTTTTCAGAGCACTAAACATTTTAACACTGCAGCCCAGACAAGCATTTCTTTCGGTTTTGGCTTGTCCCGTTTTTAAAATAGCTGTCAAATTCTGGTTTCCATTTTACGAAGAGATTTAACCTTTGCAATAGTCAATTTAACAATAATTTGTAAAATGCAAACTATATACACAGCGCTCTAGGAGAAAAACAGCAAATTAAACACAACTTCTGCTTGTTAGTTGCACAAAAAAACACGCTTGATATTTTTGAAAACTTCACTTTTTAAACTTAAGATCTATCATTTTAAATTTAAAATATAAACTCAAACGTAAGTGTGATATCTTTAATATATGTGGCAAAGATATACAAACTCAAATATCATGTGACCTTTTTTATTTTTAAATGACCCTTTCGAAAAGCATAAAACACTTATACTGTATTAGTTTCCTTTCAAAAGAAAAAGAACACCTCCTTCAAGGTCATTTAAGAAATGTTCTATCCATTTCAGCCAAAAAGAGCCAAAAAGGACGCAGAGCCTGCAGTGATTTATAAAGTTACATGGGCGGAAGAACCAGCACAGTTAACATAAGACTAAACTCTACAAAAATACCAACAAATGGTTAAGAGAGGCAAACAGCAGCAGAAAGCAACTTAGAAACCAGTTCCTCGAGGAACCAAAAAAGGATGGATATGTTTGCACTGAAAGTCAGAGCAGAAACTTGGGAAAGCCATCCATCCCTTTCTA
>NW_011888893.1:3197459-3199656 GCF_000151845.1 Pteropus vampyrus
TTTTTAAATGACCCTTTCGAAAAGCATAAAACACTTATACTGTATTAGTTTCCTTTCAAAAGAAAAAGAACACCTCCTTCAAGGTCATTTAAGAAATGTTCTATCCATTTCAGCCAAAAAGAGCCAAAAAGGACGCAGAGCCTGCAGTGATTTATAAAGTTACATGGGCGGAAGAACCAGCACAGTTAACATAAGACTAAACTCTACAAAAATACCAACAAATGGTTAAGAGAGGCAAACAGCAGCAGAAAGCAACTTAGAAACCAGTTCCTCGAGGAACCAAAAAAGGATGGATATGTTTGCACTGAAAGTCAGAGCAGAAACTTGGGAAAGCCATCCATCCCTTTCTATCCATCCCTTTCTAAGATTGAGAAAAATGACCTCGAGTGCTGCCATACCTGCTTAAAGGAGTTCTGAGGCCCTAGACATATTGGTCCTATAATCCTGCAAATTATAAAGGAAAGATAGCATGTTAGTGTGTGGACAAGAGTGTATTTAAGTGGAGAGCACTAAATTATACCTTGTGTACACTAGCATATTTTTCTTTGTAAACAGTAACTAAGTTTATTTACAATTAACTGAGGAAAGTACATTACGAAGTCAATAAATAATGCAACTGTTTGCATGTAAACAAGATAATGCTTTTCTTCTCCCTGAACAAAAATAAGTTACACGTTCAAAAAAATTCACTTGCAAATATCAAATGATAGGTGATGAAGTTAAGATCATTTCAGATATCACTAGGAAGAACAACCCTGCACATACTGCAAAGTCCAAAAGACATTTAATTCTTCACGAATCTGTTCTTTCTGATGCTGCTGGACATTAAACATTCCGAAGATGCTCTGTGTTTCAGTATACGTAAAGATTCTATTTTCATTAGTAAACAAGACACAGAATTCTTACAAGAACATTATATCCTCCTGAGAATCTAAAAGTGCACATTGCAGGATAGTTTTTAAACTAAACCAATCGTACCACTCCCCCAGAAGACAGACATCACCTGAAGAAGGCTCTCTTTCCGTCATAATACATCTAGGCAATAAAAATCTTGATACAAAGAATCAGTGAAGGGGGAAGTGCCTTGTGATTTTTAAGCAAGAAATGGACAAATTTACAAAAAGAAATGGACCAGTAAGAACTACAAGAATTCTTAAACCAGTTTCTTCATTAAAACTGGAAAAACAGATACACTAAAAAACATGACTACCAACATGCAGACTCACAAAAGATGAAGTTTTTTGCCGATTGATAGGACAAAGTAATGAAAGTCACCTAGAAACTTTTTGATGAACAGCCACATATTATGGCAATAAGGTATACATCCTTTGGCTTGAATGTATCACTTAATGACATTTTTAAGCTGAATGCTCCTTAAAAAGATCAACCAAAGAGCAAAAGAAATAAATGTAAAGCAATATTATAGTCACTGTCTTCAAGAAGTCACAAGTATTTTTAAGAAGAAAACACAGACACATATTCTGTATTAAAATTCTATGGGCAACAGTGCTTAAGGTTCTGTAATAACCTAAACACCAAAAAACATGTACCCAGAAATGTCTTAAAAACACACAAGAAGAAAACGCACTACAGATGTGGTCGCTAGGTTCAACTGCAGGGTTCCTTGATCTGAATAAAGTCGGCATCTACAGCAGGGACGTCAATAAAGCAGAAAGTAAACCTGGTCAGACATGTTCTTTACTAAAATAGCCTAGATAAAAGCAATCGCTTTAAAACTGAGTGTATCTCCAAGTATCTCCAAGAAGGGGAGCAAGCACAAGACTTGAATGGAAAACAAAATCATCCTCATGCCGCGAAGGGTTTAAACTGAAGGCAGCACTTATCATGGGTCAGCTTACGGAAACGAGCAGCTAATTAAAACGATGTTACGACAGCATCTCCCTATGTTAAAAGCCACAGACGTTAGGTGTTTGGATTAACACTGCCGTCCCAAACTCTGCCAAGCCTACTACAAGGGGAGTCGCTGCAGAACAGCCTTTTATTTATCCTCCTGCTTCTGACCTACTTCAGACTCCAACTTTTAAAGTACATAAAAGAAATCGATCCATGGAAATGCTCAAGAAAAAAAACAGGGATATATTCTCATCTGAAAAGTGAGGGGATCAGAGATCATTAAATTCCTTTCCAGCCCTAGAGTTTTATTATTTATTGTGATAACACCAAAAGCTTATCACAA
>NW_011888893.1:3199706-3213974 GCF_000151845.1 Pteropus vampyrus
ATAGTCACTGTCTTCAAGAAGTCACAAGTATTTTTAAGAAGAAAACACAGACACATATTCTGTATTAAAATTCTATGGGCAACAGTGCTTAAGGTTCTGTAATAACCTAAACACCAAAAAACATGTACCCAGAAATGTCTTAAAAACACACAAGAAGAAAACGCACTACAGATGTGGTCGCTAGGTTCAACTGCAGGGCTCCTTGATCTGAATAAAGTCGGCATCTACAGCAGGGACGTCAATAAAGCAGAAAGTAAACCTGGTCAGACATGTTCTTTACTAAAATAGCCTAGATAAAAGCAATCGCTTTAAAACTGAGTGTATCTCCAAGTATCTCCAAGAAGGGGAGCAAGCACAAGACTTGAATGGAAAACAAAATCATCCTCATGCCGCGAAGGGTTTAAACTGAAGGCAGCACTTATCATGGGTCAGCTTACGGAAACGAGCAGCTAATTAAAACGATGTTACGACAGCATCTCCCTATGTTAAAAGCCACAGACGTTAGGTGTTTGGATTAACACTGCCGTCCCAAACTCTGCCAAGCCTACTACAAGGGGAGTCTCTGCAGAACAGCCTTTTATTTATCCTCCTGCTTCTGACCTACTTCAGACTCCAACTTTTAAAGTACATAAAAGAAATCGATCCATGGAAATGCTCAAGAAAAAAAACAGGGATATATTCTCATCTGAAAAGTGAGGGGATCAGAGATCATTAAATTCCTTTCCAGCCCTAGAGTTTTATTATTTATTGTGATAACACCAAAAGCTTATCACAACCTGTATAAACCTTCAGCTTCCCAAAGTCAGGGGTGATGTTTTTAAAGGACGGTGGGGGTGGGGGAGTAAAGATGACTCATTTGAAGCAGATCAGCTATGAAGAGCACCTCAAAAACGACCTGGCCTGACCAGGCCAGAGTCCCCCACAGCAAAAACTGAATGCCTGAGGCTGGGGCTGTCTGCCCTCCGTCCAGTCCTATTCTGCGAAAATGGTCTTTCTCAGCCTGCTGAGTACTAAAGTTAGAAAACACTTATTAAAATGTGAATTTCTTCTCACAATTTCTCACATAAACGCACAATAAAAAAGTTATCTTTACATTTAACAATTTTTGTCTCTGACAAAATTAAAAGCAATTTTCGATAAGCAAATATTCACTAGAATAAACTGTACTCTTAAATTTAATGCCGAAAATTATATTATGAGCTACTGAAGTTGTACATAACTAATGAGCTTTACTAACTTTCTAATGTGTCTGAGCAAAGTGTACTCTTCTGGTCCCACATCAGATCATTAGAGCAAGAGAAATGACTTAACTCCTTTGACTTAAGGCTCAGTTTCCTCACCTGGGGAAGGAAGGTATAATACAACAATCATGAAGATTAAATGAAATAATGTGTGCAGAGTACCTAGCACAACTTACATCATAACTGATGTAAATTGGGATTGTGATAGCATTCTGAGATTTGTAATGAGTGGCAAAAATAAGTATTCCATGTCTACCTTACTTCTCTAAAATTCTAGGATTTATTCCTCCAGAGAGAGAAAAACAAGGTTTCTTTTTTCCTTCACCTCAAATCTCCAAAAGGTCACCAGACAAAACTTTCAAAGGGATTACTTAGAAGCCTCATGCTTATCCTTTTCCAGAACATTCTGACTAACGTAGAAAGAATCCCTTTTATCATTAGTACGTTAGTAAAAAGTCATTACGTCCAGCATGTAGGCCCTGACCCGGCCCAGATGGGGTGGCGGTATTAGAGCATATCATGTATATTCATACAACTCGAAGTCAGAGCTTTAAGGAGCTGTCACCTGAAAAAATGCATAAATGACTAAGACGCACTCCAAGTCATGCGTCACCCTGATCAAGACCAACCTAACAGCACTGAGGTCATCTCCGGAATCGTGTTTGTAGCAGTGACAGCACTGACAAGACTCTGAAGTCAGTGTGTCACCCAGTCGACAGTCTCATACGTAGCAAATTATTGTCTGACTGTCACAAGATTATATTAAACATGGCTACTCACTGAAAACATTATCTTAGAACAAACTCCACTGTTTGGATGCTCCCCGTGTTTCGACACTCAGCTAAACGACCATCTAAATTCCACAGCACTTTCTCGCCTCTCTTGCATCGATGCCTGTTCAGCAGCGCCCCATGCCCTGCGCCACGTCTCCCCACGTAACACGGGTGGACAGAACTGCTGCGACCGAAAGCCTGCTGGCCGGTTCTACTGTTTCAGCTTCCGCCATCTTGTTTTTGTCCTGCTGCCACTGTGTTTTAATGTGTTGATAAATTATGTGACCAGATTTATTGCCTTCCTTTGAAAATAGATTTCTTGGAGTGATTAAGATCTCATTCATTCAGAAACGTTATAGAAAAGGAAATTCTGAGCTCTCGACTCTGAATTTAAAAATTCTTTAAAAAAAGATCCTTAGAATTGGAAGAAAATGTAAAAAAATTCTTAGTTGGTGAATATGAACAAAAAGAAAACATTTCTCACAGCATGGCTAATTCATATTGAGGGCAGAAGAGACAACTGAGTCAGAAAGCCTTGCTCTAAACTGTGATCTGATGAGGACATTAGAGAGTCTTTAATTTAACCATTTTTTTAACCAACTGTCTTCTACAAATCTAAGAATCCACCTAGTAACAGTGAAAGTATATCATAAACACCAGAGCTCTGTTATAGGAACAGCTGTGTTACCCTAATAGCTATGAACAGTTACATATTAAAAAGCAGCAACAATATAACATTGGACAGCCTGAAGTCAGTGACCTCCTCTCAATAACCGACGTCCCAACAGCAAAAAAGCAGAATGCACTGATAATTACGACAGCGCGTGAGTTAACCAACCTCCCTGGTCCCGCGCAATGAGCTCACAGAAGTCAGGATGTGTACAGGCTGTATCCTTCGCTGTTTCCATTCTTGGTTTAAGATTTCCGTTCTTTCCAAAATTTTCTGACGATTGGAACTAAACATGCTCTTTAAAGAAATGAGGAGAAAAGAAATTGTTCATTGTTAGAAAATTTGTAGTATCTCTACTGTGGGTTAAAATCTAGTGATTTTTTTCAAAAATATCAGGAATATTCCCTCAAATGCATATAGATTTTATACTAAACTATAGTTTTTCACATTCAAGTAATACAAAAACAGCACACTCATTATTTTATTGGAAATGGGAAAAGAACAGGAAATTATCTCCATGCTTTGTTAACTTTGTATTAAAAAATCGCAATGACATTAGAAACAAAACCATGAAAGCCTTCATATTTGGTCCCCAAGTCTACACATGCAGTACAAAGGTATATACTAAAGAGTGAATTTCAAGCAGGTTGAAAATCTTTCATTACCATTAACGTGCATGGTACAAAATTTATGTTTAGACAGATCAAGGACCTTAGCTTCCAAGTCTTCATTTATCTTACTATAAACATGACCTTGGCTGAAAAAGACTCTTGCAAATTAACACTTATCTTGGAGGGGGGGGTGGGGACTATCTCCGATTGTAGGCACTTTCACAAAAGATAAAGCGATACCTTCACTTCGTCAGCCCGCCTGAACCTCTTGAGCTGCCGCAGTCGCATGTACTCTGATTTTACACGCTTCCGCCAACAAACTGGTCCCTTCTCAGATTTCTTCCCAGTCTGGCCCATGATTACTCTAGAAGCAATGGTTTCACATTAAAATCACTAATCTAACCAGCCTGAATATGACCACTTGTGTTTTAATCCCCAGCAAACTAACAATCTGCAGAAGAAATACACTGTTGATATTTGCAGAAAGGTGTTCAATTGTACCGTATGGTTAAATCCTTAAAACAAATTATAAATTTTTATTAATACAACTTTTCAAAGATATTATTTACAAAGATCCCCCACTCCTAGATAGCAGCCGTCTTACAGAAATATTGTCCCATTACAGGAAATAAGTATAATATAACGAGCTAATTTTTAGCCTATGAGATCCACAGACTCATGGAGGGAAAAAATGTAGAAATACACCCTAAGTTTTCATCATTAAATTACAGGCATAAATGAATAATATTATTGAAAAAAAATCAGAAAAAGTAAAATTTACATACAGCACTAAACATAGAAACAGTACAATATATAATAAGTGTACAAATTAAAGTATTCCCCCTACACACACTTTTAAACCATGATTCTCACCTTAAACACTGCTAAAAGTCTGTATTTTCACCTCTTCTGCCACCTTGATTCACATGAGGGGTTTGTCTACCAGCAGGAGAAAGAAGGGATGCAGGAAATGCAAAGTAAGTTCTTCCGCCTGATCTTCAGGTGCAGGCTCTGGGAACCAACTACGTTAACGTGTGGGGACAGCCTACAGTCACCAGAAGTCTAATTCATACTAGAGTCCCCACTTTACGTCTAAAGAAGTGTCCTCTTCTGGAACATTTTCTTCTCAAAGTATTAAAATCATACTTGTATCTTCAAAAGATTGGAAGAACATTTCCCCGTGAGAGGGTGCAAAGGTGCCATGTTAAGGATTCTGCTTTAATTTCTCTAAGAGCAAGGGAAAGTCATGGTGTGTTTTAAAGTAAAAGGGGAGGGCGAGATTTCGATTTTAGAAGGACCAGCTGACTGCAGCACAGGAGCCAGAGGGGAGGTGGGACGAGGCCAGACCAGACTGCACTCGGCGCCGCCACGGTGGAGACGGCAGAGAAAACCGAAGGAATTGCACTTACTCGGGAGAAAACCTGGTGATGATTTAAGCGTGGAGGAAGATGACATTCTGGCTCGAAACACTGAGTAGGGTTTGACTTACCTGTTTCCGTAAATCTTCAGGCATAGAGAAAATTGCCTAAGGAGACGAGATTTAGAGAATGAAAAAGCCCAGAGGTCAGTGGGTAACTTTTTGTTAAGAATACTCGACCACCGACCACCGAGCAATGACAAAGGGTGCAGGGCTGGGCGCTGGGAACCGAAAGTGGGGCAGAGCGAGCGCGTGGCGCGCGACTTATGAGCCAAGCAACGAATACACAGAGGTGACTGAAACACACGACCTGCCCTTATGAAGCCCATGTCTCACCTCAGAGGGCCAAAGAGAAAAATGCGTTACGAGATACACGCGTGCCCAAGTACGGGGGGCGGGGGGGCGCACTGCAGAAGGGTAGCAGGAAAGGTGACAATCTGAAAAGGCCAAGAAAGAATGAAAGGGACTCTACCGTAGGAGCAGGCACACCTGGAGATGAGGCTGCACGCAGAGGCCCAGGGCAGACCCTGCTAACGAAGGCGGAGCCGAATTTGGTGAAGGCTCCAAATTACGAAGACTGAGAAAATGAGAAGAATGAAGAGATTTCATTATCTGAGATAAAGTCTCCTGAGATCAGAGATAGGAGCAGTCCTTGAGAAAAGGTTAAAAATGCAGCCCTGCCCGTGGGTGGCTGAAGGGGAGCAAAGGTGACAGTCCTTAGAACTGAGAAGACTAACCCGGATGGCCAGTCTTTGTGGTAAGTAAAGCAAACGTGAGGAAGAAAGCGAGCTACAGAGACGGGCGCTGGGGCAAGAGGACCAGTCAGGAAGAAGCTGGAGCTTCCTTTAAAAACTAACGTGGAGGCGACCATCTGCTTTCCCTTCTGCTAGCTGACGGAGGAGCTCGAGGAACTCTATGCAGATTTAGACATTTTGCCCTTCAAAGGCCTAGGAGCTAGAAAGAAAAGGAATCTGATAAAGCGGGATTATCTGTTGTTCCTTCACTCATAAACTATTTCACAACCAGTCCCATCTGACCCGCGACAAATTCCTGGTGCTGGGGGCCTGCAGTGGGGCGTGGCACTTCCTTTCCACTCATGAGCCACACGGGGTTATTACATCATTACCCTTCATTTTTGTCAGGGTGCACACATTCAGTTTTCATGAAGACATGAGTTGGCTTTCTGTGTGTCCATAATGGAACCCCCTTGTCCGAGACCCTGGCGTACCTTCACGTGCATCTGCCATTAGCAGTGAGGGAGGAGTCACAACCAAACGGTCTCTCGGACCAAAGGTTTAACTGAACTATGTTGGAGATCAACAACGGGACATTTCAAACCTGAATCTGGAAGCAGCCTCTCTGGGAGAGGGCACGGAGGGGCAGATTTCCATGTTTATAACATTTCACAAAGCTCTTCCACACGAAGAAGTGCACGAGTGAACGTTTCAGGCTGTAGGATAAGCTGGTAAATATGCTCGATGGAGAGGAAATGAGGAAAAACAGAGTGATTCCTAATTTGTTTAGAGGAAATTTCTGAAATATAAGGATCACACTCTAAGAAATAAATCTAAAGGTGTTCAAACTGTTCTTTCAAAGTACACGGATAAACAGGCAGATCCATGAAAAAATAAAACCTAGGGCACCACTGAGAAGGCTGTCTTACCTAAAGAACCCCCCGCCTAATACCACAGCATTTTAACACAGTATAACCCCATTTTCACATTTTCCACCCCACCTCACCCCCGCTTCAGTTCTTCCGTAGCAAGAGCAATTTTTTGGACTTAGAAAATCCCAGAGCCTGGTTGTGTGCTGGGCAGTAGGTTCAAAAAACAAACAAAGAGGCCCGTTAACACACACTGATCGTGAGTCGCCCAGAGTCCAGCTGTGCCACGAGGTGTGAAAAAAGGTGGCAAGCACACCCAGGCACAGAGAATGAGGGCAATGTGCGCCCTCACCAAGAACCCCTCGGGAGATGTGCCTCGCGGACAACGGGCCCCCGTGCTCCAGCTGCCCTACCAATCGAGAGTCTGAGTGAGAACCTGGAGCTTTTGGAATTTCTTTCTACTGAGGAAGCTGATATTGATGTTGCCTTGGCCATCAGGGATAACACCTGCCTGGGTGGTTACCCGCAGGCACGCCCGGCTCCACGCCCAGCTCCACGCCCGGCTCCACGCCCGGCTCCACGCCCGGCTCCACGCCCGGCATGGATGAGCCTTCTAATGTCAGCTCCCCTCCCACGGAAGGGCAGACTCCAATTGGCTTTCTGATTCCATTTCCCCTGTACCAGTAAGTATTAAGATACAGCTCTGACTATTTGAGTAGCAGCAGAAAGAAATGACTTGCCACTAAATGGATGAGCATTTGTGAATACACACAATTTTTAAGTCTCTCAATCACAAGATGTGTTTCGTTTCGTAGGTGCAATGGCACTAGTATTATTTATCCAGGATATGAAGACAGCTGCTCTTATTCAAAAGAGGTCACAGTGTAGCTCAAGTCGTCTTTAAAACATGATTCTACCTGTATACAGTGAAACTAAAACAACCGCTATGCTTTAATTCAAAAGAGAAACCGGATTATGGCAAGGACCATCAAAACCTTAATAAAATGCATTAAAGCCTTACAGAATTACATATATATGTAATTCCGGAAGCCTGGGACCTCGGCCTGGCCAAGGCCCGCCACTCCCTGCAGACAGCCACCACCAGTACAGGGCTGGACACGTGATCAGAAGCAGTCTGGCCACAGTGACACTTCCAGGAGGGTCCCTGCAACGTGAGGACAAGAATGCTCTTCTCCGCTTAGATTTGAACCTGGAAACACGCTGCCCAAAAGTTGCTGGAAGCTAACTTGCAATCGCAGAAGAGCCTGTGAAGACAGTCAATAACAGAAAAAGAAAGAACACCCAAAGCCAGAAACGGGCTCTAGTTGCATCGCTGAGCCCTAAGACGGGCACGCTTTACCAAGTCGACTCCAGAACTGTTCAGTTACATGAGCCAAGAAATCCCTTTTTTTTTTTTTTTTTTTTTTTGCTGAAACTAGTTTGGGTTAGGATTTTGCCACAGGAGACACAGAAGGGGTCTGAGATACATTCTGTGTTGAGATTACAGGTGCAATAATGCCTACATTAACAGAAGATAGGCTCCTGTCACTCATTTCCTCCTCATCAATGGCATCACCAGAAGCAGCAGTTACTCCTGCAGCTCTGCTCCCCACCAGGTAAGGTGCTTGCCCCACTGCCTCCGGCTTATACAGCGCTGCCCCACCCTGCGCCCCGCCCTGTCCCCCTCCCCCGCCATGTGGCCAAGACGCTCCTTCCTACGTCTCCGGTGACCAGACCACAGAGCCAAAGAATTCAGTTAGACCTGAACACTGTGAGGGCCTTTACCTAAGACGACATTCCTGCCTCTCCTTATTCCGTTGCCAAGGACTGAGGGTTTTTTTTAAAAGTCCCTTAGGCATTTTTCAGTGTCCTTGATGCCTTGCTTTTAAGGTTCTTCATTCCTAAAGGAATCTGCCAAATCAAGGCACTGGGTTCTGTTCCTACTTACTGGAAGAAAACTAAATAATAAATTGCATGTAGTACTTATCCTTCCTAACTAAATTAACAGCATTCATTTTGCCTCTTAACTGAATACCAGACTAAATAAGGTCAAATCCAAACCCATCAAAATTGAAGTATACCACCGCAATATTCTCAACATCCTTTTCTGACGAAAATGTCTTTTTCCTTCACAGCAAGACTGCCATAAAATTGCCTGTTTTGAAAAATCACTAGTCTTCACCAGTGCTTTTATGTTTAAAATGCTTTGAGGGCAGCTGTTAGTTTCATTTAACAATTTCATTTATTTTTAAGTTAAAATCCATTGCTTGAATAAGTTCAAAAGTAAATTAATGGTAAATAAGATCTTGTAGGTAAAGATAAGGAGAGCAACATAGAGAGAACCTAGAGACACAGAGATGTAACTCTTGGTAAGAGATAAAAACTTATTACCAAGGCGAAGTAGATCTCAGGCCTGAGGGGAGTAGAACACATGCGCCCCACGAAAAGGACCGCAGTGGGTGAGAACCCCAGAGAGGCCGACCCGGAACCACTGCCCCACACCACACTCACGAGTGGGCAAGACGAGCAGACCTCGGCTCCCGTGTCCACCTGGGTGCTACAAGGATTCCGATGCCAGAGAGTGTGTGCCACCACGATAAATAACGTGTCACAGACATGGAGCAAGCACCGTGCGAGGCAGCAACTCCGCTCCAATGCAGCTCAACAGGAAACTAGCAAGTCGGCATTTAGCCCTATTAACTCTTAAGTCCTACCCAGTCTTAAAAGGCAAAAGAACAGACTCCAAACCCAGCCAGAACCTGGATTCAGATCCCAGCTCGCCCATGGACCGCTGGCCAAGTTATTAAACACCTTTGCATCTCACCCTCCTCATGAAAAACAGGTTAACACAGAAGTATCTACCTCAGAGGTGTTACGAGCAGCAGTCATGTAAGGTCTACAGGACAGTACCCTAACTAGTGGCTGTCAACTATACAACGAGCAGATGAGTGCGATCAGGAATTACATTACAGAATAAAGTTGTTAGACAACAACTTAGTATGAAAACAGTCACTTTTAAAATGACAGACTGTATGCAAATAAAAACCAAGCAGGATTTCAAAGGATCACAGGAAGGAATGCAGACTCTACAATCAATCCGACAGTATGAGAACTTGAACACAGACCCCAGGAAGGGCAGAGAAAGGAGCTAGCCGGGAACCCTGGCCGCCTGTGTTCTGCCTGCACCAAGGACGGCTGAAGACGAACAGACTGCACAAAACCACTGCGCCCTCGTTGGTGAATATCTCCCGGGGGAACCAGTTACAAATAAGCAAGGGCTGGAGCTGGGCTGGAGTCGCAGATATCAGTATGAACTCACTTACGTGAATATGTATGCAGCTACAGAAATACAAACGTGTGTGCATACGTGGCTTGGAAGACGTACGTTTCTTTCCAAGCTCCATCCACACAGGGCCTAAAAGTAGTGACACTCCAACAATACACCCAGCACCCATGTTTTTTTTTTTTTCCTAAATACCATTCTCCAGTACAAGGAAGGAGAGCGCTAAAGAAATGGCTTGTTCTAGGGCTGGGACAGGGAAAGTACAAGAAAAGGCAGTAGCAGAAAGTAAGGAACGGCTCAAAAGATGAAAGGGAACATGCCACAGACAAGAATCACACTGAAAGACTTCCCAACGGCCAAAGCTGAAACAATATGAACAGCGAAATAAATCACAATGGTATGAAAACGCAATAAATACCCATGAGTCTGTGATATAATAAGCAATTAAATAAGTAAATGGAGGAGAAGGGACCAATCTTCCAAAAAATACACTGTATCCGTGCGCTCCCGAATCTGAGAGGCAGCACTCAGCTCCCTTCCCCAGGAAGGACACCAGGCTCAGTGACCGCTTCCAGTTCGGAGTCTGGAAACAGAACAGTAACGTCACAGTGGAGAAACCAGGAAGACACCACTGTCACCAAGTGACGTGGTTAAAGCATCCGTGATCAGCAGTGTTATCATCACAGGCCTCCAATCAACCTGAGCCCAGAACCTCAGTCTAATCACAAGAAAACATAAGATCGACCCAACTGAAAGACTTGTCTACAAAATACCTGACCGACGCTGCTGAAAACCATGGCAGTTGAGAAAACAGGACAGACTGGCAGACTCGAGAGATGGCGTTCTGTGGTGCCGTGTCCCGGACAGAAAAGGGAAAAGCTGGTAAAATGCAAACCAAGTTTCTAGTTTAGTTAAGAGTCACATACCAACACTGGTTTCTTAATTTTGACAAATGTACCAATGTTCTAGAAATCTAAAATTTTTCCAAAATAAAGTTTTTTAGAGAAAATTAAGTCATATGACAACCTAATATACAGATGTTGATTTTAAAAAACATCCACTTTTTGAAATGATAAACAGAACATAAATATTTGGTTGGGTTTTTGGTTTTGTTTTTGTTTTTGTTTTTTTTTGGATAAAATGCTTTGTAGAATATTCAATATATATATATGCACAGATAATCAAAATGATTTAAAAACATGAGGTTAAAAATGGACGGAGAAACAGGCCTTTCTTTGCCCAGCTGGGAGAGAGCAGTAAGCACATACCACAAAAAAGAGCATTTGAGTCTGGAGCCTGAATAAAGAGAAGAGTTAATACACATTCATTCAGTAAATATTTATTGAACATTTAACATATGCTAGGTACTATTATAGAAACCAAAGACTTAGCGATAAATAAAACAACCAAAAATCTGTGATCTCATAGGACTTAAAATCCACTTGGATAGAAATGATCAAAAACAAAAGTTTAAAAAATCAAAAAAAAAAATAGTTTGGTATATAAGACGGTGTTGAGGGTTAAAGGAACAGCTAAGTAAGGCGAGGCGGGTACGGAAGGCTGGCAGACAGGAACCCACGCCGAGGCGCTCGGCACCCTGCACCCTGCGGGTATCCCAAAGCCCAGGCAGCGCAGAGACCCCATCCACTGCACTCTGTTCCCACCAATCAGCAACGATTTGTTAACGACACACGCAGAAGTGAAATATGTAATATTTTCTAGTAAAGATTCCAAAAATAACTGGACTAAATATCTATTCAGCAATTTCAGGAACTCTGCAATGCTCCAATGATGAACACTGCTTCACAGAAGTTCAGGTGGCATTAACCTCGCACTCAGGGGCTGCTGAGCGTCGCCGTTCGGGTTATCTACTCGGTCTGATTATCCTGAACAAATAAAGACTAAAAGTTAACACCGTTTTATGAAACATATTTATGCAAAAAGCCATTCTCTGTTTTAGTATTACTAAGCCAAATTAAAGAAACAGATTTATTATAAAACTGGTCTTGAGGCTATGTCATTCTAAGCTCTAACGCTGACTATTCAGTTTTAAGAAAATAGCATCATTAAATATGTGTTGCTGATTTGCTAGTCTGTATTTAATTTGTAATTCTGCTTTGGTTTTACCATAAGAAGTTTATACCTGTACATTTTTAGGGAACATATTAAAAAAATTAAAGTCAAAAGTCAACCTTAGGGTTCCATTCAACACTCAAGTTTGAAAACCATTAGAAAAAACGAGTAAGAATAAAGTGATAAGGGCTCTGACTGGGTTGATGGCAGTATGAATGGAGAAAAAAGATGGCAAGAGAAAACCTAAAATTAAAAAGCACTAATATGAGAAGGGGGGGGTGGGAAACAGATCAAAAGAAGATACTATAAAGCCTAAATGAGCCACTGCAATGACAAAGAACTTGGAACTTATGACACAGATCGAGACATTAATTACTCACATAGCAGTTACCAGCAGAGATGAAAACACCACACAGCAATCGTGAGCATTTTGGTCTCAGGACCCCTTTAGTTTGTATGAGCTGTATCTATTGATACTTAGCATATTAGAAATTAAAAACTGAGAAAATTTTAAAACATTAACTCAGTTAAAAATAAACTGATTACATGTTAATATAAATAACGCATTTTTAAAAAATTTCCTTTAAAAAAAATCAGTGAGTGGCATTGTTTTTACATTTTTTGCCAATTTCTTTAATATCTGTCTTAATAGAAGACAGCTAGATCTTTATATCTGCTTCTGCATTCAATCTGTTCCAATATGTCGCTTTGGTTGAAGAGTATGAAGAAAATCTATTCGCTAACAGATATTTAGCTAGATACGAGAAGAGTATTTGAAGAGCCTTTCGAGGTAATTGTGGGTCTACCTCATGCTTTGATATTATACCAAAAACAGTTCCATAAAAGAGTGGCAGTTGACCCTGCAATTCAACCTCATAGGTGTTCTTCCTCAAGACAGCCACCACTCTTGAGTAAGCAATGGCAGTTTCTTAAAAGACATCTGGAATCTGAAACTGTATCAATAAACTTTCCCTACTCTGCTACATTAAAATTCATTAGCCTATTCACTTTGAATGGATCTTTATTGAACTGGTACATGATTTTATAACAAAATCCATTCCTCACTTGAAAAATACGGGTCCACTGAGTTATGCAGATTTTCCAGAAGTGAACATATTTCAAAAAATCATATTTGTTAAACCCACTGATCTCATCAGAAGTCTTTTAACTATTTATTGGGAAGCTGTCAAGCTCACAGTGACAGATATTAGTTTTCCAAAAATTCCAATTTTTGCTTGAAAGCTCAAATGTTATCATCAGCAAAAGGTCAGTTGTTTTCCTTGAAGTGGCAGGCTCACTTTGTTGAAATACGTTTGCCAAAAACCTAAGTCAGAATAATCAAAGCTTGTCGGCCCCTCTTGTCAAGTAAAAAAGGTGTTCAAGTAAAAATGGCATCCTCCATGAAAAAGGCAGCTCGTGTACCTTGCACCCGGACCACCGGACCGCTTTTCCCAGGCCCGCCAACTCGGACGCTGAGAGCTTTGTGCATGTTCCCATCTTGTTGTGCAGAGTATTAAAGATGTGTGCACTCGGGATGGAAAGTTAATAAATTTAATATTTTGTATTGCTTTATCAAGAACATTCTCCAATTAAAATGGCTTTTTTTTTTTTTACTCCAAGTGCCAAGGTGCCAACAATTTATCTACCAGTACTTTTCCGCTATTGGTGCATAAGTCAACAGTTTAAAAAGGCAAATAACATCTTAGTATTATTACAACAATAGTATCATCGCAAAAATGTTTTATCACAGACCCCCGAGGTCCACAAACCGCCCCTTAAGAACAGCTGCCATTAGTATATCCAGAACCACACGGATCGGAAATCCTAACAACACTCTGCCTTTTCAGTTGCCTAGCAGAGAGCCTAGGACAGGCAATATCGTCAAATTATATGTTCCTAAAGACATACGTGCAAGAATAAAAGCCTAGAAATCACCATTCTTGCAACTAAAAAAAAAAAAAAAGAGCAAACAAAAATCTGGATGAAGAAGAATGAGGGGCAGTTTGCTGTTAACTGTCAAGCTGCAGAATCCAAAGGATTGTCTGCCATACATCTGCACCAAATTAAGAGACTAATGTCTAACAAAATTTGTTTTCAACAAACTGCTTGTTTTCACCCATCTGACCTATCTTTCACCGTTGTAACAAGACCTGCTCAAGGGTCACGGCCACGGCTGACCCTCCGGCTGCCCAAATCCACCCCTCTCTACCAGCCAGCTCCCTGCAGACTCACTCTTCACCCAAGCCCCATGAATGAAACATAAAACAAAAATTCTGTTTCAGGGACATTTCACTTCCTAGAATGCCTCTTTATTTAAAAAGGGGGAAAAATGACAAAAATACACAAGCTCACTACTGCTGGACCCAAACATTCTACTCAAATGATTTGTAAAATGCTATTAGAAAAAACTTCTGAAATGTCAGTCTGAAGAATCTGGAAAGCTAGGAATAGAGATATTATCCACCAGTTGATAAAAATTCATAGAGCATTCCAAACATGGTAGGTAAATCCTCTGAGAGAAACAAGGGTATAAGACACGTCAGGCACCGTAGTGCCTAGACTTTAATGGGTCACTTGACGTGAAACTACAGATGACA
>NW_011888893.1:3215934-3226195 GCF_000151845.1 Pteropus vampyrus
TGGTATTTTCACTAACATAGAATCTTTCTAGAGGGTAGAGAGTATCTCACTCTTTATTTGAAAAGCCCTGACAGGTGAAGACTGAGGCACCCAATACATAGTTCGAAGGAATTTTCTTTTCTAGAAAATATGTATGGTACAGCTGGCTGTTTAGTTACATGCTGTTAGTGGATAACAAGTGACACCAAATAGTAAAAAAAAAAAAAAAAAAAAAAAAAAAATTGCATCTCTTTATCTACAAGAGTAAATTCTATAGGAAGAACTGGGAAATAAGAAACTTGCACTTGCCAATGTAGGTTGTATAAAGACAAAATCTTTTGTTTTCACTTATATTACACACAATATTGTCAGAATAGTATTTCGCTTCTGACATTCCTTGGTCACCAATGTATGGTAGTTTTTCCTACCCCAAACAATTCTGGGACACCAGCTGGGTGTCCTACACTTCAACTCCATTCTGACACTATCTACCTGGATCCCACAGGTTAAGGACTCAGCCCCACAATACTGCTCCCAACCCCCATACACACTTCAGATTCCAATCGTTTAAGTCCAGGTTGTCACCTGTACTCCAGGCAGGCTATAAATCACAGGTTCCCATGACCCCCAATGGAACCTAGGTTCGATTAATTTGCTAGAGCAGCTCACAGAACTCAGGAATTTTCCTCACCAAATAACCGGTTAACCATAAAAGGACGTAACTCAGGAACAGTCAGAGTTAAGAGATGCATCAGGGAAGGGGTGAGGAGCTCCCGCGTCCTCTCCCTGGACTTCCACGTGGTCACCAGGAGGCTCTCTGGACCCTGTCCTTCTGAGTTTCTATAGAGGCTTCATCGCACAGGCACAATGGATTAAATCATTGGCCACCAGTGACTGAACTCAATCTCCAGAGGTGGGGAGAGAGTGTCTGAAAGTTCCAACCCTCCAATCATAGGCTGGTTCCCCAGGTTCCAGCATTAACATAAACGCAGGTGTGGTTAAAAAGGGTTATGAATATCAAAAGACACCTTTATTACTCTTATCACTTAGGAAATTCCAAAGGTTTTAGGAGCTCAGTGCCAGAAACAGGAAGACCAAATATTTATTTCTTATAAATCATGATATCCCAATTTGATTGTTTACAAAGCTTGTTTAGTCAGACACATCAGTCTTAAAAGCTTTCAAGTGCTATTATGCCTTTAATACAGAGACGAAAAAGAAAAAAATAGGCTTATAATCAGCATTAAATGTTTTATGGATTAACTGATAAAAAGAATTTGGAAGAAATGCATATAATGTAACAAGACTCAATTAAATGCCAGGTAAGGAGAATCCCAATTACCTGTGATGGTAATGTGGACTCAAATCAATATTTCTCAAACTCTCCAGGGAAATAGTTCTAAGTAGGTAACAAACTGGGCACCTCACCTCCTAGTATTTGAGCTAAAAAGAACCTTAGCAGAAGCAAATGCCTATTCTCTAAAGGACCTTGGTCCTACTGACTTTGTGAACCTAGGCAAGTTACCTTCGCTTGGTCCCTATTTCTTTACCTGTAAATGGAGTATCCTCTTTGAAGGCGCATGGTAGACCCTCACCAATCACAGGCTTCTCACTTATTTGTTCACCTCATTTTGTTTTGCAATGAAGATGAGATTCGCAAATCTACGGGACTGGGAACTACAACTAGCTTAATGGCAGAGCCTAGCCTAGAACCTCTGTTCTTGGCACAATATCCACCTGCCAGTGGAAAGTCACCCTTTAAAAACATCTTTATAGCATAGCGTGAGCTCTGTATTTCAGGCAGGCAAATATTCTCCAAAGAAGCAATATTACTTACAGGGAACAGTGGGACAACAGTTCAGCGTTTCCTTTCTCCAGGTCTGTTCAAGCAACATTTCTGCCATTTAAAAGTCCTTATTGATTTTTACTCAAGAAGGGTATTTCCCAACCTTTTATGCTCCATAAATACTTTGCTTGATAACATATCTAATAGTACCCATTAGGGTTTTTTAAGGTAATTTTGCAAATTTTGCTTGCACTATTAAATAATTTGAATTTAGAAACATTTTGGATCAGAATTTTATAAATAAGGATACTTACATCGCAGCTTTTTCCTACCTAATGGTAGATCAGTATACATACTGTTAAAAAAAAAAATTATAAAGTTCATCTTAATAGAACATTTTATAATATTCAAAGGATAAAACTTTTCTCATTTAGCAAATAATATATAGTACTTTTAAATAATTAAGAATGTATGACTTCCAAGAAATTTCAAAAGTAAAATGTTGGGTACAGACACTACATGTTTTTAGACACAGGGCAGGTTCTCATTAAATTTTAACTGGTTCTATTATTTGTAGGCACACGGTAGGTACTCATAGAACTACAAACAGAATAGTGACATTTCACTATAGGCTACAGCAGCGGTCCCCAACCTTTTTGGCATCAGGAACCGGTGCTCCTGTGAGAGTCTAATGCCTGAGGATCTGAGGCGGAGCTGAGGCGTTGATGCTGGTGCTGGGGAGCGGCTGCAGATCCAGATGAAGCTTCTTCCCTCACTCACCCACCACTCGCCTCCTGCTGTGCAGCCCAGTTCCTAACAGGCCACTGACTGTATGACTGGCAGCCCAGGGGTTGGGGACCCCTGTGTTACGGTATTTCTTTCAAAGCAGGAGGTAAGCTGTCTGGTTTGCTTGGGGGTTGAGAAGAGTATGTTTTGAGCCAAACGTGATAAAATAGCATCTTGAAAAGCTAAAATAGCAGGAAAGATAGTCTAGAAAGAGGACAGAGCACAGATGCACCATGTGAAACCTCCTAGAGACTAGTAAAAAGATCAGCCAAGTTCCACTATCAGAACACGACTGGTTAAGAGCGTCTGGACTGTTCTGTAGACTGCCTAGAATGCCAGCTTCAGGAGTTTCTCACCTGATTCAGCAGCCGCGGGAAGACTGAGCTGGGCGATGACATGGCCCGTCACCTGGAGTGGTGCACGCCACCCAATAGGTGCCTAAGGCTTGCACTTCTTCCCCCTTTATGAACAGGGAGAGGGAGGGGTCGTGTATTACTGGTACAATGAAGAAAAATTAAAAATTATTGTGGGAGTAAATTAGGTGTTGAGTAAAAGAACTGATACGCTGTAGAAATAAATTAGTATGGAGAAAACAAGTATATACAGTGAAAAGCCATCTGTTTTATATAATACAAAATGTACTTAAATGTCAATAGACCAAGCTTGGCAACCTCATCATAGCAGATTCTCAAATCAAAGTTACTTTTATTTTACTTTTAATATTCTCATTTATCCTTTTCATGGAAAGTGTTGAATTACCCAAAATCAAAAAATTTAAAGAATTACTAAATATTACTTCCAAAACTAGTTAATTTAAAAATTCCCCATGCCACATATCTAATACTAACTATACAAATATCATTTCAGACATTTTTCCAAAGAAGACATACAGATGGCCAACCGACATGAAAAGATGTTAAACATCACTAATTATCAAGGAAATGCAAATTAAAACCACAGTGAAATATCACCTTACTCCTGTCAGAATGGCTATCATCAATAAATCAAAAAACAAGTGTTGGTGAGGATGTGGAAAAAAGGGAACTCTAGTGCACTGTTGTTGGCAGGGACTGCAAACTGGTGCAGCCGCTATTGAAAACAAGTTGGAGGTTCCTCAAAAAATTAAAACTAGAACTACTTTGTGACCCAGCAATTCCACTCTAGGTATTTATCAGAAGAAATCAAAAACACTAATTCGAAAAGATTTACGCACCCTTTGTTCCCCGTAGCACTATTTACAAAAGCCAAAACATGAAAGCAACCTCGGTGCACGTGAGTAGACGACTGGACAAGCGAGATGTGGGATGGACGCAGAGAGTGCTACGCTAAGGGAAATAAGTCGGACAAACACCATCCCTCACTTACATGTGGAATCTAAACAAAATTAAAAAAAGAAAGAAAACACAGACTCATTGATAGGGAACTGATGATTGCCAAAGCGGGGTTGGGGACTGGGTGGAAAAGGGGAAGAGATTAAGAAGTACAAATTGGAAGTTACAAAACAGTCACAGGGATGTAAAGTACAGCATACGGAAAACAGTCAATAAGATTGTAATAACTACATATGGTGCCAGGTGGGTACTAGACTAATCAGGAGATCCCTCTTAAATTATACAAATGTCTAACTACCATGCTGTACACTTGAAACTAACATAATACTGAATATCAACTGTAATTGAAAAATAAAAAAATATATATCATTTTCATTTCCATGTTTCTGCAAACACATAACATTTTGTTATACTATGAACTAAATGACTTGTGGATTAAGAATAAATTTGCTTCCATGTAATTTAACTGAATTTAAACAATTATGCTTCCAATATTAACATTATCTAACTTGATCTGTATATCGTCAAAAATACACAAAATCAAAGTAGAAAATTAAAGAGAAAACTTCTGTAATACATCTATCCGACAGAGAATGGATACCCACAATATCTCAATTTTAAAACAGGCAAAAAGGCTTGACTTAAAAAAATGTATACAAATGACCAATAAGCACTTTCAAAGATGTTCGACATCACTGATCACCCTGGGACAGATTAAAACCACAGCGGGATACTTAACACTCATGAGCCAAAATTTAAGACTGGCAATACTAAGTGCCAGTGAAGAATAGAGAAACTGTAACTCCTGTTACAGCTACAACTGAAACTGTAACGCTTCCCGCAAAATGGCACAATCACTTGGAAAAAGTTTGGCGGTTTCTTATAAAGTTAAATCAATATTTACCACATGACCCAGCAGTACAACTACAGGTATTTATTTACCCAAAAGAAATTAAAAGATTTTTATGTCCACAAAACTTACAAATGATTGTAGCAGCTTTAGTAGTAACAGCCCCAAAATGGAAACAGCCCAGGTGTCCATCAAGAGGTAAATGAATCAAAAACAGCATATTCACACATTGGAAGGCAACTCAAAAAGAAACTACTGGCACAAGCAACAACATAGACAAATCTCAAAAACATGCTGGATAAAAGAAGCCAATCACAAAGGACTATATACTGTATAATTCTATTTATATGAAATTCTTGAACAGGAAAAATTTGATGGGTAGTTGAGAGGAAATTGTTGTAAAGGATCACAAAAGAACTTGGATAATAACAATGTTACATCTTGATTGAAATGGTGGTTACACAGGTAAATATGTTTGTCAAAACCCTTTACAATGTACCCTTCGAATGTGCATTTTATTGTACATAAATTACACTTCAATAAAGCCGATTTTAACTTAAAAATGGATACCTTTCTAGAAAGCAATTTGACAGCTATTAAAACTTGAAATGTACATCCTCTAGAAACAGCAATTCTTACAGAAAGTTGTCACACAACTGTTCAGATATGTAAGGATGTTCATTTCTTTTGAGAGAACACAACGTCCATCACAGAAGGCTGGCTGGCTCACTGTGCGACAGCCATAAACGGGGATCCCTCGTATCTTACTTAACAACACAGCCTGCCAGCTTAGAGCAGGGAGCAGCGGACTTTTTCTGTAAAGGGCCACATGATGAGTATTTTAGGCTTGGCAGGCCACATCCAGTCTCCCTGCATATTCTTTTTGGGGAGTTGTTGTTGTTACAACTCTTTAAGAAATGCTAAAATCACTAGCAGTTCGTGGGCCTTACCCCACCACCACACTCCATCAAAAAAAAAAAAAAAAGCAGGTTGAGAGATCAGGGTTTTGAAACCAAAGCGCCCAAAATCAAATTCAAATCCTTACCCCACTAACTAGTTGTTACCTAATCTCTCCATCTCATTATTGCAGTTATCTGTATAAAATAAAGCACTTAGAACAGTGCCAAGCACATAGCAAGTCCTAACAAAATATCAGCTATTTTTTAATGAAATAGATCTTTGTATTGACCTAAAAAAAAAAAAAAAAAATTGTTTTAGAACTAAATAACTTGATCCCATTTTTGTAAAGTATATGTGTAAGTCCATATTCACATAAATACACTGGGCAGTTTAGGGAAAACATACACCTAACTGTTAAGGGTAGTAATGAGATTACAGGTATGGAGAAAGCTTTCATTTCACAGAGTTCCGGTGTTTTAAGTTGAATATACATTACTTGTATTTAAGAGACATTTCTAAATAAACTAATAAGCCATGTGTAGCACCACTTTCTTTACTTACAGGCCATAAGCAAATATTTAAACTTGAGAAGTGTTTAGTTCCATTAATGAGATAGTACATTAACTCTTAAAAACAATATTGGCACAATAACTACAAATCACTTATCAAACA
This sequence comes from Pteropus vampyrus, assembly GCF_000151845.1. Lineage (NCBI taxonomy): Eukaryota > Metazoa > Chordata > Mammalia > Chiroptera > Pteropodidae > Pteropus > Pteropus vampyrus. Next base: position 3,222,239 of record NW_011888893.1, read on the forward strand.
CTTTGTGCCAGGTGTAGTGCTAAAGTGTTCATATGTATTAATTTAATCCTCTCAGCAACCTATGGAATGAACACTGTTGTCATGATCGATTTACAGAGAAACAGACATCAAGGACAAACGCCCAGGACACGAAGTGGCAGCCAAGGAACTAGAACCCAAGCAACATGACACAAAGATCACACTCTTAAAAGCACGGTCCTCCCCCTGTGGTCTGGCTGAGAAAGAAACCCACAGACATCTCCCAGTCTGTGCAGGGCATCAGATTGTACCTCCCATAAAACTACAATTACCTACTTTTACATATAACTTTCTAATTGGTCCAAATAAACTCTTCTTGGAACTGATATGTCTTTAATTATCCAGGAGACCAATAGATAGATGACGTGGAGTCTAACAGATTTAAGTTGGATGCTGACTGAAAATTCCTAGCTGGACAATCCTGGGCAAGTTCTTAACCTCTCTAGACAGCAATTTCCTTTATCTGCAAAGGTTTGTAGAGTGTGCTGTTCTTAGTTTTTACTGTAAAATTTCCTTAACAAAATTTACCAATTTAACCATTTTTAAGTGTACAATTCACTAGCATTAAGCACATTCAAAACATCATTCAACCATCAGCATCCTTGTCCAAAACTTTTCATCATCCCAAACTGAAACTACATACCCATTAAACACTATTCCCACTCCCGTCTTCCCTCGGACCCTGGCTCCATCTATTCTACTCTCTGCCTCTACACATTTCCCTATTCTAGGTAACTCCTATACATGGAATCAAACAATTTTTTTTTCCTTTTGTGTCTGGCTTATTTCACTTAACATAATGTTTTCAAGGTTCATCCATGTTGTAGCATGTATGATTTTCATTCTTTAGTGGCTGAATTATATTCCATTGTATGTGTAGACCATGTTTTGTTTATTCATCTGCAGGGTAGTTTTTACAAGAATTAAAAATAAAGCATCAGACATGAATGTTACAATAAAAATAACCAAACCAAACAAATAAGTGAATAAAGCATCTGACAAATAGTACACACTTTAACATTAATGTCTTTTCTCACTTCGTTTGTCATATTTTTGCGCCAAGTAGTGCTGCCATGGCAAAACATGGAACAGGGCAACCACCTCAGAATCTTATCAGCTATGCCTTTTGAGATATGACTCAATTTGCTAATCTACATTTATCATTTTAAAAGAACGAAGAGCATTGCAATAAATGATCTGTAATTACACTGGCTAGCACTACCTTCGAAATCTACCTCGAATTATTCCAATAAAGAACTCATCCACTGTAACTAGACATCCTTCAATTAAAAGATTTACTACTCTCTCGACCACTTTCCCCTCCTTATTTTTATACAAGGATCATCAATATCAACATCCAGTCAAATTAAGCAGAAACTATATGCCAGGTATGCAGAGTCAAGGTTCTTTCTAGCTGCCTGAAATACCAAACATGAATATCAATAGCTGCACCTAAACGTCATCCAATTTTCAAGAGAAACCTTCGAACTTGTTCCCTTTGACGCTTATTTTTCTTTGTAATCACTGCCTCTCAGGAAGAAAAAGACACCTTCCAAAGTTCCTCACAACATAAATGTCAATATATCCTGTTTGGTTTGTGAGTTCCTTTGTAAAATTCTTTCCCTACATTTTTTCATATTTCCTTCATTCATTCAACTATTAAACCTCTCTTCTCTAGCAACTACCAGGTAGGTATAGAGAAGAATATCTCAGAGCCTCTGCCTTAAGGCACTTGAGAGTGTAGTGAAGGAGGTGGCTGCATAAACAAGTGATTACAATACAATTTGATACATGCTATAATAAAAGTATGAACAAAGCCCTGTGGAATACAGGAGTGCCTGGGAATTCAGGGAAGGCCTCTAGAAGGTAAAGGTATCATCTGGCCGTGAACCTTTCTCTGAATTTAATGAGCTGCTCTTCTCCACTCATACTCTCCTCCAAACTGACAATTTCACCCTCACAAAGAATCCTTCATAAGTCACAGAAAATGTTTTCATCATTTGTACTGAGACTTCAAGGCAAATCCATAAATCATTTCTAATTGACCCCAGATTGCATTAGTTGGAGGATTTTTCCTTGTTTGTTTTTAAAAAGCAGATCAGCTTTCTTAATCACTATTTATTTAGACCAATACAGAAACCAATTCACACTCTTGGGGAAATCTGCCTAAAATTTTTAAGTTATCAGGACAAAGATAATCACTTACACGTATGCAGACAAAGATAATCACTTACACGTATGCACGCAAAACAAAACTGGTATAAAAAAAAGCATTGGTACTTTTGCCTAACTACACTAAATCAACAAGTGGGTTTTTTTCTAATCACTGCTAGTTAAACTGACAAAATACATTCTCGACTCAACCAGAAAAAAATTTACAAATTTTTAAACAACTCCCCAAAAAGACTTCAAAAATAAATCTTGAGGCAAGTACAAAGATGGTAATTATCAAATACAGAATACACAGAAGGGAAAATTAGAATTTTTTATCCTAAAAGATCCAAATTTCTGCCCAGATCTGCATAACTAGCTCATTTCATGACAACGGACAAGATTACCAGCAGGACTCTTCAATACACAATTATCAGCAACTAACCTACACTGAGGGCAGCACCTGGAACGTCTGTTCAGTGTTGCAGTGCTGTCCAACACTGCAAAATATGTATACAGCACTTTCACACTGCATTTCTTTGTCTCCATTTTTACAAAACCATATGATAGTAGGTAGACATTAAATCTTCAGATAGAACAATGCAAATCAGAAGAGTGCCTATGTGGTTCTAAGTTCTTTTTCTTTGAATATATTCACTTACTATAAAAATCAGAATTTACGATACAGTTTTCCTAAGTACTTCTGGAACTTTAAACATTACATTCCCTGATATACCTCCAAAAAGAGAGAACAGGGTTCCTTATATCTGGGACTCGAATCCTATCTGTTCCTAACTTCAGAGACTGGGAAAAGAAAATACACCTGAAATACTTTCATTGTCTTGCAAACAAAATTGCCAATAAACTAGTGAGAATTACACACTTGTTCTACATTTTATGCCTACATGTAAAATAGTTGCTAATGCTCATGAATGAAGAGTAATTGGAAAATAAACTCCAAAACCCTTAGAAGTATAGGTTATATTCAACTGTATCAGCATTACTGTTTTTCAAAGATTTTTAAAAATTTGTCTTATGTAACATTAAAACGCCAAAAAAATTAAACTCATGACCTTGAAACCTGGGAAGTAAACCTTGCAGCAAAGTATTTTTAAATACCAAAGACAGATTTGTATTTCCAAATCAATTTAACTTTTACAGATCCTGTGTGATAAACAAAGGAAGTTTAGCTTAAATGTGGACAGCACACATTCAATTCCTTAGGCAACAAACATCTCTGCATCCAGCATTTTTCTGACTCACCAAGGCTATTGTTCACGAAAAACAAGACCAATTAATAAAAAATTGCTAATCATACCAACTGAATACACGTTTCTCGTAAGTATTTTATTTTGATCAACTATTTCTACCATCTCGTCTTCATTCAACCCCTAGGGACTTGGGGAAGAGTCGCTGACTAAATGACAGTTGATTTCGTTAGCACCTGTCGCCATTCTCAGATGTATCAAGTTGGCCAAAACAGCTTGTAATTTTTTTTAAAGATTACGATTCTCTTTAGAAAGTGGGAACTCACAAGGCGTGAGTTCACCAAGTTTTCCAAAATATCGTGCTTCTCGATTCCTCCTGTTTTCAAAACGTGACCCTGTGGCACAGACTTGTCGGTGGTTGGAGGAGGGTACACAATGACGCGGGAACTCGACGGAAAGCCCTCCCAACGAACAAAACCGAGACGGGAGAGCACAGCTCGACCCTCCCCTCAAACTTAACGTGCAGACGGACGAGAAGGCAGAGGCAGCCCGGGACGGCTTCGTCCGCGCGGCCGGGGAC
>NW_011888893.1:3228435-3240636 GCF_000151845.1 Pteropus vampyrus
ACATTCATATTCCATGGTAAAGGTTTCCACCTAGACCAGTAATTGACAGTTGCGCTTTTTTTGTTACCATTGACATACACTGTTAGTGTCAGGTGTACAACATAGTGGTTAGACATTTATATAAGTTACAAAAGATAATTTCTTGTTAAACCAATTTAAACCTCAGTAGTTAACTACTCATCCCTAAATTGCTTTCAAATTGCTGATTTTATCTATTCTTTATATTAAATATAGCACAGGTATTTTTTAAAAGAAAAATCAAGGAGATTACGTTAACAGAAATTACCAGGAAGCAAATCAAAGCAATATATAAACAAATCAGCATAGTGTGAAACGTCATGAATTGTTAAGGCATTTAAAATCGAGAAATGATATTGGACCAAGGCATTCCCCCCCCCCAAAAAAAATATCTCAAAAAAGGAAATTTTAGCTATATCCTGGAGAAAACATGAGACCTAGATTGAGGGCACAGCGAAGGCACTTGAGATGGCAATGCACATCTATTCAGTGACTGTATGGAATGTAAGTAGAACTGAGTTCCAGTTGGGAAAGGGTGAAAGATAAGCGAGCTAAGCGGGGCTATAGTAAATATGTTTATAATATACAGGTTTAATGTGAAGGCTGAGTTGCAGCAACAAGTATGGCTGCTTGTGGATCACAAAATTAATCAGTGATGATGTTAGCCAGCTAAGCAAGATATTTTAGGTCACAATGATGGCAGGAAGAAGGGATAATTTGAAAATTCTGCAAAAAGACTTCATTACATGTGGAGGGCATAATAATACTTTGCACTCTAAATACCAATACAGGAAAGGTGGTAGGAAAGAGTACAGTTGACCCTTGAACGACCACCCCCATGCAATTGAAATCTTAATAAAACTTGAGTCCCCAAAAACGTAACCACTAATAGCCTGCTGTTGACCAGAAGCCCTACCTATAACAGTTAACAGATTTTGTATGTCCACATGTTAAACACTATCCCCACAATAATCTAGAGAAAAGAAAATGTTATTAAAGTCATAAGGTTCATCTGTGAATTTTTTCAAATTGTCACAAATCTCAAAAAAAAAATTCCAATATATTTATTGGGGGAAAAAAATGAGTATAAGTGGACCCACATAGTTCAAACCTTGTTGTTCAAGGACCATCTATTTTCCATACTAAGAAAACTCATCTGAAGATTTCCAGGCAAGAAAATGTGTGAGTGTGTGTGCATGCGCTCACATCCACCCACTCAAATGCTAGTTACTGACGAGGCCTACGTAAAGCAAAAAGCTGGGCTGAACACGAAGGTGGATTTGAAGGATGAGAGTCCCAGAGCAGATTACTGTTCTAACACTACTGGTAGGTCATATTGTCCTCTGTTACAAACAGATTCACTATTACAGTTATGGGATAAAACCATATGTGGAGTGTGTAGCTCTACCTTATTCCCTGCTGTACATCCAACGCCCAGCACTGCTTCTACACACTATATCCTCAAGGTTTTCCTGGGGGAAGGAAAGTCAAGTGCAAAGTTCAGGCGCTCTGCATCTCAGAACTTCTCTTTCAACCCATGAATAGGTTTTAATTCTCACACATTCACTTATTCCCTCACACTCAACAAGTATTTATGGAGTTACTAAGTGGAAGAAGACACTTTTGTAGGACCTAGGAATACAATGTGAGCCAAACAAGTCCCTGCCTTAGCGGAGGTGACTTTTTAGTAGAAACAAATTATATAGCATACGAGATAATGATAAATCAAATGCAGAAAAACAGCATAGGAGGAGGGAAATGTTGAGTGCAAATGCTTCAATTTAAAAATAGCTTGGTTAGGGAGGGCCTCACTAAGGTAATATTTGGGGGCGGGGGTGGGGGGGACATGAAGTGGGTAAAGGAGTGTTCCAGGCAGAGGGAATGTTAGGTGCCTGGAGCCTGACGTGGGAGCCCACCTGGTGTCTTGCAGGAACGAGAAGGGGAAGAGGGGTTGGAGGGAGGTCATAGAGGTGAGGAGGCACAGGCAGATCCTCTAGGCCCTTGTGGGCCATCATCAAGACTTAAGTGAGATTTTGAGCAGAAAGATGATCTGATTGTTTAAACAAGATCATTCAAGCTGCTGTGGTGAGAGTAGCCCAGGTGGAGCAGGGGCCAAATCAGAAGACAGTGACAAGTCTATTGCTGTCATCCAGACAAGCAATGCCCGTGGCTGGGAACCAACCAGTAACAGTGGAGCTGGTGGGAAGTAGTCAGATTCCGGATACATTTTGAAGGTATAGGTAATAGGATTTGCCGACGGATTGGATATAAGATGCAAAAAAGAAGTTGAAAACCAGCTTGTGGATGAGCACGTGAGTCATAACTGATTGGAGGCTGCAGGGGCTGAGGGATGGAGGTCTGGAGATCAGAGTTTAGTTGGAGACATAGTAAGTCTGAGGCGCCTGTTTTCAACCAAGTAGAAATATCAAGTAGGTGGTAAGTTACTGTTGGGAGGAAAACTTTACCTGACTAGGTCTTAGTTACCTACCTGCAAATTTATGGACAACTTGGGGTGAGGGGCTCATTCTACCCAGAGTAACTCCCCACACAGCTAGAAGTAAAGGTTTACATACCAGCTACATAAAGAGCAAGGGTAGAAGGGGGGTTCAAGGCTTCGGAGGATGGAAGTATTCCAGTGAGGCTTACTTAAGGGATTTTTTTCTTTTTAGTGTTCCAGAGTCCAAGGTCAGTCACCTCCCTGACCCAGAGACTTGGGAGGGGTTGGGTAGCTGACACTCTGAAAGTTCTGCTTCAGTCAGGTGAGGGGAGTTCAGGGACATTCTTTCAGTCTCTGTTGAAGCTCAGATCACTTTGAAGTCATCTTTGCCCCTCTTCCTGTGTAAAGAAATCCATGACAGAAGTCGAGTTCGGAGAGAGGCTGTGACTGGGAACACCCATTTGGGAATCATCAGCATAGAAATGTTATTTAAAACCAAGGGAATGAATGTAGATAGGAAGTCGAAGGTACTCCAACACGGGAAGGTTGTGGAGACGAGAAAGCCACGAAGACCAAGGGAGCGGGAAAGTTGGCATCCTGGAAGCCAAGAGGAGAAACGGCTTCAGCGAGGAGAGGGTAACTGAATGTCCTGCTAACAGGCCCCATAGGAGGTCTGAGACTCCACCCCTGGAGTGAGCAGTATGAAGGTCACGGGCGATCTCGGTAAGACATCTCAGTGGACTGGTTGGAGTGGGTTCCATAGTGAATTAGAGGAAATCGGAGACAGCAATTATAGACAACACTCTCAAGGATTTTGCTTTAAAAATGAGTGAAAATATACAGGAAGAGTAAGTAGGATCACGAGAAAGATTTTAGGAGAAATCACACATCATGTTGGTATTCTGATGACGCATCCAGTGGAGGTGGGAAACTTGACAACTCAGAAAAGAAAGACTATTGCCAGAGCAACATCCTTGAGTGTGTTAGAAGGAGTGGACTCCACACCTTGAACCGGTAAAGGAGATGGTCCTAGAGCCTGAGTGGAGGATGTGGCCTTTGCTGGGAGCCTGAACAGGTGAGAAGGTAGAATGTGTGGACATAAATCTACACGAGTAGATCTAGTATAAGTTTACATCTAATTGCAGGTAATTACCTGACTGAGAATGGATAGTGTCTGAATGAGTATGAGGTTAGGATGAAAAAAATCTTTAGACCATTATATTCTGACATTGCATTTCTATCAACTCTCCCTTCTTGGTCTTAAGAGAATTGCTCAGTCCTAACAGATAGAAAACTGATGGTTTTGGTTTGGGGCACATGTAGTAAAGAGCAACAGTGAAAAATCTAAAAGCTTTTGGAGGACAAATGAAGGACAATTAGGATATAAAATCTAGGTAAGAAGTTTGAGCTCATCAAACTTATACTGCAGCCTGGAAAACATGCTGGACTGGGGCCAGAGAATATGTGGCATGTGAAGAAATTTTAATTAAAAAATTGTTGCAATCTTTATGTTACATATGTCGTGTAACATAAATATGTCATGATTTATTCCTTTTCAGAATAAGGTTGAAATAAACTGTAGCAAGCCAAAGGGAGATGTGATAGGCCACCACTACAATGCTCCCAATCATTACTGCCCCTGATAGTCATATGCTTATGTAATTCTCCTCCCTTGAGTGTGGCCTGGACCTGGTGACTTGCTTCTGACTAATAGAATATGGCCACAAGAGTAATGAGATGTCGCTTCTGAAATAACCCCCACTCCCCTCTATATATTTCTCTCTCTCTCTCTCTCTCTCTCTCTCTCTCTCATCTCTCATCTCTCATCTCTCATCTCTCATCTCTCATCTCTCATCTCTCATCTCTCATCTCTCATCTCTCATCATCTCTCATCTCTCATCTCTCATCTCTTCCTCTGGATGAAATGAGCTGTCACATCAGCTTTCTCTCTCACACTTTTACCACCCCAAATTTCAGCTGAATTGTACTACTCACTTTCCGAAACACAAATTCATCTAAACTGATCAAGATGTTACCATTTTACTTTAAGACTTTTAAAAGAGAAATTTGATTAAGTCATATGAATAGATTAAATTAACTGGGAGTTTTAAAGGAATTCGAGTATGGAACTGAAGAATGCTTGGCCCAAATACAGTTACAAATGGCTCCTAGGCTGAATATCATTTCACAGATGTGATGCTTGCCTTATAAAAAACTTGAGGATTTGAGGAAGCTGAGAATTGACGGATCTTACCATAATTATGGGCTATAACGAGAGAAGATCAATAACTAAAATATATTGTATGAAAGAGAATATGGTTTTAGCAAAGGATAAGAGTTGGAAAGGAAAGAATGAAACTGACTACATGATTGTTTATGTAGATATTCCAAACTAATTTTCAAAGTATTAGAACTAAGGAGTGAAGTTAACAAGGTCACTGGATATAAGACTAGTTTACAAAAATCACTTTCTATATACCAGCGATAAACCAAGGGGAAATGAAACATTTCGAGTGAACCCATTTACCTTGTAAAAAACATCAAATACCTAAGTAAGAGATCCGATAAAAGACGTGCAAGACCTCTGCTGAATATTATAAATCGGTAATGAGGTAATGTATTTACTTAGGACCTAAGTAAATACATTACCTCATTACCGATTTATAAGGACCTAAAAAGGACCTAAGTAAATACAGGGAATATTTTTATCATTTAGAAGATACAGGAGTTCAACACAATGCCAATCAAAATCCCATCAGAGTTTATGGGCGCATGCATGTGTGCATGTGTACGTGTGTGTAAATTGACAAGTTGATTCTAAAAATATATGAGAAACACAAAAGGCCAAGACAGTCTCAAAAGAGAAAAATGAAGCTGTGAGACTTTACTACCAGACAAGAAAACCTAGCTTTTTAAAGCTCTCATAATTAAGACAGTGATATTGGCAAAAGATGGATAAACAGACCGAACAACACAGAGACCGAAACAGATTCATACCTGTACGGTTGCCTGATTTACAACACAGGTGGCCTGGGAGTGGGAAGAGGCCCACCTCTGAATAATTGGTACTGGGTATCCTAATGGAGGAAGAAAATCTTGGCGGATTACTCATCTAAATGTTAAAACATCTTTATGATCTTGGAGTAGGCAAAAACGCGTAACAGGATACAAGTGCTCAGCATAAAGAAAAAAAATAATTAAGAACTTCTGTTTATCAAAAGATACCATTAAGATGCTGAAAAAGCAGACCAAAAATGGAAGAAATCTACAGCACAGATATCTGACCGAAGACTTGTCATGAGATTACACAAAGAACTCCTACACAACAATTGGAAAAAGAAGCTAAACTATTGGGAAATGGAAAAAAAAAAAAAAAAAAACTGGTACCTCAAAAGAGTAAATATGCAAATGACCAATAAACATAAAAAAGTGCTCCATTTCACTAATTATCAGAGAAATGCAAATAAAATCATAATATAATGCCACTACATCCTTACCAGAATGACTGAAAAAAAAAAAAAAAAAACCACAAAAGATACCTAGTGTTGGCAAGGATGTGGAGCAACCCAAATTTTTATACACTGTTGGGAAGAGAGAGCGTCTACTAAACTTGAGCAAATACTGAATACTCTATAACCGAGCAGTACTACTCACAGCTATAGATCTAGCAGGTACGAATCTATATTTATCAAAAGACATGAATGAGAATGTTCATAAGGGCACTATTCCTAATAGCCACAAACTGGAAGCGATCCAAAAGCCCATCAACAGAATGAATAAATTGTGGTAAATTTACATAATGGAATGTCCTATAGCAATGCAAACGAGCAATCTACAGCTACATACAGACAACAATGTGAGAGAATGATCAACACTAGTGAAAAAAGTCAGAAAAAAGAATATGCATCATGATTTTTATTTAAAGTTCCTTAACAAGCAAAGCTTATCTGTGATACCAGAAGTCAGAAGAGTGGGTTATCCTTGGCGAGAGCAGTGACTGGAGAGGAGGAAGGTCATGGCTGGGTGCTGACCATGTTCTAGTCCTCAGCCTGGTAGCTGGGTGAACAGGTGCATTCACTGCATGAAAATGTCCTTAAGCCACTTCTCTGTGTATGTTGCACTTGGAACCCACAAAGAAGACCAAAGTGGAGTGAACAACAAAGAAGGGAGAAAACCAGCAAGCCACTTGAAAATAGTTTATTAAGAAGGAAGACGTATATCCAGAATATATAAAGAACTCTAACAACTCGATATTGAAAAGTCAAATATCCCATTAAAAATGAGTGAATGAATGATTTGAATAGACATTTCTCCAAAGCAGATATGTGAATGGCTAATACGCTCATGAAAAGATGCTCAACATCTTCAGTCATGAGGGAAATGCAAATCGAAACCACAATGAGGTACTACTTCGTGCCCACTGGGATGGTTATAGTCAAAAAGACAAACGGCAAGGAGTGTTAGCCAGGATGCAGAGGACCTGGAGCCCTCGTGCACTGTGGGTGAAGTATAACATGGCACAGCCATTTGGAAAAGTCTGGAAGGTCTGCAAAATGTTAAACAGAAAGAGTCACCATATGAACCAGCAATTACACTCCTCAGGTAAGAGAAAGGAAAATATATATCCATGCGGAAACTTGTATGTGAATATTCATAGCAGTGTGGGGGTTCACAAAGAGCCACCCCAAGATGTGCCTCTGTGCTGTGTGGATTGTTCTGAGCTAAAGGCAACTTTAGCCTCGGGCTCAAGAGAAACTTCTGCCCCTCCCTTAACTACCCAGAAAAACTTGAATTGGGGGCCTTGCCCTTAGTAAGAGATTATCATAGATAACCAGTTCTGATAAAACTACTAACTACTGCTGTTATCCTGCAACTCCGCCCTTCGGCGCCCCCAAGGCACCTCACCTTATCCCTAGCTCAGGAAGTCATATACACCCTGTTCCCTTTCCTTCTCTGACTCTCTCCTGTACGTGGGGTTCCCATACATAAGTCTGGGATTAAATGTGGATACTTTCTCTTAATCTCTCATGTCTGCTTGATTATTAGACCATCCAGAAGAACCTTGAGGTTAAAGAAAAGTTCTTTCCAACTCCCCAGCAGCTATATTCATAATAGCAAAAAAGGGTAAACAACCATCAACTGACGAATGGACCGATGTTTCTACATTTGTACAAACAAATTGTGACGTATCCATACAGTAGGATATTCTTCAACAATAGATAGGAATGAAGCACTGATGATACATGCTACTACATGGATGAACCTCAAAAACATTATGGCAAGGGAAAGAAACCAGACAGGAAAGGCCACATGTACAGTGCCATTTACGAGAAATGTCTAGAATGTGCAGATCTGTAGAGATGGAAAGTAGATGAGCTGTTGCTTAGGGCTAGAGGGGAAAGAGGCAGGGAGGGAGGAAGAGTGACTTTGCAAGGTCTTTTGGGGGATGATGAAAATGTTCTAAAATGATGGTGATGACCATACAACTCTGTAAATTACTAAAACCCACTGAACTGTACAGTTTAAACGGGTGAATTTTATGGTGTATAAGTTATATCGACGTTATTTTTAAAAAGGAGGAAGGGGTGACCCAGTCAGGTAAAAAAAAAGATAGAATTAGCTTAGACATCCCTCCCCCCACCAAAAGGTTCTACTTCCAGAGAAATGACATTTGCTCATAGGGAAAGCTCAAGACAACTTATTTAGAGATAAAATAAATCCTCTTTACATGAAAAAAGAAGACCCCTCGAGCCATGAGTCAAAGCCTAAGGAAAGGTACTGGGGAAGTCAGTTGCTTGAAAATAAGGTCTTAAGGCACCAAGGACAATAAAACATTATGGTCCTAGTATCAAACTTAAAACAAAGACAACGTAAAACTTTGAGGTGTCCACAAAAGGACATACTACAAGCAAGTTTGATCATTGCACCGAAAAGGATTAAGAAATGGGGTTGGGAAGGGAACAGAAAAGATTCTGCTAAATAAAGACAGGCAACAAATCGGTACTCTAGGCTGGAAACACAAAGATTGAGAAGTGAATCAAGGGTTCAAATTCTCTGCAAACACGTGATCTGGATAAAATGAATGTAGGTTTCCCCATCAAATCCCAAGATGTTTCAATTAAAAAGCTCTGCTTGCGTTCTCTATAATGTATATTGAAAACAATGAAGAATTACTTCATTTGATAAGTAACAAGCTTTAAAAACTCATTACCTAAAAATACAGTATAATTAGACAAACATAAAAGAGTCTGCATAAATGCTTAAAAGTTTGAGCCAAAAAAAATAGTTTGAACCACTCATGACCATTCATTTATTCACTCGAATGACATTCGCTAAGGCTTGCTTTGGTCCATGCCCTGCGTGTATTGAATCAGGAATACAGACGGGGTGGGAGGGGAGGGACGTAGAGAAAGATTCCTCAAAGCATGAGGAAAGCAAGGAAGGGTGGAAGGGATGGGCAATGCCCTTGGCCTCTAGAGTCATCCTTGTCTAGGATCTTGAAAGCAGTATGCGTCACCAGCACCCTGAAATCGGGACCAGGCTCAGTGAAGTTTCTGACAGGAATCCCTGAGCTACTGGGTGGGGCAGGTGAGCTCTGAGCTAGAATACTCTGGATAATACAGCTTGCCAACAACAAGATCCTGAACCTGATTTTCCCACTGTCCCGTGGTACCCCTTCAGAATTCCGTGCGTCCTCAGTGGGTCTGAGCTGCAAGGTTCTCTATGCCAGCTTGTGGCCTCCTGCACTGGGGACCAGTGGGCAGAGTGCTGCTGCACACACTCAGGGCTGGCATGGCGGCCTTGGCTGGCACAGGACCTGAGGCCAGCCAGACACATAAGGCAATTCCTTTATTCTTTTACAACTACTAACATGTTGCTTTGCAATTCTTAGTGTTCTAGTGACTGTTGACAAAAGACCTTTCCTACCATTAAAAGAAGAACATGTTCTGATTCGATATTTTTAATATAAGAAATGTTTCCAACTGCAGAAATTCATTTATAACTTGAGGAGAAAATATTTTCCCACTGATGAAATTTATCAAACTGGTGTATAATCTTTTGGGAAGAAAAACAGCAGCAGTGATAAAACTTCAGATGGGAACCATATGTTTAAAATAGCAGCTATTTTAAACTAAGGGCAATATATCAATGATATAGCTGATTGATTTTGCCTGTCACACCCATCTCACTTGTGAAATTTGCAAAAAAAAAAAAAAATCACTGAACTTAGAACATTGCACTGGAGACTGACCTCGTAAGTTAATTTCTGAATATAGTACTTTCATATGAAGATTATCCTAGGATAATCTTAAAAGACTGATCAATTGCTCAAGAGTTTATATCTTATAAATGCAAAAGAAAATGGTGTGTAAGAAGTCAGCGCACACTGGCAGAAACTTCTCAGTAAGCAGACATTCATTTTGCCCATAATTTTACTATTTTTCATATATTATTTTACAAGCCAATATCCTTTTAAAGTAGGCTGGGTTCTAGCAGAAAACGATGAGATTATTATATTGTTTTCTAATATGTTAAGTCACTTTGGCTTTCAGAGTGTAACAATTATATGTATTTTAATAATGTTTTTAAAAATCCACTCTGGGGTTTATTTCAGATAACCATTTGTGTGTACCAAATGCCCAAACAGCATCGCTTCGCAGTACAAACCGATTCTGTTCTACCTGACCGATGTACGTTTCTCCCCGCTCTCCTCTTCTTTTTTCTGTATTTTTTTCTATAACATTTCTGTTTCAATATTAACATTCTTGTTTTTAAGTAACTGTCTCTTTTTTTTCAGCTTATAAAAGAAATGAAAATTGTCCACAGCCCATCTTCCAAAGATAACCATTTTGGCGCATTTGCTTTCAGTCTTGAAAAGCAACTTTTCGATTTAATTTTAAAACATTTTTTCTCATATAAAAGGAATACATGCTCATTCAGGAAATCTGTCACATGTTCTTGATAAACTTGTAGTTTTCAGGGTATGAGGTTAGCGAACTGCCAGGATCTGAGGAAACAAGACTCGTGTGTTGGGAGTGTGAAGTGACAGACGAAGCATTCGAGGAAGGCACTGGGGCAGCGTTTCCCATTACGGAGCATGCGCGAGCTCTGTGACCCAGAGACTCCGCTTCTCGGAATCCGTCTTTCGAGAATTCTTGTTCGCACATAAAATCAAGGATAGTCACCGAGACATTGACTAGTACAGAAATAATTAGAAACTGGCTGAATACTCATTATTAGGGATAAAGTTAAATGAATTATAGTACAGCTATATTATATACATTTATACATTATAAATACTATGCAGCTATTAAAATGAGATTAAGTGAATAAAATTAAATTTATTTTTTTAATTGTTTGAATTGAAAATATGAGGTAAACCTACATATACTGTAACGTTTAAATCTACCAAGATGCAGTATAAAAAGAAGAAAGTAACTCCTTAAACAGTATGGATAGTGTGACCTCTTCTATGTCAATGCAAGAGAGCCATGTGCATACGTGCGAACACATACAAAGAAAAACGCATAGAAAGGGACCGCGAGGATGTGCGCAATGCTGTCACCAGTTGGGTAGAGCATGGGGGAGGGTGCTGAAGAGGGGGCGTCCTACTCCACATCGTTATGGCCGCCGGACTACAGCGAGGATGCATTCACATATGACCTGTGTCATTTGAAAAAGCAGAAGTGTACAATGCACTTCTTCATTAATTGTTAGAGACCGTCATATTTTAAACTACTACTCCTTAAATTATATATTAGTGTAAAACATTCAGATAATGCCAAAAAGCATAAGAAAATAAAAATCACTAGAGATAGCCTCTTTTACTTTCTTTTTTTCATATATATGTGTGTGTGTGTGTATATATATATACACATATTATATATATGTGTGTGTGTGTATATATACATATACACACACACACACATATTTTAAAACAAAAACTTTTTTTTTCATATATATGTGTGTGTATATATATACACACACACACACACACACACATATTTTAAAACAAAATTACGATCCTACTGTGTATGTATTTTACAGCCTGGTTTTGTGTTTAATATTTTATCATGAGCATGTCATGCGATTCACATATGAAAACATGATTTTTTAAATTACGAAATAATTTAAGCATACAGAAAACACAGAAGCTCATATAATACGCGCCACGGACCCGCCACCCAGCTGAAGAAATAAACAGCACTGGCATGAGAAGCTCCGTGCACACTCTCCTCAGACCCACTGTCCCGCCGCCCTCTGCAGGAGTGACGCCGTGATCTGAATTTGGCATTTGTCGTTCCCATGCAGATTTTCGATCTTTTACATATAGTTTATATATGTATGGAACGATATGTAGTGTCACTTTCCCGGAAACATGGTTTTTAATGCATGACTGATATTCTAAATTATAGATATAGATATAGATATAATTATTTAAATAGGGCTCTGTTTGGGGTCATTTTAGGACAAATAGCATTTTTACATTTCCCTTTTCAGGTGAAGCTAGTTAAACTAAGTTGCTACAAAAAGGTATAGTCTTTTTGGTGGAATTACTCTATTGTATTTTCAAATTCTTAAGCCCACCCCACATTTCATTTCCCACGTCTTCTTTACTTGGCTCTGTTTTCGGAGAACTTACTTGCAGACCCACTACGAAAAGAATATGGCAAGCGTGGAGAGCAAACGCAGATGGAGTTAGAGCGGAGCCCCTCCCAGTTCTGTCTTGGGCTCTTGCTTCTCCG
>NW_011888893.1:3240686-3243390 GCF_000151845.1 Pteropus vampyrus
CATGCGCGAGCTCTGTGACCCAGAGACTCCGCTTCTCGGAATCCGTCTTTCGAGAATTCTTGTTCGCACATAAAATCAAGGATAGTCACCGAGACATTGACTAGTACAGAAATAATTAGAAACTGGCTGAATACTCATTATTAGGGATAAAGTTAAATGAATTATAGTACAGCTATATTATATACATTTATACATTATAAATACTATGCAGCTATTAAAATGAGATTAAGTGAATAAAATTAAATTTATTTTTTTAATTGTTTGAATTGAAAATATGAGGTAAACCTACATATACTGTAACGTTTAAATCTACCAAGATGCAATATAAAAAGGAGAAAGTAACTCCTTAAACAGTATGGATAGTGTGACCTCTTCTATGTCAATGCAAGAGAGCCATGTGCATACGTGCGAACACATACAAAGAAAAACGCATAGAAAGGGACCGCGAGGATGTGCGCAATGCTGTCACCAGTTGGGTAGAGCATGGGGGAGGGTGCTGAAGAGGGGGCGTCCTACTCCACATCGTTATGGCCGCCGGACTACAGCGAGGATGCATTCACATATGACCTGTGTCATTTGAAAAAGCAGAAGTGTACAATGCACTTCTTCATTAATTGTTAGAGACCGTCATATTTTAAACTACTACTCCTTAAATTATATATTAGTGTAAAACATTCAGATAATGCCAAAAAGCATAAGAAAATAAAAATCACTAGAGATAGCCTCTTTTACTTTCTTTTTTTCATATATATGTGTGTGTGTGTGTATATATATATACACATATTATATATATGTGTGTGTGTGTATATATACATATACACACACACACACATATTTTAAAACAAAAACTTTTTTTTTCATATATATGTGTGTGTATATATATACACACACACACACACACACACATATTTTAAAACAAAATTACGATCCTACTGTGTATGTATTTTACAGCCTGGTTTTGTGTTTAATATTTTATCATGAGCATGTCATGCGATTCGCATTTGAAAACATGATTTTTTAAATTACGAAATAATTTAAGCATACAGAAAACACAGAAGCTCATATAATACGCGCCATGGACCCGCCACCCAGCTGAAGAAATAAACAGCACTGGCATGAGAAGCTCCGTGCGCACTCTCCTCAGACCCACTGTCCCGCCGCCCTCTGCAGGAGGAGTGACGCCGTGATCTGAATTTGGCATTTGTCGTTCCCATGCAGATTTTCGATCTTTTACATATAGTTTATATATGTATGGAACGATATGTAGTGTCACTTTCCCAGAAACATGGTTTTTAATGCATGACTGATATTCTAAATTATAGATATAGATATAGATATAATTATTTAAATAGGGCTCTGTTTGGGGTCATTTCAGGACAAATAGCATTTTTACATTTCCCTTTTCAGGTGAAGCTAGTTAAACTAAGTTGCTACAAAAAGGTATAGTCTTTTTGGTGGAATTTCTCTATTGTATTTTCAAATTCTTAAGCCCACCCCACATTTCATTTCCCACGTCTTCTTTACTTGGCTCTGTTTTCGGAGAACTTACTTGCAGACCCACTACGAAAAGAATATGGCAAGCGTGGAGAGCAAACGCAGATGGAGTTAGAGCGGAGCCCCTCCCAGTTCTGTCTTGGGCTCTTGCTTCTCCGCCTGGGTACGCCACCGGTCTTGCAACCTACACACCGCACGCAAATGACACAGGTTGTCCCCTTACCACGGGGTTGTCAAACTGGGATAGCTGGTTTCTCGATCCAAACCCGACTCTTTCTCCTTCATAATGTGACAATTCTACACCTACGGCTGCGATCTAACAATAATCTCCTTTTCTCTCTAGGCTTAGGTTCTCCAAATAAGTCAGACATCTGTCACCTGACCTGACATTTCATCAGAATGATAGTCACTTCATGGAAGCCACTACTAAGTATATCAAGTACCAGGAAATACGACGAAAGAACAATACTCATCTTCGAATAAACATGCCAGAATTCATACGTTCTCAATCAGCAGTATGCTTGAAAATGGAATCACTTATGCTCGTCATTGCTCAAAATATCTTTGAAAACCTTCTCTTGAAATTGCCTTCAGAAACTGAATCTCCTAAATGGTGACAAACCTTTTCCTTTGGACAATAGATTCTGTTTACAAAAGCACCTACAGGGAGTTTGGAGCCAGAGCTGGGATGGAGGAGCCAGCGCCAGTGTCGGCACAGGGGGAGCTGGGTACACCTGCCGTGGAGGTGACGCCAGTACGGGCACACGGGCTGTTCGTGACCAGTGTCCATTCTGATTATTCAGTGCTTGTGCCATCTCGGTTATAAAAATAATTTGAATCTCACCCCTCCAGGGGGCTTTATTACCCTCCCACTTGCATTAGCCATCCCCAAAGGACCCCCCAAATCATGCCCCTCATGTTAAAAGGCAAAACACGCGTGCTAATGGAAGGAATAACTATAGACTCGTGGTTCACACGAACACGCTCTTGGGCTTAAGGGGTGTGCTTTACCATTTCCAGTTCATATCAAAAGTATTTTTCTTAATACCCTTGTTAAAGGAAGTAATGTATATAGCTTAAAACAAGTGAAAAAGACAATTGTTCAAATGACTGTTGAAAGCAGTTAAGAGCCCAGAGATTCACTTTGCTCAGATCGATGAGCAAAGGATGAGAATGAAAGCTGAAGGGTTAAATCAGGTCCAGAAGGATG
>NW_011888893.1:3243440-3247080 GCF_000151845.1 Pteropus vampyrus
GGGAGTTTGGAGCCAGAGCTGGGATGGAGGAGCCAGCGCCAGTGTCGGCACAGGGGGAGCTGGGTACACCTGCCGTGGAGGTGACGCCAGTACGGGCACACGGGCTGTTCGTGACCAGTGTCCATTCTGATTATTCAGTGCTTGTGCCATCTCGGTTATAAAAATAATTTGAATCTCACCCCTCCAGGGGGCTTTATTACCCTCCCACTTGCATTAGCCATCCTCAAAGGACCCCCCAAATCATGCCCCTCATGTTAAAAGGCAAAACACGCGTGCTAATGGAAGGAATAACTATAGACTCGTGGTTCACACGAACACGCTCTTGGGCTTAAGGGGTGTGCTTTACCATTTCCAGTTCATATCAAAAGTATTTTTCTTAATACCCTTGTTAAAGGAAGTAATGTATATAGCTTAAAACAAGTGAAAAAGACAATTGTTCAAATGACTGTTGAAAGCAGTTAAGAGCCCAGAGATTCACTTTGCTCAGATCGATGAGCAAAGGATGAGAATGAAAGCTGAAGGGTTAAATCAGGTCCAGAAGGATGTTCCTGGAGGGTTTGAATTCTGGGACGTTTCTTGGAAGGTGCTCCATGTGCCCAGTCAACAGAAAAGGTTTTAGAAAAGGATGCAGAACAGCAGAGAATCAAGCAGGGGAAAATGAAAGGTTTTTACGTGGCAATGGGGACATGAGCCACCTGCACACTCCTCAGCTGTGCACAGGGGAGCAAGGAGCCCTGGGGCTGGGCCCTGTGGGGTAGGAATGGTGACAGGTCACTGGGAGCAAGACTTCAGGCTGTGGGCATAGCCGGCCCGCAGCTGGGGTTCGAGAGGCCAGCGAAAATGACAGCCCCTACGTGAGAGAGCCTGGAGTGCCATTGTAAAATGCATTCTTCTGCTAACAGCCCCAATTCTCAGGACGCAGTGCTCAAAAGTGATCTCGGTGGGCGATCTGTTACAGCACACAAAAATGTAATGGAGACGCACAATTACTTTACAGCACGTTTACTTCACAGTGTCAGTGTGGCTGCAGGGCTTCACCTGCCAAACAGAAGTAGAACGGCAAAAGACAACAGTGTCGTGCGTGTGTGCGTGCGTGCGTGCGTGCGTACGTGTAAGGAGCGGCGTGTGCCCTGTTAAGCATATGAGTGCTAAATGAGACTAACTAGGTTCAAACCCTGGCTGTTAGCTGTGCCGAGGACTCAATTTCCTCATCCGTGGAATAGGAATAATAAACACTTCCTACTCCACAGGGTTGCTGTGAAGATTAAAATGCCAGAATGCCTGGGAAGAGCATGGCTATTATTTTAGTTATTGCTGTTGTCAAAAAAAAAAAAAAAAATGGTCATTAGCACATTATGAATCTTGTAAATACAATCTCTGTACAATTCCGGCATACGGAGAGGCCATGACAATATCGATGACAAAATAAACTGTCCTTATTCTACAGAAACGCAAGCCTAGCACTAGAAAGGTCCTAAATGTGATAGAGGAGAGAGGTGATCTTTTTAAAAGCGTCTTCGATGTGACTCTTCTAAGCACAGCTTCATGAGCCCTCAGCCTGAGGGCGTTCCCTTTCTTGTAGGAGTGCCAGGAGTGTCCCCTTCCTAAGGTGCTGCCTTTGCTTCTTGGTTCCGTCAGGTTCTCAGGACCGAGTCGGAACAATGTCAGAAGCCGGTCCCTTGCTACCACTCTTTCCTCACACAGCATCGTGGTTTCCAACGCTTCTGCCTTCCCTTTTCCTGTGAACTTGGCCACATGACTCCACAGTCCCTTCCGGCGAGCAGCGAAGTGCATTTCCTACCGCGGGGATGTTGGGCTTGGCCCTGTGACTCGGTTCGGCCAATGGCACGTTGGCAGATGTGACACAAGCAAAGGCTTGACATGTGCATTTGGGCTTGCCCTCTTTGCATCTTACGCTTCTGTCTGTCATCGCTGTGAAAAAAAACGTCCCCGCCCAGCCTGCTGGGCTGAGAAATGTGACGCAGACCTGGATCCTACCTTCTTCAGCGTGACCAACGACCTGCAGGCATATCAGTGCTGGCATCCTTGCCGTTTAAACCGCCGAGTGTTAGAGAGTTTGTTACACAGCAAAAGCTAACTGATGAACTCCCAACTCGTTCACCTTCGGTGTGTGTAGATAAAGCTTTCTTCAAAAGAATCCACAAACATAGAGAGAGATGTATGTGAAGTAATATGTAAATTTATACAAATACATGTGACTAAATTTACTAGAGAATATCCTGACAATTCAGTGGCTTTTTTCTTCCTCGAATTTTCCATTTTGCATGTCAAAGTGCTTTATTCAAGTATTTAAAAAACATAAAACAAACAAGAAATTCAAACCTAATTAGTGGACTTGTCTTTTATGTTAGTACATAGGCTGTACGATGAAATTGCACCAATATTTATCGAGATAGAAATGTTTGGAACAGAAAAGCATGGAAACTTAAAATTAACTCCCACTTCAGTTGGAAGTAGAGATGTAGTCTCTTTGCCTCTACGATTACTTACTTCTGTTCATTGATTTAAGTATTATTAAGCAAAATAAGGTATAATCTATCCTTTATATCAGAAAGGATACTATCTAAGTTCAGAGATCACTCTTTCCCTCCTGACATTTCCTGTATGCCTATCTGGAAGACTGGCAAAATAATAGGGTCTGTGTCACCCAGTGACAACACTATTGAGCTACCAGTAATGCATTTTGAACAGACAGAGTCAACTGTCTATATTTTAAGCCGGAAAAGGTTATTCACTATCCACTAAAGTACATTTGGCTGCAAGTAGCAGAAACCCTTTACCAACTGTGGCTCAAGCCAGAAGAACATTGTTTACTTAACAAGAAACTCAGATACAGTCTATCAGAATTGGTCTGCCAGCTTACCGATGGCATTAAGGACTCAAACTCTTTCTGTCTTTCCATTTTGCTTATTGGCCTATCATCTCCATGCACGTCACCTTAAGGTTACAATGTGGCTGCTGCAGTTCCAACTCTCACATGTAATTTCAAGGCAGGAAGCAAGGGGAAGGGGCTGAGTCAGCCACTACTATCTCATGTATAAAAAAAAAAAAAAAAAAGCAAAAGCTCTCCAGAAGCTTCCCCACAGACTTCCTCCTACATGTCATTATGTCATTGGCAAGAAATGGAGCACATGCCCACGACCTGAAAAGGGAAGTTAGTGAAAGGAAGGCTGGGAAGCTGGCGACTTAGTGAAAGAAAATAAGATCCTCATGATTGGTTTTGAAATATCATGAATCTCAGAGAGGGTTAGGGGCCTGGCTGGAAAAGGTCAAGGGATTAAGAAGTACAAATTGCCAATTATAAAAACAGTCACGGGGATGCTAAGTACCTACAGCACAGGGAATAGTCAGTTATAACTATGTACGGTGCCGGATGGGTACTTGACTTATCAGGGCGATCACTTTGTAAGGTGTATAAATGTCCAAGCACTGTGCTGTACACCTGAAACTGATATAATACTGCACGTCAACCGTAATTGAAAAAAAAAAAAATTTTTAGAGAAAAGAAAAAAAATATCATGAGTCAGCCTGAGGCTGGGCCAACTGTCACCCTGAGCAAAAGCAGGGTTCTGTGAGCAGAAAGAAGGGAGGAAACGGGGCTGGACGAAGCGTGACTCCA
>NW_011888893.1:3248085-3250697 GCF_000151845.1 Pteropus vampyrus
TTTCTTTTTCCTGACTAGATTAGAAGAATTTGCTTTTCAATTTTCCTTCCTTCTTAGTCTTAAGCAGTATCATGTAGAACTTCATGCCTTTTTAAAAATCTAAGCTCTGGTGGGACTTATCACATTTCCTCTCTAACAACAGACGCTCTCCCTGTCTTCCCTCCCTGTGTCCACGGGAGTCTGTACTTATCGCCGGTTCTGATTGTGTGAAGATGAGACTCATTCTGGAAACAGCTACGAAACATCTCCCGTAGACTCACGGCCCAGGGCAGCTGGACCGAAAGAAGACAGCACCGTGAGCCCGATTCTCCGGCGGACCGCAGTCTGTCTCAGCGAGAGCCTCTGAGCTGACCTCAGTCCCTCCCTCTGGTCCCCAGATCAGCCGGCAGAGCCTCAGCTCCATCCAGGGAGGGTCTGGGCTCTGATTTCAGCTCCGCGGCCTCGAGATCCTGTTTCCCCCGGTCGGAGCCCATTGATGCGAAGCAGATGCCTGTGGGAGGCTGGCCGGCTGCAAGAGCAGTCTCCCTTCAGAATTGAACTGGCCGCTTCCTTCCCGCTCGGCCCCTGGGCCCGAGAGGGGTCGAAATAAACAACCCCGACCTTCTCAGGGTGGCCCCCAAGGGTGGGAAAGGGTCTGGTTCCAGGGAAAATGGCATCAAATTTCTCCCTGAACATAACCAAAAGTACTGCACACCTACTTTCTTTCCTTTTCTTGTCGTTTCAGCCATTCTTTCTTTCCTCCCTTTTCCACACAAATTCATAGCAGGAACCTGCCATTCTAGTAATTTAAAAGCTTTTTTCCTCCGGTAGTAAACATGTCCTGTATAACGGAGCTTGTAGTCCATTTCATGAAAATTTATTTCCATACATATGAACTAACAATTTCAAAGACTCTGATGCATATAAAATTAATAAACCCGAACGCTGCTTGACAGTATGACCGTGGTAAAGCCGCAAATTGAAATCACTGTTGCAGCTCAAACATATTCACATTTTAAAACTAGGTGGCTTTCCTAACCAAATAAATGCTGGCCCCATACCCCAGCAGCCTTGGCGGAGTGTGGGGTGCGCTGTAGGGACAAGTTCAGGCGTCCGCAGGACATCCGGATTAAGACAACAGCAAGGTCCTACAGTTGGGTCCGTGGCACTGTCCTGGTGACAGAGTGGGCAAGATTCAGGGTAACCCAGAGCAGCTCAGGTTCTCCCATCAGAGAAGAGAGAGAGGGAACTGGCAACTATTGAGTGCCTGACACCTGCAAAGCGATTACTACTCACTTTCTATACCTCAGTTCATTTCATCTTCATGGCTTGTGTCTGAGGGAGGGAGGGAGGGTTCCCTGTAAGGGAGGGAAGCTGAGCTCCATGAAAACTCCTTGGTCAGCAGTATCGGGACCATAAGCCGCCTGCCTGGTGGCATAGATCCTATGTATCTTATTCTGCACTTTTCCATCCTTTGAGTGTGCCTCACCTGTTGAAGGCACTTACTCAATACGTACTGAATAAATGACCCTCCCCCTGACTGTCTTTCTGGCCAGGTTGAATAGACCTAATTAAGGGTGCTCTCTGTTTGCTTTGAGGCAGGGGATCATCCATAAGCCTCCAGTTCCCTGATACGAATCGGGACGAATGGTCGGCCCCATCTGTGCCTCCGCCTGGGCGCTCACTTCTGTAAGAGGCTCGTGGGTCAGGTTCCCGTTGGCACAGCCCAAGCCCCACGCTTGGTATCTCGAGCTTTCTCTATCAGGCTTCTCCAAGCACGGCAAGCACATGACCTCTAGTATCCCCTCTTGGGACTCGCTACTTTCCCCCCTAGGTATCTTAGCAATGACATTATGTCCTGTGTCCCCAGGAGCATTTGATAAGAGTGCTCAGAACAAGCACAGATCACCAAAGGACCATAGTCCTATTAATTTTGATCTAACATCTACATTAGTCAAATTAATTCCATCTGGGCCAAGATTTATGTGTGTTTCACAATCACTGTGGCAGTAAAAGAATCTTTTCATTTTCTGTTCTGATTTACTCAATTATATGTCTTTGCATCTAGAAAAGGCAAAAAGATTGTTTCTCGAAACATCCGAGAAGTCAAGGGGATCATAGGGGATCAGGTTGCAGGATGAGCAATTTCGCAGTAACCCTATTGAGTTTTTATTGCTTCCCACCCACCTCCCACCCAGCACCACCATCGTCACCCCTTCCATCCTTACGGTGTAAATACAGCACATCTTAAACTAACTTTTTTGTTTTAGTTTTTTAGTTTTGAAAAAAAAAAAAAAATTGGACAGGAAATAGTTGAAAAGAAGACTACAAAGAATTCCCAGAGATCCCTTACGGAGACTCCCCAAATGTTAATGTTTTACGGCATTTTCTCCCCCTCTCTCTCTCTCTTACTCATCCCCCCCGCCCTGTCACTCCGCATACGCACATATACGTGCAGGATGCTCAGTCAATGCACGCCGAATTACTTGGTATTCTGACGGCATTGGATTATATACGATCTCAAATTTTCCTCCCCTAAAGAATCTATGATTTTATCACTTGTACATAAAGTAAAATCTTTTATACGTGCAATACGTATTCGTACATAATATCAAAACACTAACAGCTAATCA
>NW_011888893.1:3250747-3259624 GCF_000151845.1 Pteropus vampyrus
GACAGGAAATAGTTGAAAAGAAGACTACAAAGAATTCCCAGAGATCCCTTACGGAGACTCCCCAAATGTTAATGTTTTACGGCATTTTCTCCCCCCCCTCTCTCTCTTACTCATCCCCCCGCCGCCCTGTCACTCCGCATACGCACATATACGTGCAGGATGCTCAGTCAGTGCACGCCGAATTACTTGGTATTCTGACGGCATTGGATTACATACGATCTCAAATTTTCCTCCCCTGAAGAATCTATGATTTTATCACTTGTACATAAAGTAAAATCTTTTATACGTGCAATACGTATTCGTACATAATATCAAAACACTAACAGCTAATCAGTTCAGCTACAAGCTAAGCTAATAGCTCGGATGCAACCATGTGGCATTTCCACAGTAAAATATCACCCTAGATGGCAAGTCACACTAGAACTGTTGTAAATAGGACGTGAGTGAGAGAGAATTACCCCTGCCCAAGAAATCAAACATAGGAGGAAATGGGTGCCCCCTTAAGAGGCAGATGGAAAAATCAGCTGGGGATGGGTCAAAACAACCCTCCCGTTAAGAACTCACGGAAGCCTGGAGGCACGTGTCCAGCTGCCTGCCCCATGTCCACAGCCGCCAGTCCCCAAAATGCCACAAACTGAGCTGGCCAACACCGACGTGCAGAAGTCTGCTTTGCTTGCTTTCCTGTGTTCTCCGTTCTACTTGGTGACACTATCAACAATTCTGAGACTCAGGATTCCTCTTCAATGAAAGTTTCTTTCATCTCCAGCTTCTACTCAGTCACCAAATGCTGCTCCTCCGGGAGGCCGGCTGCGAGGCCGCTCAGGAGAGCGAGGCAGTGGTCCCGGGGACGGGAGATGTGGCCTGATCAGAGGCGCCTTAATCAGAAGACGGCCAGCGACGAAAACATGAGGAGATGTGGGCCGGAAAGCTGCCAGGCGAAGGCTGCCGTGTGTCTGCGAACGTGTTTCTGTTGCGTTGCATCTTGCGAGGTCAGTGCCGGCACGAGTTAGAGCTTGGTGCCAAAGACACGTGGACGTGGGGCTCAAATGGATAGCCGGCCCCCGGCGCGACAGCTCCTCAGACTCAGAGGGACCGCCAAGTGCCCTGATGGTCCGTGAGCGGCAGTGGGGAAGGACCCCCAGAGAACAGCATGGGGGAGCAGCCCGCAGAGCCCACCTGCCACTCCCACGAATGTGCCTGTGCTCGTCCCCACGCTGTGAAGTAATGGCCTCGTGTTCTGTCACACGCAGGGGAGCATTTGGCACCGGTACGTGGCCTGCTCACGGTTTTCAGACACGCGGAGTCAGGTGGAGCCTAAACTAGAACGTTATAGTAGGGACGGAGAGAAGCACGGGATTCTAGAGCTCTGGAGACAAGACAGGCAGAGCCTGGCCCTGAGTGAGGCCGTGAGCACGAGCTGCTCACAGGGACGCGGTTCCACCTGGTTGGGGCCCCACCGCGCGCAGGTGGGGCACATCCATCGTAGCGTGTATGTCAGGAGCCCTCATTCGCCCGTTTTATAGATGAGAAATCGAGTTTCAAGACGGGATGGGGTCAAGACACTGCCCGTCAACCTAAAATCGTTTTTTTTCTTTCTGTCTTTTCAAGCAGCATAAGCTAGTCTTTAAATGCAATCTTAAATAGAAGCCCACTACGAAAAACAGATCAGCTCTGGTCAGAAAAGCGTAAGAGAAAAGGGGAAACTGTGGCGACAGTTAAATCAGCCGTTGCTCCCTGGGGTGGATAAACGAGGGGGCTTGGGGGGGGCAGTGCGTGTGCGGGGTGCGGGGCGCGGGGTGCGGGGCGTACGGGAACCCTCCGTGCCTTCTTCTCGATCTTGCTGTGAACCTGAAGCTGCTCTAAAGAATAAAGTCTATTTGGAAATAAAACAAGAGCAAAAGCAAAGGACGAGAGATCTCAAGTCTCTTTCCCCCACCCCCGCCTCGCTCTTCCTTCTGGAGGTCCCTGGTGCCACCCAAGGTGCCATAAGGGCTCCACCACGACCAGTCTCAAGGACACTGGGCCCCACAACAGGACGACTCCTGCGACTAACCGAAAAGCACCCTGTGCGGTCCACTCTGCCCGTGGTCCCTGGCCAACTCCCCCAACGGCTAGCAGGACTCTAGCTCCCCGAGGGTGACGCTTCCAGGCCTGGCCCAACCTGACACCTCACAGGCCACAGAGAGCTCACAGAGCTGGAATGTGCTCGCCCCGGCTTGCTGTGGCCTCGGGGGCCTCCTCAGGCCCAGGCAGCACCTCAGGGTGGGCCACCTGTGGAAAAACAGGGAGCACCCAGAGACAGACACGCCAGCATGGCTCCGAGGCCCAGAGTCCTACACCTTCCACAGCTGAGGAAGGAGAAAGGCAGAGCAAGGGTGAGGGGGGCTTCCCGACTCCATCTCCCTGGACCACAGGCGTTTTATTTTTTCCTTTTAAATTCCTAAAATCCCCACTCGCTTCCCTTGTTCTCAGCCGCCAACACACCGCAGGCCCCCAGGAGCTGAGCGAAGGCTCTTGGAGTAAAAGAATGGTGAGGCCTTCGAGGAGACCCTTTCCTCAAAGGCTCGGAGTCCCTGCACCTGGTGTGACAGCTGCAATGAGTGATTCGAGAGCAAGGGGCGGGGACATGCCGCTGAGCCTCCTCCAGGTGAGGCAGGGTCCGGGGGAACTGGATCGAAGACGCTCTCCTTGCCACTTAGAACCCCCGGGGGCTTCGTGAACTCTTACGGGTCCCAAGGCAGCGTTTGCTTTCCTGAGAAATAACATTTCCACAACTTCATCTCGTCGATCAGCTTTCCCAGTGCGGGCAGCGGCTCAGGACACCTCAGTTACCGACGTTCGGCTTTGAAGTGGGTCTATGTATCCCTGGATGGCTGTGACGCATGGAATACAGCGAAACAGGTGCCACACCAATTTGGGGCCAAGGCCTTACTGACCCCGCAGCTTTCACTTCTTCCTCCTCAGAGCACTCCCCACCTGAGACGCTGTCGCGCGCGTGGGGAGGCCCCCTGTAGTCCACAGCCCAGCTTGGCCCCCAGCCAACGACAGCACCCACTACGGCCACGTGAGCGTGCCGTCCTGGACACGCCCAGCCCCGTCGAGCCTTCGGATGACTCCCGTCCCAGCCACCGTCTGAGAGAGCCTGGGAGATGGATCCGCCAAGCCCAGTCAGCCCCCAGAAACAGGAGAGGCCTCTGAACATCCTCGGGCTGCTCTACCCCAGCACCACAAACTGTGTGGCTGAAAACAACGGAGTTCATTCTCTCGAAGTTCTAGCGGCTAGAAGTCCACAATCAAGGCATCAGCAGGGCCGTGCTCCCTCTGAATCCCCTAAGGAAGGGTCCTCCCTCATCTCTTCCAGCTTCAGGCGGCCCCAAGTGTTCCGCGGCTTGTGGCTGCATCACTCCAATCTCTGCCTCCAGCTCTACGTGGCCTTCTTTGTGCTTCCGTGTCCAAATTTCCCTCTCTCTATGAGAACACTGGTCATATTGAGTTTAGGGCCACCCTGATGCCCTCATCTTAATTCGATGACATCTGCTAATAAGTTACATTCCGTAGGTGCTGGGGCTTAGGGCATGCCTTTTAGGGGATGCAATTTAACTTATAACAAGAGGTCATAATGAATCGTTGCCAGCCTTCTGGTTTTGGGGGCGTCTGTTCTGCAGCAGGGGTAGTCAGGATACCGGTTGGCACTGTGTCCGTACATTCCTGGTTCTCCAGGAAAACAAGCTGAATGTCTCAGGGAAGCCGGTCTATGGTTAAAACGTAGATGTGCAGACAACTGAAATGTAAGTAAGAGTTTGACTTGGTCTTAGTCCCAAGTTAAATTGTTTTATTTGTTTCTCTTCTTCTGGTATTTTCTTCGTTAGTCTCGATGTACTTTTACAGAATTCAAGGTCTTTATTCTAAGCCTATGCTACGTGAGGAGTAATGGCTGGGAACCAGAAGACGTGTGTCTGTCCCTGACGAGTTGTGTGATCTCAGCCTCTCCAGGTCTAGTGCCGTTCATCAACCATTTATTAGGATTCTGCAGTGTACGGTGGAAGAGGATCAAGAGTTTATATAGCCCGGCCTGTCATTTCACAGATCAGGAAGCTGAGCCCAGGGCGGCGAAGGGATCTATCTGCCAGTCACAACCAGCTGTATGCTGACAGTATTCATCTGTAAAATAATGGGTTTGGAACACATTTTCTCAAAGGCTCTTTCCAGTCATTAAACTGATTCTGATTCTAAAACCATGAATCTATATTTTACCCATTTTAAATTTTAAAAAAAAATACAACATTTGATTCAGCTGAATGCATTTCTGAGACTCAGAAATTGTGACTGCAAAATTATGTCACCACAATTTCCTTGACTTTGATGCTTATGAATCATGAAGCCGGTGAATAGAAAGTTTCATCCAACCATCCGAAGCTAAAATAATTTTTTGTGCTTTCGGTTTTCATGACTTCGACAATCCCGTTTTTACTAATTTTAATAATGTCTCCATACTTTTAAAAGCCCCCAGAATACCTCATCATGGCAAAGTTGAGTCACGGGCTCATCTGCAAAGCACTCAGCCTTGGAGAGAGCACCCATAGCCTGATTTAATAGAAAGAAATAATTATATAAAATTAACATGCAAAAAAAAAAGGCGGGTGTATATTAGTATACTCATATAGCATTTACATGATGTTTATGTATATCATATATACTCACGTATATATATGTAGATCACGTACTCATTTATATATAAGTATACTCAGATATCTTTTTTTTTAAATAGAGAGAAATCTCAAATGGTGTGTGGATATGTGTTGGGATGGATGGATTGTAGATTCATCTTCCAATTATGCCTGGTCCCAGAGTGCACAGACGTAACGATCTGCAGGAACATCTGCATGAATGAATTGCTTTTGGAAATGAAAGGCACATGGTGTAAGATATGTTAGATAGTGACACAAAGCATGTGCTGGGTAAAAAGACATTTTTATAACCTATCATGAGAAGATCTGGGTAAGTGAGATTGGTACAGTTTAAGACCACATGTTCTACCACGGTGGCGAATCCTGATATCGTATGAATTTAAATGAAAAAGTCATAAAATGAGGAAGTGTTTGCTCCGCGGTCAGGGCACGGTATCAACCAGCATCGGCTTTGAACGTGGAGCGTCTGTGCCAGGAGCGTGCAGGGAAGAATAAAGGACCATTTCTTTGTTCCTGGGCACTCATCGGCTGCTCCCTCTCTGTTCCCAAATCCTCGTTAAATGCGTTTTTATAGCGTTTGACTCATGTGTGTTCATTATTAGTTTAGTTCATGTCCTTGTCCAGGCTGTGAGTGTCTGTGGAAGAGAAATGATGTCTTAACTCTCTTCGCGTGCCCAGGGTGTGCCGGCGCCTCGGGTGCGGAAGGTGATCAGTGAGCCATCTTTCTCCAGCCCCTCCACCGACAGCGGCCAAGATGCTGTGGGTGATGCAGATGTGAAGAGCAGCTGAAATAATGTGGATTTGGAACAGAACAGGTTTTGCCTCCCAGGGAGCTACAGGTAGTTAAGGAATTTGTTATTCGCTCATGCCTTTCCCCATCCATTCCTGTCTCCGGTGTGGTACCTTGCAGCCTCTGGAATGTACGGTGTGGGGCTTGTTACCCACCACCCACCCCCATCCCGAGCCACAGCTCAGAGCGCAGTTGTCTCTGTAAAGCACCTGCCACTTACTCAGAATGCAAACTGAGAGCAGCCTCGGACAGGTCCTCCTTCACAGCTTCTGCAAAACCCAGGGCGTGACTCATACACAGCAATTACGAGAGAGAGGAAAGTGTTCTCAAGAAAGAGAGTTCAGGAAGCAGAGACCCTACTAGGTGTCACCTGACAGGGGCCTTTTTGCCCCTATGGGAGGGGCTGCCCTAGCTTCACCCCTGCTTCTAGCTGTGTCTCTTCCATGGCGGCAATTCCTGATGGACCAGAACAAGACACTCAGCCTACAGCCACATCTGCCGCTCACCCTGCTCCTACGACAGAGTAGGTCAGGGTCTGCGTTCTGGTTCCCCGGGGCTCGGGCGGCAGTGCCAGGGGCCAGCTGTGTGGCCCTGCCGCTCCCGGTTTGGACAGGAGGACAAAGCAGGTGGAGCTGGACTTTGCTGGGTAAGATCCTTCCCAAGAGTGTCTGTCTGCCAAAGCCTGAGCCGGCTGCACTGTGTCTGTTTCAGGAGTTGTACGAGAAGCTTCTTCACAAATCATCTTTTCCCTTCCTCCCCGATCACCTTTTTGCCAGAAATAATGGGAGCCTGGTTCAAGCAGCTTTGGGTCTCACAAAATGCATGTTTTTGTGACAAGTTTCATGGGGGCCTCTTTTTTTCTTTCTCTCTCCTCGTTTCCTTTCTCACTGCTTTATATTAAGGGCACCTAGTAAGGGCCCGATAAATGAGTGATTAGCCCCATTTGCATAGTACTTTTCCATTTTACAAAGCAGTTTCATTTACTCTTCTCCGGGGAGGAGGCCCCGCCCCTCGCTCATTCACAGGTCTGGCCGCCCCTCTCTTCTCTAAGGAGAGGAGAATGTGAGGTGTGTCGCCTCAGGCTCCACCACAGGAATTAAAAGAGTCAGAAGGAGCGATGCTCTGGGGCTCTCAGTGACCTGGGTCGCAGTCCCTCGACAGAGTTCAGGAGAGAACTCGCCTAAGGTGTGACACTGGGTGCCACCCGGGGTCTGGCGCGCTTGAAACCGATGATTTACATTTAATCTCCACAGTAGCTTTATGAACGAGGCCATCTTTCCATTTTGGCCCAGAGATGTTAACTAGTTTTCTCAGGTTCACACAGCTGGGAAGTGACAAGCTGGGCTTCAAGACCTGGTCTCACCACGTGCAGAGAACAATTTAATGTTTCATTCGATGACATCACTAGGCTCCATTTTCCTGTGCGGGTTGATGTGGAAGCCTCACAAACGTCAAGGATTAGAGAATTCCTCTTATGATGTCCTGTGTCGGAGTTCAAAATAAGAACATCAGAGCAGACTTCTCGGACTCTCATCTGTGGGCCAACGTCCAAAAATGTGAACAGTTTGCCAAGAGAGAAATACGAAAACTGAGATCAACCACTTAAAAACTTTTAAGGCAGAGATTTGTAACATCGGCACTAATGACATCTCGAGCCGGACGACCTCGTGGTGTGGGGTCCATCCTGGGCACTGCAGGACCTTTAGCGGCACCCCTGGCCTCCACCTATGCCATAAACACCACTCTCCCCAGCTGCGACAGCCAAAAATGTCCCCCGACATTGCCATATGTCTGCTGGGGGTCCAATCACAGCTCCCACCCCAGTGGAGAACCACCGTTTGAAAGCGATTTGACAAAGGAATTTTATGTCTGTTCGATCTAATCATAAAAATATTGGGCCCTGAAGTTTTGGAAGACCGTTGTCTTTTAATTTCATTTTCCCAGTAATTCGTTTTTATTGATTTTATTAAAGCATCAGTCTGCAAGGCACTGGGGAAATAAAAAAGGCAACACAAAGCTGCTCTTTCAGCATCCGTGGTTTGAGAAGCCCTGTTTGCGGGAAGCATACAGCCAGACACCCCAAAGCCCATCAGGTTCCTGGCCTGTCTTGACCTGAAGGTGTGGTTCGTGAAGCTAAATATAGCCTTTTAATATTTTAATTTATTTTTTTTTTACCATGCGGCCACCAGGCACACGGTACAAAATGGAAAAGGCCCCCGCTCTGGGTGACCAGCTTCTGGCCCCGCGCTCCTGGCCTGTACAGACAAACACATGTTCACGTGGCCTCCTCCCCTCCCCCTGATGATGGACTTCCAAAGCTGGCGGATCTTTTGCCATTTCGGGCAAAAGTGCCGCCACATACATCCTTGTACACGCAAGCAGGAAGCGGCTCTGACAGATGACTCTGCAACTAGAATACTTTCGAGCTCTTTGAAACGCTATTTTTATTTTTCATGTCATCAACTGCAGCTCCATATATTAAAGTATCTTTCTCTGATTACGAAAGTGATATGTGTCTATTATAAAAATCCAAATATCCCTGAAATAAGGAACTCTAAATGTAAAAATGCCTTATATTCTCATTCTGCCCTGCTCCTTACCGGAAGTCAGTGTTCCAGAGTTTTGTATGTGTGCATGTGTGTGTGTACCTACAGATGCATATATATATATCATGTTGTGTAATCTATCCTATAACAATTATCCTTAGATTGTAAAGGTTACATACACAAAATACCAAAAGTTTTCGGCATGAAAACAAGAGCAATTCAAAGGAATCTATTTATAAAGCAATGAATTACTGAGAACATATATCTTTACAGAGTTTAGAAATGTGAAAATCCGCCGGTATGTGGCCATATGGTAGTGTATTTATTTCCTTGAAGTTCACCCAAAAGGATTGTTCTCATGCAGTATTTATTAAAATGTATGTTTTCTGTCTAACATTATTGAACAAAACAAATATTGTCCTGGACCAGCCTAACCATCTTATTAACTGTAAATTGCATTATGTGAAATGCAATCAATATTCTTCTGGTATGCAATGCTCCTAACATATAATTCTAAACCACATTAGCAGACGGAGAAGCCTGCATAAGATTTAACAGGCTTTGTCTTGTCTAGCTATTGTTCAGATTTCTTTATCTAAACCCTGCAGTCTGAACTAAGCATTAATTATCACCGAAAGCAGAGAAAATGTCATAAAAAAGAAAAAAAAAAAAACATTGACAATCATAGGTAAAGAAATGGCACTTTCAGATTTGGATACTCAAATCAAACATTCTTTCAAAGAATATGTTTTGAGCATATTTTATAGTTTACGCTCTGAGTGGGGCACTATGGGCAATGCAAAGATGGTTAAAATGTAGTTTCTGCCCAGACAGAGATTTCTTAGGATATGGT
>NW_011888893.1:3262044-3264429 GCF_000151845.1 Pteropus vampyrus
AAGCCTCTAAAAATCACACATGCTGAAAACATACGCTTCACAGGGCACACAGCCTTTAGCGAGACCCCAGTTGAATTACTATATTAATGATAATAACATTGGCCATGTTTTTAAAATTCCCCTTTGCCCACAAAAATCTACTGGCTAAAACTGACGTGGAAAACATCGACATGACCCTCGCCACACGGGGAAAGAAATCTCAGTTTACCCGGAAACCCTGAGTGTATGTTTCCCGCCCTCGTTCCATGACAGGTGTCTTCTGGGGCTGTAGGACTTGGTTAAGTTCTCCTTTACCCTTGAACCTCCACACGGATTGAGCTACGTCTCTAAAGCTGCTTTTTATAGGTTTCGCTTTAATTCCACTGCTAGAATTTACTTTCATCTTAACCAACTTATTAAGTAAAGAGGTAAGTACGTAGATAGTTGATTAGTTCCCTAAGACTGTAAGGTCTAATATCCACGCCTTAATAGGAGTGGCCTGATTTCTAAAAACAAACCGATCTCTGCACTAATCTGATGACCCGGCAGACACCACCATTTCTCTCACTGAGGAGGCAGCTCCAAGGCGGCTGAAATTTTCACTGATGACGTCATCGCCAGGTGATTAGAGACACCTGGGTTACGCACATTCCGACAGAAAATACATCCTTATGTGTATGGATACGTTTGAAACCGCCGGAAGTGCTGAGTTTAAGATGGCACGCCTTTCGAACAAATTTTGAAATTGATATTAACTCTGTAATACAGGAGAGAACCTTTTTTACAGTAACTTTTCCAGTAACTTTTCCAGTAACACCTTTTGGGCTATCTCTACTCTTATTCCAGACCCTTGTTAAAAAGATAATCTTTATAATTCACCCAAACTCTACTTTTGATGTTAGGCCCCTGGGGAATACTGGACTACGGGCTCTCTGATTCGTGTTGGTGCCTGCCTGTCTGTCTGTCTGTCTGTCTCTCCCATCTCTTCTCTCTCCCTTTTCTCCGTTTAAGAAGTCTTTTCTTCCTGCTTCCGGCTCCAGATGGCAGTGACAGCCCAGCATTTCCCTAGCTTTCTCTGTTTTTCTTTCTGTACTCACATTTCATAGCCAAAGGCTTGTGTCCAGGGGGTACAGCAGAGGTCTGTGGGGATGAAGAACCCATGAGTTCCACTAGTCCCTACAAGGAGAAAATCACTTAAACCACTGCCATAGAATTCACTGTCATATTCACTTTGCAGGGCTGAGGTTACGAGGCTTCCCTTATCGCACAGGACATCTGTAGCGATCCTGGGACAATCAACTGATGGTATCATCGCACCCAAATTTCGACCTCATATACACACACGCAGCACACACAAACGCACAGGCTCACATGCACACACACAAAACACACACTCGCACATATACACGACACTCAGCACACACATGATCACTCAACTTATGAGGTTTTTAAGCCTACAGGATTTCGAATGACATTGGCTGATACAGTAGCTCAGGCTACTACAATTTATGGGCCGGCACAGTCTACAGATGAAGAGCCTGAAATGTTTTAACGGTCGTGGTAGCGAGCAGGCCGGCACTTCAACTTCCTGCCAAGGTGTCACCCTCCCTCACTGGTAACTTCCTTGGCATGTCTCTGTCCTCTGTAACTGTCCGGGATTGGTCCCCATCAGGCACCAGGTCTTCTGTCCAGAACTTTTCTGATGTACCCAGTCCTATCGCTTACCAAGGTCTATGACATACGATGTCTTTTTAAAGAAAGGGACGAGGGAGAGGAAGTGAATCATTTCATTATCAGTTTGGTTTGGCGGGGAGGAAAGATGAGAATCCGGCTCCAGCTTTGGCATGTCATTATGGCTGAACTGTTTCCCAGAAAGTCACGTCGAAGTCCTGACCCCCCAATACCTCCGAACGTAACCTTATTGAGAAAGAAGTTCTCTGCCACTCCTGAGCAGGCCCTGCTGGCTCCGAGCCTTCCCCGCTCTAAGCTCTCTGGCGCCCTCGCAAACACGCAGGCCCGCACCTTGTTTGTCACGCCGCGTGGCATGAAGTGGGCTGGGCGGTTTTCTGGGAGTGAAGATTTGAGGTGTCGTCCAGTTCTCATGAGAAAAACGTGGCCCTGCCTGCACGCACGCTGGGGACCACCTCCTCACGAGCTGCCTGAGTCTCCGTCGGTGAGTCCCCGGGAACTGCTCATAATGAGAATGAGTACCATGGCGTATGGGAAGGGAGGGCCGCAACGTTGTGCTGTATTCTCAAGGGCGTCCTTGACTCCACGGAGATAGCAGAAGAACGAGGGACTTTACGTATTCGACTCTCTTCTGAATTTCAACACCGGCCAGAGGTCGGACTTAACTGGGCGACGGGCCGTGGACGGCACACGGTCAGGACTGGACGGGACCGTGAT
>NW_011888893.1:3265509-3269509 GCF_000151845.1 Pteropus vampyrus
TTGCTTAATTTTTCCCTGTAACATCTGCTACCACCTAACGTGCTAGGTCTTGTAGCTACTAAGGCTACTTTTTTGTCTGTCTCGCCCCAACCCCATTCGACTGAAGGTTCCATGAGGGTCGTAAGTACTGGATATGTTTCTGCCGAGTGAATAAATGGATTGATGACGTTCATCCGGTGTCACTCTGCATGTCACCTTTAACCTCTCCACCCCAAGTTTCACTCCCCACATCTCAATTCATCCAGACGTGCTGATGCCTGGTTTCCGATGGCCTCAAATCCATTCCTTCCTCCTTTTGGTCACTGATGCCACCACCATTTGCCCAGTGACCCATGAATTAGCTTCCTACATAGTCTCCCTGCCTTGGGATTTCCCTTGGTACAACCTAAATTGCCACTGTCATGTTATTAACGTTCTTAAAAATAGCATTTCAATAATATCTCTCCCCAACCCCCCCCAAAATTTTTTAAGACCCACAATGGCTCTGAAAGATGAGATGATGAGTGATTTCATCTTCCTCTTTCTACCTTTGTGTATTTTCTGACTTTTCTACAGCAAAGATGTACTCTTCTTAGCAGAAGAAGTTATCGAAGCTAAAACTCCCAAACGGTTCTCTCTTGCCCTGCACAGTGCGGCCCCCACTGTCTGATGGCCTCGGCTCCCCACTCTTCCCTTCCCCTCTGCTCCCCCCTCAACGGTCTCCACCCTCTGCGCAGACCAAGCCGAGCGCTCGGAACCGTGAAAGGAAACCAGATGGGCCGGGCAAGTCCAAGGCACGAGGGGCTCCAGACGGGGTCAGATGGAAGACATGTGTTAAAGTCGCGGATCTGACCGAGGAAGAATCCCCAAAGGCAAACGCCCGCGTCTCGGTTGCATCACATCACTCACTCCCGTGTTCTGGAATCTCTCCTGCTCACTCTATTATTCTGAATTCGAATTTGGAATGTGGCACTGACTGTTCTCACTGCTGGCTTGCTCAATGCTTGCACGGCTGTGCTTTACTGCTCAATAAACCATAAGGGAGCTAAAATGGGGCCCCCCCTCTGATGAGAAATGAAATTGATTTTTAAAAACTGTTTGGATTCACCAGAAACAACCGCCTTTTAACACTTGTCTGAACTCCTACCTAATTATTTTTAGGGCTTTGGGCTAGAAAGCAAATTGCATTATGTTCTTCTAAAAGTATATACTTACAGAACCATCTGTAATCCCTTCAAAGCAATCTTTGCAAGTCACTACTGGAATACATAATGTTATAAATTCTATTAGATCGTCGAATTACAGGGCTAGACGTGGTCTAGAAAACTGACAGACCGTAGATCTGACAGATCCCCACTGTCTTCAAAACCACATCTGAACCGGGCTAGAAAATAAACACACGTATTTGTTCCAAAATTCCTTTCTGCTTCCACCTCCCCAAGCCGTAAAAATATTTTCATGTAGCATGAGACCAAATCCATAAACATTTAAATTTAAAGAGGGAATGAGAGAAGAACTTTCCAGTGCGGGTTCCATGATAATGTGCCTGACTATGCCCATCTGTAGGAATCACACGGAAACACCCTGAGGCCAGCCCCAGCCTCTCCGCTCCTCCAGCCACCAGGCTAGCAGACGGCGTCGCCCCGGAAGCCAGCCAAAGCTAGTCAACTGAGCTGACCCCACTCAAGTTCCCATGACAGAAGGTAGCAGAAAGAATAGAATTTGTGACATTTATATTAAAACAATGGCTTCTTGTTACCGAGGCCAAATTCATTCTAACTTAGGCAAACGCGAAGAAGCATTCTCTACGGGGTAAAGGCAAGTCAGTCTCTCCCTACAATGGAATGTACATTAAAAGTCCCAGCCTCACCTTGGTTGTCACCATTCTCCCCACCCCAACCCCCTGCTTGTTTTTCCATCTCTCTCCTCAGATATTCAGATGTCACAGAACCTCCTACCACCCCTCAGGCACAGGGGCCAGACAGATGCCTCCATCACGCACTCATTCTGGCCTGTGTGTTTTGAGCGCAGCGCTGCACAAAGCACTTTACGTGATGTCCTCCCTTCTGACCTTCATGATGTGACTCTGATGATCCTCACTCAGCTGATAAAGGCGCAGAGAAGTTCAGTAACTTGCTAGTGAGTAGCAGACGGAGCAGAGACTCGCCCCCAGGAAGTCCAGCTTGCAGCTGGCCATGTTCTTAGGCTGCCTTACTCAGCCTCCTCACAGGCCTGGGGGCTCCTGGTTGCTGATGGCAGCAGTGCTAAGTGTCAGGAAGAGGTAGAAGGGGCTGCGAGAACCCGTGAGAGGGCCTGACCAGGAAATGAATTCATTCCTTCCTTCCTTCCTTCCTTCCTTCCTTCCTTCCTTCCTTCCTTCCTTCCTTCCTTCCTTCTTCTTCCTCTCTCCCTCTATTCAGGTCACGACACCATACTGCCAGTGAGCACTGCTTGCTAGGAGGCCTGGGCATCTGCAGTCTACTCCCCAGGCAGGAAGCAGAGGCTGACACTCACATGCGCATTAACCCTATGACAGCTACTGACCTCTATGCTCAGCCATTGTTAACCTCGGGGATCAAGGGCTGGAGGTCATTCGGCAGATAGATGGGAGCCCTTCCCTCCCTTCCTGAGAGCTTCACAGGAAGGCCGCTTGGCAGGTGAGGCCAGCTCTGGATGACCCTTCATTTATGGGTCACTACCACCCTCTTCAGGGAAAGTGGCCCAGAGCACCTGACTTCCAGTGCACTCGGAGTGCACAGCGATGGGTGACCCGACATCCAAGCCACTCTTCATGCCGAGTTTTGGGGCGGAAGCCACCCTAGAGGGCAGATGGAAGTGACGGTTCAGCCCAGTGGCCCACCCCTCCAGCCTCCCTGTGTTTGCTTTACACGCTTAAAACTCAGACCATAGGGGAGGCTTCTGTGACAACGTGGTCCGTTGTTCTAGGCAGTGGTTACAGGGTGTGCTCACTATGTAAAAATGCACCAACTGTGCACATTCTGTATCTTTCTTCCACTTGAATTTAAAAGTTTATTTAAACATTAGGCAATGCAGTTTACTTTCTGGTTATCATTAGCGTTATGGGAAAAGATATTATTTGAGACCGGCTAATCTAGCATTGACCAAAGTGTGTTCCGTGGAACCCTGGCTCCAAGAGACATTCTGACAAGTGCTGCCTACTATTTATTTCAGGGGTTCACAAGGTCAGCTCCCACATGGAGCTCAGGGGTGTCGACACAGCCCTGTCGCCACCACCTCATAAATATTCTCCATGTCGATATTGCTTCTACCGTATTCCAGGCACTGGTACCAGTATCCACCCCACAGCACGAGCCAGAAACCGGGGCGTTCTCTCTGCCCCCTCTTTCCCTTACTTCTCGCAATTACATATCCAAACCTGCCCTCGAATCTGTCCACTTTCGCCCCATTTTCACTCCCGCCCCCAAGCATCGCCTCTCCTCCAAAATCCTACCAGTCTCTTAACGGTTCTGTCTCCATCAACCTAGTCTCTACAAAGCAGCCAGAAGGCTCTCTGCAAACATGTCGACAGCACTGCCCTGATTAAAATCTTCAGTAGCTTTTTGTTTAGGATACAGTCTAAAATCCCCTGAAAGGCATCTAGTTCCACACTCTGGCTTCGGCATGGACTTTGACCAGTTTCTGTGAAATTCCAGGCTACTCTCGCCCGTATCCTGAGCAGCTCCTACCCACCCGTCAAGGTCTCCAGGGATCCCCTGGCCTGCGTTCCCGATTCCCTGCCACTACACCCTCGGTACTGGCCCTGGCTTACTCAGGGTCTGTCTTCTGCACAGAATAAACTCTGCTGGGTGGGAGGCTGTGTTTTGTCTTAGGGGCTCTGCTTCTCCTGAGGGCTTCGATAAATGCTTCTGAATGAATAATAAGAGAAAAGGTAAAATGAAATTAGAAAAAAACTTTTATGCTTTAGGTAACTCAGAATTTCCCAACCAAAATTGTCCACAGAATTCTTTTTTCATTGAGCCCGACAGACTTGCGCTTCTCC
>NW_011888893.1:3269559-3272719 GCF_000151845.1 Pteropus vampyrus
GGTTCAGCCCAGTGGCCCACCCCTCCAGCCTCCCTGTGTTTGCTTTACACGCTTAAAACTCAGACCATAGGGGAGGCTTCTGTGACAACGTGGTCCGTTGTTCTAGGCAGTGGTTACAGGGTGTGCTCACTATGTAAAAATGCACCAACTGTGCACATTCTGTATCTTTCTTCCACTTGAATTTAAAAGTTTATTTAAACATTAGGCAATGCAGTTTACTTTCTGGTTATCATTAGCGTTATGGGAAAAGATATTATTTGAGACCGGCTAATCTAGCATTGACCAAAGTGTGTTCCGTGGAACCCTGGCTCCAAGAGACATTCTGACAAGTGCTGCCTACTATTTATTTCAGGGGTTCACAAGGTCAGCTCCCACATGGAGCTCAGGGGTGTCGACACAGCCCTGTCGCCACCACCTCATAAATATTCTCCATGTCGATATTGCTTCTACCGTATTCCAGGCACTGGTACCAGTATCCACCCCACAGCACGAGCCAGAAACCGGGGCGTTCTCTCTGCCCCCTCTTTCCCTTACTTCTCGCAATTACATATCCAAACCTGCCCTCGAATCTGTCCACTTTCGCCCCATTTTCACTCCCGCCCCCAAGCATCGCCTCTCCTCCAAAATCCTACCAGTCTCTTAACGGTTCTGTCTCCATCAACCTAGTCTCTACAAAGCAGCCAGAAGGCTCTCTGCAAACATGTCGACAGCACTGCCCTGATTAAAATCTTCAGTAGCTTTTTGTTTAGGATACAGTCTAAAATCCCCTGAAAGGCATCTAGTTCCACACTCTGGCTTCGGCATGGACTTTGACCAGTTTCTGTGAAATTCCAGGCTACTCTCGCCCGTATCCTGAGCAGCTCCTACCCACCCGTCAAGGTCTCCAGGGATCCCCTGGCCTGCGTTCCCGATTCCCTGCCACTACACCCTCGGTACTGGCCCTGGCTTACTCAGGGTCTGTCTTCTGCACAGAATAAACTCTGCTGGGTGGGAGGCTGTGTTTTGTCTTAGGGGCTCTGCTTCTCCTGAGGGCTTCGATAAATGCTTCTGAATGAATAATAAGAGAAAAGGTAAAATGAAATTAGAAAAAAACTTTTATGCTTTAGGTAACTCAGAATTTCCCAACCAAAATTGTCCACAGAATTCTTTTTTCATTGAGCCCGACAGACTTGCGCTTCTCCAAATCCTGGCGGGGGAAGAGGCAGTAAATCCAGCTCAAGTCTCTCATTTCACAGAAGATTCTGAGGCCCAGAGAGGTTCAAGAAAGAGAAGATTCTGAGGCCCAGAGAGGTTCAATTAAAGAGAGCCAAAGGAGAGTCGGCTCTCTTTAATGTTAGTACCTGGCACCTCCTATAGGACGCGGCCCTGGGGAGCTGTTTACTTTCTCTGATTTAACCACCTGATGGAGATGTTTTGCAGGCAAAATGAGATAATACCAGTAAAGCTCTTAGCACAGAGCTGGGCAGGGGGGGTAAATCTCAATAAAACATAAATAGAGCCCACTTAACCTGGGCACTGCAGACATAGGCCTAAGACCAGCTGTATGAAGAGCTAGGGCTAAACTCCCCCAACATACCCCATTAATCAGTACATGTGCTGATATTTCATGTTGTTATTTCTTTTTAGGTCAGTAGGGGAAGAAAAAAACTTTTCCTCTACCCCCTCATGTTCAGTGTCTGGGAGCCTGTGAATTAAGCCGACAAAAGACAGTCGTTAGAAGTAAAGCAGAGTGTATTTATGTGTGTAGTGCTTAGACATGCGGGAGTGCACAAGGATGAGTAACCCACGGGGCTAGTTAGAATTTGGAGCTGATGTACCTAACTTAGGAGGGAAAGGAAGGGCAGAGGAAAGGTGCTGTAGGAAGAACAAATGTGTTTCTTTAGAAAAGACAAATAGGTCTTCAGAACAAACAGAGATAAGAGAGCTACGCGGGTCTGAGGGGTCTTTCCTGTCTTCTGCGGGGTCATAACCACCCCACCCCCCTCCAGAGAGGGCATTTATGAGTAGACCCACCCCAAAGAGGAAATTTATGGCAGCCTTATTTCCCAGAAGCTGCTGCATTTGGTCAGATAAGGGAAACTCCAAGAAGGCTTTTTTTTTTTTTGGTTCATCTCTTGATTCTCAATTGCCTTCAGCTCAAAATAATTTTATGTCAAAGTGGCATATTTTGGGGGGATGTATCCTGATTCCCTTTAGGTCCAATAAGCATTACAAGGGGGTGGGGAGAAGCTGATGTGTTCTACCAACTTCTAAAGATAAAGATACCAGTAATGTAATATCAGTGAGATAATATAAAGAAAAGTGTAAATTACTATACAAACAAAAATTACTATAAATTCCCACCTTAGTCAGAAGACAAAAATCCCCAAATTTATTAAGGTCGTCACTGGAGCAATTATCTATCTACCTTTAAAATACAGCATTTCTTCAATTTTCATTTCAACAAATGAGCACTGTAATTATAGCTATTAGAATAAAATCTTTTAACTATTAAAAAATATAAGTAAAAAATAAAATACAGCATTTGACATTTCTAATATCTTTCTTAATCTACTGCCTTTCCTAAATTATATGTATTTTTAAAAGTCACTGAGTCTGCTAAGACTTTAGAAATCTCTAAGCTTTTTGTACCACCATTTTCTCCAGGACAATTTTTGAATATCTTTTTTTAAATTTGAGGCTTTTCTCTATTTTTCTAAAATTCTCAACGCGGCCCCAATATTCTCAATTTCCCAAGTTTTTCTCACTAGTCCCAGTAGGTAATTAGGAAGTTAGCTCAAGCCTTTTTCTGAACAATTTCCTGGTTTTGTCTTTACAGGAAGAAAGAACAGTTAAGTTACTAAGAAAACTCTAAGAACCATGTTGAATGAGAGCTTTGGTTTAAGTGCAGGAAATCTATGAAAGTTTCCCCAAAAGGAATTTCTTAATGAAAACAAACAAAAAGACTATCCTTAGAAAGAAATTCAGAGCGTGCGGATATTCCGAGGGCTGATTTACTACATCTCCTTCATATTTTAGTTTCGGGGGCATAATTCGCAACTGATATAGAAAACCGAAGTTCGGCGACACGTCCTCAGCCAAAACCCCGTTCCTTAAGGAAAATAACTTCACGTTTTGTTGCCAGTGTTGGTTTTCGGGTTTTTTTTTTTTTTTTTTTTTA
>NW_011888893.1:3273884-3278670 GCF_000151845.1 Pteropus vampyrus
TGAAAACAAACAAAAAGACTATCCTTAGAAAGAAATTCAGAGCGTGCGGATATTCCGAGGGCTGATTTACTACATCTCCTTCATATTTTAGTTTCAGGGGCATAATTCGTATCTGACATAGAAAACCGAAGTTCGGCGACACGTCCTCAGCCAAAACTCCGTTCCTTAAGGAAAATAACTTCACGTTTTGTTGCCAGTGTTAGTTTTCGTTTTGTTTTGTTTTTTTTTTTTTATGTGAAAAATACTGAAGCGTGGGTAAGTCTCCTTTCAGTCTGCCCTTAGACTTTCATTATAAATATTTAAAGCTTCGAAAGGTCACCAACGGTTTGCATTTTCCCAGTCCTTGAAAAGAAACACGCGGCGCCCCGCGGGGGGTGGACACAGGACGGGCGTCGTTTAGGGGCGACTCGAGCTGGGGGCGCCCCTCCCCGGCGCGCGGGGCTTTCCCCGGGGGGCGCGGGGACAGCGGGCGCCTTGCCGGAGCCACCTGCCCACAGCCGACTCCTGCGGACTCCCTCATTCTCTAACGGGCGGAGACGGGGGCGCAGACCCTGGGAATTCTCGAAGCGGGGGTCCCACTGATGAAGCCTAAAGTGGACCCCGCCGGCACCGGGAGAGGGGCGGGAGGGCCGCTTCCCCCTCGCAGGCCACGCGCCCGCGGGACAGACAGGAACCCGCGGGCGGCGAGCGTGCGACCTGGTTGCCCCGGTCCTGTAGCGCCGCCCCGCCGGGTCCAGCAAGGCCCGCGGTCCTCCCCCGGCCGCCGCGCCGCCCAGAGGCCGCCCCGCCGCCCGCTCTACTTTCGCATTCGCCTAGGCGCTACCCACAATGCATTGGTAAAAATGAAATGCAAATAAGGTCAGTAGTTAACATAATTTTGGCAAAGACGGCTCTAAAAAGAGCGATTTCGTTTTGTTTACGTTGTATTTAGTCGGAAAGGTGTATGCATCTTATTTTCCAGGGTTGTGACACAAGCCGTAAAAAGTCTCCTCACTTTAAAAAGAGTCCAGATGTGGAC
Organism: Pteropus vampyrus; assembly: GCF_000151845.1. NCBI lineage: Eukaryota > Metazoa > Chordata > Mammalia > Chiroptera > Pteropodidae > Pteropus > Pteropus vampyrus. The sequence goes on from NW_011888893.1 coordinate 3,274,903, forward strand.
TATAAATACCCAGAGACTCGCACTCGCTTACAGTTGGTCCGAAGGTTGTGGGTTATTGTTAAGCTGATTAACATTGTCTCCCCCCACAACCGTGCTTGACTGACTTTGTGTTTTTCCTTAATCAAGGACGGTTTTTCGGTGTTTACATAAATTAATCAAAATACATACAAAAGTAGCTCTTAGTTTGTAATTTGAGAGAAAAAGACATTCAAGATAGCCCACTAGGTTGTAATTTGTTCTAGTAAAATTAACTTTCCAGTAGGCTGTAGGCATTAACTTTCAAAGTGTCGGAAAAAACTTATGCAAAAAGAATAATTTTGTTTTAATTAGCTTATTACAGAGTGTATTCGGTTTTTTAGAAATCTCATAATAAAGATCATCAATTCATGATCAAACAACAATGCATTTTTCATCATAAACCAGGAGGAAGGAGAGAAAAACCAATTGAAGAAGCCCCTTCAATGATATGAATAGCATGACCTCATACACCTGTGTGCATATAAATATATCTGCGTGTGTAGATGGATAGAAAAAAATCTGGAAGATATACACCAAATTATTTAACGGTGTTTACTAAATCTAAGGGGGTGGGATTTCAGAGGAGAGCATTTAAAGAAACTTTCAGAAAAAAGATATAAAGTTTGTTGCTACAAATTTAATCATTTGTAGGTGTCTGTGAATGAGTAGATAATGCATATCTTTTGCATTAGCTTGTTTATTTGTATAAAGTACATAGGTTCACAGACCCCGATCAATGTCCAATGTAAAACCAGGCAGTAAAGGAGGCGTAAATCAGTTTTCTTCTCTGTGGCAACGCTTCCCTTCCCGACTCTACATCCATCCATCCTTTCCATCCGCAGTTGTCTGCCAGCAGCTGTCATCTCTTTTGTTCAATTGCAGTGGTCAGTTAGAGTTTACACTTCAATCAGCAGGTTCCAACACACTGGCATCTTCGTTAGCAAATCGACTCGACTGCTTTGTTGAGAAATGTGTGCCCTCTATTGTAAATGTGCTCCCCCCAAAAAACTTGAAAGAATTAGAAGGAAGGCTCTATGTTTACTAAATCTTGATGAAAAGGGCATCATTTGTTGGTAAGGAATATTCTCAGCTGGAGAGCACCTACCACAGGCTGTTGGGAGCTTGTTTGAACATGGGTACTTGGTGTCAATCAGCCTTGTCGAACTTAGTATCCTTAAGTTCTTAAATCCTGAATTAAAACACGTTAAGATACAAAGTCCCCAAATTCTAGGCACTTGGTATGCTAGAAGTACAGGAATACCAGAATCTTGGTCAATGTTGCAAACAGATAGGCACTCTAGTAATCTATTAGAGACGACTGAAAAAAATCTCAGAGGCAAGTCCCAGTGGGAAGGAAAGGGACTAGAACTTAGCTTTTGCTTCTGTAATTTCAAACCATGACCCGGGCCTAATATGACAATGATTAAAATCATGTTCTTAGTGTTAGATAATCTTCCCACAAAAATTATGCAAGGAATTATGCAATGATCTTGCCTTCTGGTATCCATGCCCTGTGTAATCACTTCTCCTTGAGTGAAGCTTGAATTTATTGACTCATTTCTAAGGAAAAGAATCAGGCAAAAATAATGAGGTGTCCATTGTTCATTTTATCTATCTTATTTTTTTCTACCACAACTGTCTATTATGCAGCTGTATTACTTTGTGTTTTGGAAATTAAACAAAAAGTATCAATAGCATCTGATCTCTAGCCTGGTTAGTACTTGGATAGGAGACCTAGGAAGACCAGGTGCTGTAGGCGTAAAAAATTAAAAAAATAAGGGATTGTAAACTGACAAGGTCCTTGCAATCTATGAGGTCAAGCAAGGGTTGCCTCGCCTAAAAAAAAAAAAAGTATCAAAAGCATGGTTATATATATTCTATACAGAAGAGAACTGGTTTGGTTTCTTGTTTGTTTGTTTTGGTTTTTTGGCTTATACTAATAATATATAGATATCTATCAAAAAACAAAGTAATGGGTATCGCCTCCAAGATTAGGTTGAAAAAAGACTGTCGATCTACTAGGGTTCTTGTTCTCTCTCTCTCTCTCTCTCTCGAGACCCTGCCCGCCCTCCACCCTTTCCTCTGGGGGGAAGCCAGCCACCATGTAGACAGCAGCTCCATGGAGTGGCGAGGAACTGTGTATACAGCCAACAACCAGTCAAGCTGAGGCCATGTGAGTGTGACAACAGCCATGTGAATGAACTTGAAAGTGGATCTTTCCCCAGTGGAGCCTTGAGATGACCGCAGCCCCAGCCAACGCTTTCCTTTCAGCCATCATGAGAGACCCTGAGTCTGACCACCAGTTAACTATGGCTGGATTCCTGATCCTCGGATAGATATCGTGAGAAAATGTTTGTTGTCTTAGGTTGCTAAGTTTTAGGTTAATTTGCTATATAGCAACAGATAACTAATACGTGCACTTTAACCAAAAGGGCTGCCATTGCTGACACACATTTGGAACCTTCTCCTGTTTTAAAAGTCTCCTTCAGAGGCAAGGTGTGAGCCACACAAGAAGCTGGGCCTTTTTACTTTAAGCACACCACATTTGGGCTGAGAATGTACTTGCCAGCTTGTTCTTATCACATTCACCATCCTTGACTTTCCCAGACTTTGGGCTGTTTTCAAAGCAAATCTCCTTTCCAGAGAGGAAGACTCACTGCCATAGAAATGGTAAAAAAGAACGTGCCATGATTTCTGAAGACAAATGTCACTTGGTTTCAGATATTTTTTGACCAATGTTTACGTCACTGGAATAATTCTTCCAAGGTGATGATTTTGAAAGGGATAAGACTTACAATGGATATTTAATGCAGATTGTTCCATGAATGAGTTGTGCTGTGTATCTAACAAACATTTGACATTCCCTACTGCTAACCACTGTGCGGTAGGTGCGATTATCTCTGTTTTACAGATGAGGAAACTGAGGCAGAGAGGATTTGCCAGGGGTACAGTAAGTGGTGGAGCGAGAATCTAATCCAGGCAGCCTGGGTCTTGGCTCTTTCGTACAAAGCTATCTTTGTTTGTTCGCTTGATTTTCTAGTTTCTAGCTCATACAATGACAGACTCGAGACCATAACAAAGCACAGGTAGTTTCTCATCCATTGTAATAAAATTTCACGTCTACTTAGATAATATTTCAATTTGATGGGTTTAGAAAATATGCAAAATATCCAATTGCTGTTCCTTCCTACACTCCCCTGTAAGGGAAGGGGAAAGAAATCAAATCATCTATCTTTGATCAAAATTAGGAAGGTACAAATACCAATGAGCAAGTAAAGATTTGGTGTCTATGTAAAATCCAATGCTTTTTTTCTTTTTTTAATTAGTAATATATCAGGCTTTGAGTAGAACTTTCCATCTATTTGGCTAACCCGGGTCGGATGTGTCCAGCTACAATGTGAGCACCCCTCACACCAGATGTAGATTCTGGCTTCTGGGCAGAGCTTTGTTGCAGGGGGAAGGGGGTTATCAGAGACCTCAAAAGAAGTACAGGAGGGTTCTTTCACTGATAAACCTCCCCGTTCATTTCTTCTGTTGTTTCTGAGGGTGTCCTGTTGACGTGTCCCCTCTGGCTATAACCAAGAGAAAGGTCCTTGCTGACTCAGGCTCCTGGGACCCCTTCTCTCTGTTCTGTCTGCTCCTTCCTCCTGCGAACCACCAAAGGTGTTCGTTTGCATCTTTACAGTATGTTGCTACTTGGCATGTCCTTTGCTGTTTCATAATAGTTCATAAACATGGTTTATGCCTCCG
>NW_011888893.1:3279970-3284123 GCF_000151845.1 Pteropus vampyrus
CAGCAGGTTGTGCTCATGGCTAGGAAGCTGATGGGGGGAAACTGCAGCGGGTGGGGAAGGTAGAGGGACCCCTACAGCAGGGAACAGTGGTCTCTGCGAGGTCACACGGAGTCACTTCACCATGGGGAAGAGAGAGCTGGAGCATCTGGCACAATCTCTGCTTTCTCTGAAATAACCTGTCATCTGCATTTGCCTCCTCTGGGAGGTCATGAGCAGGATGACCCAGCAGGGGTGAGGTCACAAGCCTGTAGCTTCCTGTGCACAGGAGATTCAAAACGGATATTCTTGACTGGATGAAAAATGCACCCAACAGCATAGGTGCTGTCAAGACAAAATGACTTAACTGCAGGTGTCTTGTCTAAATGTCCCATACGGGGAAAAGTCCTGAGCCCCTAGGGAAGGTTGATGTGTTAAAACCAGACGGCTGGTGCCACCTTGCTCTGGACTGATTGTTTGAGGTCCCCCCCAAAATTCACATACTGATGTCAGAATCTCCAACATGATGGCTTTTGGAAGAGGGTCCTTTGGGAGGGGATTAGGTCATGCCCTCGTGAATGGCACTGGTGCTCTTATAAGAGGAGACACTAGAGAGATGATCTCTCCCCCCACCCCATCCCACCCCCACTGCCATGTGAGGACACAGTGGAGAGAGACCGTCTGCAAACCATGAAGAGAGCCCTGACCAAGAATCAAACTGCCAACACCCTGATGTTGGGTTTCCAGCCTCCAGAACTGTGAGAAAGAAACGTTTGTTGTCTAAGTTTGTTATTGCAGCCTGAGCTGACTAAGACCTCCTCAGATTCCCTTTTTGCCACTTACTAGCACTGTGATCATACTCAAATAAGTATTCTGAGGCTCAGTTTTCTCATTATTAAAATGGCTATAATAAAACATAGGTGGTAAGCGCCTTGAAATCGGTCTTGGCAATGACTTTTAAAATTTGACACCACAGCAAAAGCAATAAAAGCAAAATAATAAACAAGCGAGACCATATCAAACAAAGAAGCTTCTGCACAGCAAAGGGAACCATCAACAAAATGAAAAGACGACCTACTGAACAGGAGAAAACATTTGCAGATCATATATCTGATAAGAGGTCAATATCCAAAATATATAAAGAACTCACACAACTCAATAGCAAAAAAAAAACCCAAACACTTTGATTTAAAAATGGGGAGAGGATCTGAATAGACATTTTTCCAAAGTAGACACGCAGATGGCCAACAGGTACGTGAAAAGATGCTCGGCATCACTAATCATCAGGGAAATGCAAATCAAGACCACAATGAGGTATCCCCTTACATCTGTTAAAATGGCTATTACCGAAAAGACAAGAAATAACAATACTGGTGAGGATGTGGAGGAAAGGGAACCCTTGTGCATTGTCGGTTGAAATGTAAATTGGTGCAGCCGCTATGGGAGACAGCATGGAGGTTCCTCAAAAAGTTAAAAATGGAACTACCATATGATTCAGCAATTTCATTTCTCGGTATTTATCCAAAGAAAGTAAAAACACTAACCTGAAAATATATCTGTATCCCTATGTTCACCGCAGCATTGTTTATAACAGCCAAGACATGAAAACAACTTTAGTCTTCATTGATGGATGAATGGATAAAGAAAATGTGGTACATATATACAATGGAATATTACTCAGCCATAAAAAATAAAAAAAGAAGGAAATCTTGCCATTTGTAAAAACATGGATGGACCTTGAGGACGTTATGCTAACACTTAGTGAAATAAGTCAGACTGAGAAAGACAAATCTCACATGACCTCATTTACATGTGGAATTAAATCAAACAAACAAACAAAAACCTGGAATGAATAGATACGAAAAACAGAGTGGTGGTTGTCAGAGGCAGGGGGTGAGGAGCGGGCAAAATGGGTGAAGGTGACCAAAAATATACAAACTTCCAGTTGTAAAATAAGAAGTCCCGGGGGTGTCATGTGCAGCGTGGCGACTGTAGTTAACACCGTGTTATGTATTTGAAAGTTGCTGAGAGATCTTAAAAGTTCTCATCATGAGAAAAAAATTTTAACATTGTGAGGTGATGGATATTAACGAGACTCATAATGGTGATCATTTTTCTACAACTATCGAATCGTGACGTGGTACACCTGAAAGTAGTATAATGTTATATGTCCACTATATCTCAATTTAAAAAATAGAAAAAAAAAAATAAGGTGGGCACAACATTGGTATCGCCCCACGGAGTGACTGGGACAGTGCACAGGTGCACTCAGCACGGGGCGGGTCAGCAAGCGCTCGGCCGCGCAGTTTAACTACTATGGTGATAATCATTACCGTCTGCTCTTTATTTCATAGTCATGGCTGCTGTATTGCATAGAGGAACATTGTTTTGGCAGAAGCAATATCATTTGACTCTGCTGATGATTCTAGGGACAGACAAGGAACCTGCACCTCTGCCGGCCTCCCTGCTGACCTGCTCCTGAATAAACCTGCTCAAGTTCACTCACTCATCAGTCCCTCCAGCCCTGGCCAGTCCTGGGCCCGGGACTAGGACCTAAGGAATCCCACGGTTCCACCACCCGGACCTGAGGCCTCTGCCTGGTGAATGCCCTGAGTGGGCAACGGCGGGTACAACAAAGGGTTGTCCTGGCAACACAGTCCCCACATAAATGCAAAGAAAAAGTGGCCCATGAAACTCCCCGTGGCTCTTGACCATGCCGCACCCACCGACAGCCTTTGAACGCGGACATTTCTGAGCTGGCTTTGATGCTTAAGGGAGAATGATGAGTAAGGCTGGTGGCCTCAGGGAGTCGGGGAGGCAGGCACAGCAATGCTGGTAATAATGTGCCCCGTGGGCCCATCACAAGTCACACTTCCAATCATCTGGGCCCGAGAGGTGCTCCGATTCCCCTTATGCAAAGCAAGAAAGAGACCCAAAGAGACGAAATGCTCGCACACAGCAAGGAGTGGCAGAGTAGGGATAAACGCCCGATCCAAAGTCGGGCCCAAGGCCAAGGGCCCTTCCCACCCCACCCCTTCCCACCGGCCTGGAAGCAGGGACCTGCCAGAGAAGGGTGTGACCACCTAATGCGGCAACAGGTTTGGGCAGAAAGAAAGAGACAAAGCCAGAAAGAAATATGATTTAAAAACAGAAAAAAAACTCCTGCCAGGGTCAACCTGTCCAAACCAGAACACACAAAGCGCGCCTGTTTCGTCTGGGGCTGTGCTGCTGCCTCACCTGACACTAGAAGATTCTGCAGAATCGATCACCTCCCCAGGACGCAGACCAGCCGAGGGCCGGGCACAGAGGCCAGCTGTTCCCTGTGGTTTGTGGCTCTGGGCTCCTCACCGCTGCCCGCACTGCCTGGGGCCCTGCCCAGTGGGTGCCCAGGCTCCCAGCCGTGTGCCAAGTTCCAGGTGGAACCTATTGAAAGAGAAATTTCTAAATGCCGAGACCCCAACCTCCGTGGGGAATGGGGGCAGGGGGTGGTCCGCACCACTGGCTCCTTCCTTGGAGTCGCAGAATCTGACCCTGCCTGTTCCAGTGCCCACCTTAGCCACAGGCAGGCCTTCCGGAGGATTCCAGGCTGGGGTCTGGGCCCACATCCTTCAGGATCCTTGCCTGTGAATAACAAGTGCGTCTTCAAAATGCAAGGCCCCCCAAGAGGAGGGCTCACCGACTTGGGAGAAACGGGGGGAAATGCCTCCTCTTTTGCTCTGGAGAGCTGTTAAGTCCCCAGCTGAGCTTTGCGGAAGGTCCATGGCACTCTGGTTGCCAAAGTCCCTGTCCAGGTTCATTTGGGGTTTGGAGAACCCCATTTAAATCAGATACAACTGTTCATACTGTGTCACTTATACTGTCTGGGAACTGTTTTACTCTGCTTTTTATTCTAACTAGCTGAGCCGGCTGCAGGCAAGGAATGAGATTTCTTATTATCACACAGACGGCACTGTAACACCGTCTCGTATACATAACTAGGGAAAAGCAGACACGATCCCAATATTTTGCTCTTGATTTTCAGTTTCCTTTGCTCTTGCCCCCGTGGATTTCTCCCAGGGCTGTGAGCACAGGAGGATTTGGGTTTGCTTTCCTGCTGAACTTTACACGTAAGAATTTTTCTTTGTACTACCCAGTCTTGATAATTCTCTATTTTAAATCTGCATAACTTTCCATTTCT
>NW_011888893.1:3284761-3296221 GCF_000151845.1 Pteropus vampyrus
GGGTGACTCATGTGGCCAAACGTAAGATGCCTCTTCCCGGTTCCCTGGCTCAGTCATCACTCTGAGGGCTCAGAGGGCCTGCCCACGTCCCTAACCCCAAACCAGTGCACCTTTGTGCCCATCACAGCTGGGCGTGTGGTGCCTCCTCCCTACCCCCTCCGCCGGCCTCCCACTGGGATTCTTCCTTTCTTGCTGACACAGATCTTAGCGATTACTTACCTGAACAAGCCTGTTCAAGACCCAAGTGATGAAACTTGAGCCAGTCTGGCCCTGAATACAGCTGAACACCCCGACAGCTGAACACCCCGGGCCCGTGAATTAGGCATTCAGTCAAACTCCGAGAAGATTGGGCTTTCTCGATCATCTCGACCTCTTCCAAGCACATACCAGGACCTAGTGGGGCCATAATCCATGTTTGTACAATGACTGAAATGCTAGAGCCTCTGATTCTAGTTCTCTTTTTTTTTTAATTTATAATTTTTCACTCATTGCTAAAATCACATAGGCACACGAATAAAAGTCTATAAAGAGCTCTGTGGAGGTATGGTTTGTGTGCCAAAAAAGTTCAATGATTTTTAGTAAATTTTATAGAGTTGCACAATCTTCACCCCAATCTAGTTTTAGGAAATCATTACCATCCTCCCCCAAAAATGCCTCGTACAAGTAAACCTTTAAAAGAAGCAATCTACCTGGCATTCTACCCTCACAGCACAACCGCTGCCAGTTTTTTCATATTCCTTTGTGACCTTTGCCCCAAGCAGCATTTTGTGGTTGTTGGTTTACACAGTTACGTTTGCTCTTAGGAGGCCTCTTCTAAAATGCGCAGCGATTTTTAAAGAGAAAAAGCGTACCTGAGAACTGCTGAGACAGAGCTGGCTGAAGATTCTTTTGTCCAAAGATTCCCCTTAAGTAGTTGTTTCCTTCCCTGCCCTCCCAACAGGTGGCTTCAGGCTGTTGTCCGGGAGGAGGGGAGCAGGGAACAGCCTGGAGCCACAAGCATTCCTGGGTCTGGCTGGAGAGCAGAGGTCAAGGCAAGGGCGGGGGTCGCCTGCAGAGAAGACCCTGTGGAGGACAGAACCCAGAGAAATCAGGGAACTTAAACTTCACCAAAGGCTGTGGGGGCGGTGGAGAGGTTTCCAGCACATTCTGAAGAAGAGCACAGGTTAACACACGAAAGGTATTCACCTCTATGATCCCTATGACCGAATAAACGGCTCATCTTCTTCTTAAAGAACGGCTGTTTTGCCAAGTAGGCCAAGCCCAAGTGGAACGCAGGCTGGTTATGACGGCTCCCCTTCCACCTCCTCCTCCGGCCAGTGCTCATCTCCAGCCCCAGAGTGTCTCCTGGATGCAGTTTTAGGGACTTGATCTCTGCACCTGTTAAGCTCCTACTGAACTTACATATATTCTCAATCTCTGCCATCTGAAACTCACCCCGTGGGTTTTGTGAAATCCAAGTATCACTTTAACAGCTATTTACACAATATTTTCTTTAAATAAATTGAACACACATTTCCTTCTGTCCTTGAACCTTTCAATTCACTTTAATGTTTAATATTTTAGACTGCATACGTTTCAAAAAGGGAAACTTAAGATTTGACAGGCAAAGATCATAACTATTTATTGATCATTATCTAATCCTTCTCATTCCTTTTCTCCTGGTTAATTTCTTGCCTGGAATTTGGCAAGGGGGCTTATAGCGAATCACTGAGTTGGATTTGACCTCCAACAACCAAACCATTGGTAATAAAAGATGATTTTCAGCATTTTATGGCAGCAACAGTCTTTCTTAGAAATGAACCATACGGTCACATCAAACTTGGCGTGTAACTATTTGACTTATAACTATGAGAGGTTATTAGAAAAGAGAAAAAAAAATCTAGAAAATAACAAGAGTAAACAAACACTAAGTGTCTTCTGGGCTGAGAAGTTCTCTAGCAAAACGCTTATGCGCAAAGCGGATGGAAGGTGAGCCTTCTGTGTGTTACTGCCACCTGCTGTTGCCTTGAATCAGAAAGGCATTTTGCAACTCATAGACGGGAAGACGATAAAAAAAAAAAAAATCAAAGCATATTTTGTTGACGTGAAAAGTCTTATCTTTTTATTGCTAAACATTTGGCAAAAGTACGTTCAGTATTTTTTTCTGCGACCCCTGAATGTCTTGAGATATCTGGGAGGGACAAGAGGCTCCCATCTGGTAATTTGTGTCCATTTCCCATCATGCAACTACATTCATTTTGAATACCAGTGTGTGTCAAGCTGCCTAAAATCCAAGGAAAACCCATCAAAAACTGTATTGCTTTTTGTAGCATCGTATAGTGTGGTTCGTATAACATTCAATCGTTTTTGGAGATTTTTTCGAAACAACTCATCCTAAGTTATTTAGCATAGCTCCTGAGGAGATTTATATAGTGAAAGTGAAAGCAGTTGCTTTGGCTGGTCCGATGGTAGTGGGTTATCAGAACTTATTAACATTAGTGTCACTAAAGTTGGTATACAACCCCCCACTGCTACACTTGACTGGCTTTTACCATTCGATTTTGTATCCAATTAAAAAGATAAGTTTTCAAAATATTCCCTTTGGTGGGAGTGGGGGGGCGGGAATTCTTGAATGCACTTACAACGACTAGGAATAATACCATTGTTTTTCTAAGTTTAATAACAACTGACTAATCTTTTTTTTTACAACTAGAAATAGTCTTGCAGAGTTGATCCCTACATCTATACTCAGCCTAAATGCTAGTTTCCTGTGGCTTTTGGGGTGGGAGCATACCCCGCCACCGCAGTAGCCCTCTGAGATGGGGCCAGTACAGTGTCACTGTCAAGGGAGAAGCCTCACCGTGACAGCCTGAGAAAAGGGAGGGCTGTCCAGGGTACCTGTTTGCTCAGAAGGGAGGAGCAGTTCCCAGGGGACCAGGTAGTGTTGAGCTGCAACTACTTGTCAGTGATCTACCTCTATAAGCGTCTCTCAGTATGTCAGGCCTAACCGCTTTGTTCAGAGGAGTTTAGGGACAAGAGCTGAGGTGTGGGGCAAAAGGAGGAAAAATTTACAAGTCTTTCCTTGACCCAGTTCTATAATATTTGCTTTAGTTTAAAATAGTAATGATAAAAATAATAATAAAACCAGAAATAATCTTTCTTTCCTTAAGAATAAAACTGGCTATCCGAACAAAGCGAAGAAAATAATAAGGGTGATATCACTCTCAACAGCTCCTGATTATGAAGGAAATTACATATATATATATATATGTATATATATATATGTAATTATGTAAAGAAATAAGAATAAGACTGGCTGTCTGAACAAAGCGAAGAAAATAATAAGGGTGATATCACTCTCAACAGCTCCCGATTATAAGGAAATTACATATATATATATATATATATTTCTTTTTCTTTTTTTCTTTTTTTTTTGTCTGTAGTGGGGAAGGGCATGGTTGGTGGCTGAGTCACCAACACAGAAATAGTCTGAGTCCCTGGAAATATCACTTTAGATGCTGTCTAGTCCAAATCTCATCATGATTTCAACGGATAGGCAGGGTTACAGGAAATGAAGAATTAAAGAATTAATATCTGGGTAATTAAGGCCGCTCCTCAAACCCCTGCGCCTCTTACCTCTGAACTGTGTTTTCTCAGTTGCCTGGATCGTGACCTCTGCCCTGCATGTGTGCAAATCCAGAGACCAGCACGTAAGAGCAGTGTGGACACCTCAAGGACCTGCGGACTGTGGCAGCCCCTCTGTTTCTCCTCTGAGTGATCCCTTGAGGACTAATAATTGTGTTGATGTGGACATTGATGTCATGCTTTCCAGAAGCCAGAATGGAAACTGATCCCTTGGAGAGATGCAGGCTTGTAGGGCCCACCTCTCTGATTCCCCACCCTATTATCTGAGCCACTTAGCCACTTGGCCTTTGGCAAAAACACCCTACCCGACTCTTCCCTGCCTGACAGAGTTCTTGGGCCACCTTTATCCTGCTACCTAAGCCTCATATTCTCATTATCCCCCCACTTTTCTGACTCCCCACCTACAGAGCGAGGGTTCCCTGAGTTCTTCGTCCACACATCCCTGTGCTTTGCACCCAAACCCAGCTCTAAAATTCCTTTTGTCCACTTCCTAGGTGCTCAATAAGCATTTCTGGAATGAACAAACAATTGAGTGAATAAATATTTCATAAAATTCACTGACTCTCATATACACAGTTTTCAAGGCCTTGGTCTAGAGTCAGTTTATTCCTAGAATGGGCTAAGCCAGGAGCCCATCTGGGAGCTGGAGCAGGCGGTGCAAGGTGGTGGCAAATAACGGAATTAAAGGGAGGGGAGGAAGAAGGGACAGAACGGAAAGTGACAGCGCTGAAGACGACTCTCTCAGAACACGTTGGTTATGCTTTGTCTCCCCTGGCGCGGGGCTGCAGTGATCACATTGTGTAAATAAGGCCCCTCCCCTAACCTCACCCCGACCTGAAGCACCTTCAGAAATCTGTAGTGTAGATTCCACTGAGGTGCTCCCGCCGGGCCGTCCCATGTGGCTCTGGACCGCCCATGAGTTATGTACGTGACAGGGAGGTTTCTTAAACGTTGTCCTCACTTTTCTCCGCACCGTCCCCCCTTTTTTTTTGATTCATACTGCTCACAGGATATTAATACGTAGTAATTTATCCATCTTGTACCTGATCTATTTCGATCTCCCATCAACATGGGTGGGAGGGGGCCGTCTGACCACTTACCAGCATTTGATTCTTTTGCATTGCGACTCTGTTTCCCACGACAGCACACACGTATGAGTGCTTTCGTCCACCCCTCCCTGTGAGCTATCCTTCTCTTATTCTGAGAGGCAGGCATGGCGAATCTTGGATTTCATGCAACCCCACCGACTCACAGTGGTCAAAAAGCATATCCAGACCAGCCTGACTCGAGGACCACTTAAATTCATATTGGCACCTTGTTCGTGGATGTTCCTAGCAGCATTCGTCATAATAGACAAATCCGAATGTTTATCACCCACTAAATATGTACAGAACGGAGTTTATCCATACAGGGTGATATTTCCCTGCCGTACAAAGGAATGGGGGACTGATTCCTGCCACGACACGGAGGAACCTCGAGGACACTGCGTGAGAAGACACCGGACACAAAAGGCCACACAGCCTATGATTCCATTTACGTGAATGTTCAGAAGAGACAACTCTATGGAGAAAGGAGATAAGTGGTAGCCAGGGGGTGGGCGCAGGGAGGGGCGATGCTAGAGGATGGAGCGCTTCTTTTTGGAGTGATGAAAATGTTCTAAAATTAGATACTGGTGATGGCTGCACCACCCCGTGAAGAGAATAAAAACCACTGAATTGTACGCTTTAAAAGGATGGATTTTATGGTGTGTGGACATGTTGATAAAACTGTAAAAAAAAATTTTTAATCGCATTGGAATCACAAAGCTTTCGGGGTGTCTAGATAACTCCTCCTTTTACGTATCAGGAAAATAAGGTCCCAGGTAGTTGCTGGACTGCCCACAGTCGCGACCGTGGCCCTGAGGTTTAATGGCTAGAGTGGAGGTTGAATGGCTAGAGTGGAGGTGTACGAGCTACATGTACGTGGTGCTGGGAGCGACCAGGAGATGCCACTCGCAGCAAATTACACGTCACAACTTAGAGCGCAGCTTCACCTCCCGCTGAAGTTCTACCACATGTACAGCAGTTACATACCCCGTCTCCCAGGAAGTCAGGGTACGAAGCTGCTGGGATTGGCAGCCCGGTCAGCTGGTCCCCCTCGGACAGCCTCTGCCCAGTAACTACGCCATCTCCCTGGCTAGACACCAATGTGATACCTTGAGCTCACATACTTTAAAAATAAACCAAATCAACCAAGCAACTAACAAAAACAAACCATCAGAAACAGAACTCTTAATTAACACAATAAACATTTTAAAGGATACTTTAATCCCACTTCTAGGCCAGTAAAGATAAAGCTAAGGAAAAGGGGGAGACCGACGGAGGGAGATGGTGAGACGAGAAAGAACAGCAGAGACGGGGAGAAAGAACAGGTTCTCCTGCCACTCAAACTGCGGTCCCCTCCTGCTGCTGTTGGAAAAACAGCAGCTTCGAAACCCCTACGGGGGTGCTCCCCTCCGCCCCGTCACACTGGGAGGTCTGGCTCAAGGTCATCTTGACTAAAGCCCATCTCCAGACCCTACGGGCGGTGGGGGTGGGGGGTGGGGCGCACAGGATGCTGAGCTGAAGTGCCAGGGGGATTACAGAGGCGACTGACACTGGAGACTGGGACTTATTGAGAGAATTCTCTTCCAGATTAAAAGGCGCCGACTCTACCAACTATGGAGGCAACATTCTCCGAGGCGCCCCCAGCTCTAAAATTCCTTTTGTCCAGAATCTTAAGAGTGGAAGGAAAGAGCAAACCAACGCTTCATTTAGGAAAACCTGCTGTGGGCCGGATAGCATTCTGAGGCTCCTGGGGACCACGAGGAAAGACAAGGGGAGGGAGGAATGGAGCAGGGGTGAAGCTGTCTACACTGCATTTGGTCCTGCTCAAGAAACTGCAATTACTGTCCAGTCAGAAATGCGATTGACTGTGACTAAGCTGTTAGGTAACTATTCTGAAGCCTGTAGATGGTTAAAAAAAAAAAAAAAAAAAAAAAAAGCTTTCTACATACACTCCCTGCAATCCATTCAACTTGTCATCTGCAGCCGAGGTCTTGATTTGCCACTCGACAGACCTGATCTCACAGAGAATGCGCCTGGCAGGAAGGCTGCAGACTTTTAGGTTTGCACTTTGTCAATGCTGACAGTGCTGATTTACTAAAGAAAGTGTTTCAAAGAGGAAAACTGTGGATTTTTCTAAAGTGGAGATTTGGCAGTTATCTACTGAAGTTATGTGATCAACCAAACTGCATAATTCTCCTAAATTTTATCCCCTCTGAAGCATGATATTCAAGTCAAATAATCAAGGAGTCCCTACAGGCCACCCGCTGTGGGCCAAGTATGACTGTGATCATTCACACTGATTTCAAAGGAAAGGCTGGCACAGGGTGGGGTGTCGGGAAGAGAGGTTGGTGCTACCAGGCTTGAGACAGAGTTGTGGTGGATGCTGCTGGTCCTCTCCTCCCTCACAGGAGCCCTCAGCTCTCCGCATCTCCTTCACTGGCTCGCTCAGGGAAAGCGGCCCAGCCCAGCTTTAGGAGTGATTTTGCTTAGACTGGCCTGGAGCTGACTCAGGATCTCAGCCCATCAGTGCATGGCTGTGACCTGGTCTGGCATTGACCCTGAGCTGGGCACAGGATCCCAGTCTACTGATAAGAAAGACTTCTGTTCCTCTCTCCTGCTGCATGGTGATGGATAAGGCTGCTGTCCCTCAGCTGATGAGGGAAGCCCGCCAGAGGCCAGGGTCGACACATCCAGCAGTGCTAAAGGAAATTCCAGAGACGGAGCCAGGGCCCTGCCAGACCACACCTGGAGCCTCCTCTATGCTAGACGTCTGTCACGTACATCACATGTTTTTCTGTTGTTTTTGAAAAAAATTGCAGTAAAATATATATGACCACATTTACCACCTTAACCATCTCTAAGTATACAGCTGAGTGGTGTCAAGTACACAGACTCTGTGTGCGACCAGCCTCCCGAACTCTTCTCATCTTGCGAAACCGAAACTCCGTCCCCATCAAACGACAGCTCCCATTCCTCTCTCCTCCTGCCCTCCCGGCGACCACCTTTCTGTCCCTGTGATTTTGGCTTCTCTGGGTACCTCTTTCCTTTTTACTGGCTGGATAATATTCCATTTCACATACACACATATGCATACCCTGTTTTGTTTATCCATTCATCCGCCGATGGATGCTTGAGGGTTTCTACCCTCTGGCTCTTGTGCATAATACTGCTATGAACGAGGTGTGCAGATATCTGTTTGAGTATTCCTTTACTTTTAAACATTTAAAATTAATTTGGCTCTGACGGGCACCATTTGCTCCAGAGCTCAGCACTGCATCCCTGGCTGTTTCAGTCTTTCAACTTCTCCTTCTACTCAATCCTGTCCGCCCCCCCACTTTCTTTCGCAGATATCGATCTCTAGTATCTCATACCCCAACCTCTTAAAAGCTGCCCCAGGTGGCCATTTCTCTGCCTCCGTCCACCTCTCTCCTCCTTACCCTGACCTTACTTTGGGGGCATCAGGCACACAGGACTTTCTTCAGTTCTCCACGTGAAGCTTCCAGGACCCTCTCCTAGGACTTTCCCAGAGTGCGAGAGACAGGTGGTGGCACAACCAGGTCAGCCCAGAGATTGTGGACTTTCTACATCAGAGCCAAAGCTTGTTACTCTGTCCTCTTCCAACAGATGGCGTTAGAGAGCAGGTGGTCATTCCAACCCATCCTCCTGGACCACTGACTGCAGCCACTGCACTTGTTCTAAAGTATTTTAGGAAGATCCTGAACCCCACCATGTCTGATTTATGCAAAAGGACTGAAAGGACCAATAAGAAAAGGGGAATGGCTAAGAGGGAAAAGATTAAAAATAATTGATCAGTGTGGAAATGTAAAATGATGCAGCCTCTGTGGAAGACAGGATGACGGTTCCTCAAAAATCAAAAATAGAATTACCATATGACCCAGCAATTCCACTTCTGGCTATGTGCCCCGAAGAAGTGAAAGCAGGGACACAAACAGATATTTGCACGTCTATGTTCATAGCAGCAGTATTCATAACAGCCAAAGGATGGATGGATGGAAGCAGCCCAGATGTCCACCAATGGATGAATGAACACAATGTGGTCTATGTGTGCAAGGGAATAATAAGCCAGTCACAAAAGCGAAATAAGCCGGTCACAAAAGGACAAATAGTGTATGACTCCATTTGTGTGAGATGCTTACGGCAGTCAAATTCATAGAGATAAGAAGTAGAGTTGTAGGTGCCAGGGGCTGGCAGGAGAGGAAAATGGGGAGCCGTGTAGTGGATACAGAATTTCAGGTTTGCAAGATGGAAAATGTTCTAGAGATGGATGGTGGTGAGGATCGCACAACACTGTTTAATGCCACTGAACCATGCACTTTAAAATGGTAAATGTTACGTATATTTTACTACAATAAAAAGCAATTGAAGATGGTAAGAAAATGGTGAGGCTGCATGTGCCCGTGGGAACTGCTCTGAAGGACAAAGATCTAATCGTGCAACGTGTTACAGCTGTTGAGCCTCTGGGACCAGCAGCAATTTATACTGTAAAAACTGTTTCTCTGTTGTTGAGAGAATTTTGTTGGCACAAAAATTCAGTGCAGATAAGCACTCAAACTGCCCCGTCCTTTCTATGGAAACAAGACATGTGTGCGAGACTGTTTTATAATAAATTATGGAAACTTGGTGATTCTGAGTTTTTATTTATCGTGATTTAAAATTCATGTTTCTATTATTTTCTGTTTAATATTTTGACATTTATGCAGCTTGCACATTTATATGGAATGATTTTAAATTTGTTGCTGTTGTTCTTATTGACATAGAAATAACATCGAGTAAAAACTTTAGCTTAGGAAAGGGGGCCCTTTTACCAATTTGCGCTAAGGCTATCGCTGCTCCTGCTCATGGCAAACCCATCCTCACCATGTGGGGGGGGGCACACAAAAAGTATGGGTTATCGATGATGAGTGTGGGAATGCTCAACATTCCGCCCCCACACACACACAAATTCTGGGCCAATCTGGGATCGAAGTCCCTTATGGCCAGGGCAGAGGAAGGAAGCACATTCCCCAGTGAGGTCACAGGCAGGGGCTACAGTGCAGGCTGAGGACAGGGGACGTGTGCCTCTGGGGGTGGGAGCCTGGGGCACTTAAGAGGACAGTCAGGAGATCAGGCCGGGGAGAGGCAGAGAAGTGCAGAGCTTGGAGCTTTTAGGGAAATGCTGGGACTGGACAGCAAAAGGGAACAAGATAAAGTGTCCTGTGAGCAGCCACCTGAGCAAGGGCGGGGACCCCTCACCCCATCAGTGCCCAGGTGGCTGGAAGCAGAATCATTTAGACCCAATGACCAAAACAAAAACTGACAGAAGAAACAACTCTTTTCGAGGCCTGAGTCTCCAAGGAGAGGACACCCGAGGAAGGGAATGTGCCAGGATGCTGGACATACCGCCCACCAAGCTCAGGCAACAGGACACTGTCCAAGGGACCTAAAAATGATCACAAAACTAATAGAAGGTGGCCCGTTTTTTATTACAGCCATGTGCTGGCAATTGTTGACAACGCCAGCAACAAAATGCTCTTCTCCCAAAATCTTTTGCTGATCTTAGTTCTAAAATATTGCTGCAATTATTCTTGAATTTAGTAATATACCTATAAGTTTGGGACTAACACATTTTAAATGTTTCTCTTCATACACATTGTGTTCTACCTGGGAGTTAATTTGGAGAAATCTCAGGCATACAATCAACCAACACACACGGACTCTGCTCGAGCATTTGTTTGAGGAGTTAATTCCTCTGCTTCCTTAGGACTCACTTTATTACAAATAAATCACCGATTGACACCTAGACCATTTCATCCAACAGTAGCAGAATACACATTCTTCTCAAGCTCACATGGAACATTCAGTATGACAGACCACGTTCTGGGTCATAAAACACATGTTAATAAATTTAGAAGTTATTCAGTGTCTGTTCTCAGACCACGGTGGAATTAAACTAGAAGGCAGTGACAGAAAATAAGCTGAGAAATACCCAAATACTTGGAGATTAAACAGCACACTTCCAAAGAAGAAATCTCAAGAGAAATTTTGAAACATCTGAACTAAATGAAAATGAAAATACAACATAAAAATGTGTCGGATGCAGAGAAAGCAGTGCTGAGAGGGAAATTTATAGCATATATTAGGAAAAAAGAAAGGTCTGAAATCAGTCAGCTAAGTTTCCCCCTTAGGAAACTAAAAATAGAAGAGTTCATTAAATCCAAAGAAAACAGAAGAAAATAAACAATAAAAACTAGAGCAGAAATCAATGACGTTGAAAAGAGGAAATCAACGAAGAAAATTAATAAAACCAAAAACTGGTTCTTTGAAAATATCAATAAAATTGATAAGACTTTAGCCAGGCTAACTAAATAAATAAGAGAGAAGACATAAATTACTTATATAAAAAATGAAAGAGGATACATCACTACAGATCCTATGGACATTAAAAGGATAATAAAGGAATATTGTAAACAACTCTATATCCATGAACTTGATAACTTAGATGAAATGGACCAATTCCTTCAAGGACACGGTGTTTAAAATTCATACAAGAAGGATGGGCGGGAAAGAGGGATAGTCAAGAGGTCTGAGGAAACTATAGGGTGTGATAGACATATTAAGTATTTCGATTGTGGTGATGGTGTCATGGATGTATGCAACAGGCAAAACTTATCAAAGTGTAACTTTATGTGTCACTTATTGCATGCTTTAGTCCTCGATATAACTTCTTAAAAATTAAAAATTAAATAAAAAT
>NW_011888893.1:3296966-3302643 GCF_000151845.1 Pteropus vampyrus
TAAGTGAAAGAAGCCAATATGAAAGGCTATATTCTTTATGATTCCAACTTATCGTATGACATTCTGGAAAAGGCAAAATTGTAGACAGTAAAAAGATCAGCGGTGCCAGGAGTTAGGCGGGAGGGAGAGATTAATAAGTTGAGCACAGAAGATTTTTAGGGCAGTGAAACTACTCTATGATATTATAATGGTCAATACATGTCGTCATATATTTGTCCAAACCCGTAGCATATACTACACCAAGAGTGAACCCT
Organism: Pteropus vampyrus; assembly: GCF_000151845.1. Lineage (NCBI taxonomy): Eukaryota > Metazoa > Chordata > Mammalia > Chiroptera > Pteropodidae > Pteropus > Pteropus vampyrus. The sequence goes on from NW_011888893.1 coordinate 3,297,221, forward strand.
AGTGTCGACTGTGCACTTTGGGGAATAGTGGTGTGTCAATCTGTGGACTGAAACCAATGCCCCACTCCGGTTCAGGGCGGTGATAGTGTGGGAGGCCGTGCATACGTGTGGCAAGGGGTACATGGGAACTCTGCTTCTTCTGCTCAGATCTACTGTGAACCTAAAACTGTACTAAAAATAAAGTCTATTAAGGAAAAATAAAAAACGCCGTAGGGCAGTGATTGTTCGAACAAGAATCAGAACTTGAGTTACTTCATTTCTATCATTGTATGTCACCGCTTGGAATTTTTATTTGTTTAAATAAATTTTAAGGTTTAATTTTAAAATAATTGATTTGCGTTGGTTTTACGTTTTAAATTAAATTTGTTAATTTAAATTTTAAAACGCATACTGTTTAAAATAGAGAGAACTACAAGATATAATATTTGTATTGGGGAAGCGCAAGTTTTAATTCAGATAAGAAATATTTTACTGAATTTGAAAAAAAAAATCTTTAAAGTGGAAATTTCTTTCACTTTCAGCCGTTTGTTTTAAAACTAAAGGATGAATGGAGGAAACGGTGGTCATCACCTGTGTACTACTGAAAATAATCTCGTCGCACAGAGGAGTGTTTAAAATAACCCGCTCCGGGGGTCAAGGATTTGGTACCCGCTACTGACGCTGAAAATGAAAATGCCCAAGAAGCTGTGCCGCGTGTCCATCTGTCACTGTTCGCTTTTCTCTGTCCGGAGCGACAGGGAAATGGCTCGTGCGCTCTGCAGCGGGGTGGGCAGCCCGCGATGTGGCCGAGGTCCCGGACTGGGCCGCTCTTAGGGGGAACCCGGCGAGGTCCCGGCCGCGCGACCTCTGTCTGCGGTTGCTGGGCGTCTCGTTTCTCCACCGCATCATTTTAAAGGACTTACTGCTAATTACAGAGTTTTTATTTTAGCCTCCCTGGACAAAATTCACTTGCTTCCCTTTCTATTTAGACAGGGGGAGCCCCATCTCCCTCCTGGGATGGCCCAGGACAATCTCAGCGCGCTTCCTTCCCGAGAAAACGCCCTGAGCCTCGGAGACAAGACACACACCCCGCGCCACCCTCACTGCAAGAGCCGCCGGGACCCCTCTTCTGGATCCTGATGGATGTGGCCACAGCTCGTTTCGCATGCAAATCTCCCACAATGCTCTAGCAGGGCTGCTTGGCGTTCCTTTAATTCTACTGAGGTGGAAAAGGCTCTTTTCTTGACATAGGTCCTTTGTTTAATGTTTTAACTTTAAAAATGCACGGTTTACCTATGAGATGTAGGGTCATACACTCCAAAACACACGCCCTGGGCCCACTCTCCATCACCCCACTACAAATAATCACCGTAAGTGTTATGGAGATGGAATGCTGGAGTCTTATATAGACTGCCGCACGCCTGCTTCTCCGGCTGGTCCGAGTGCAGTGGTGTCTACAATTAATTGATCACAGCCAGTTACAGATTTCTTTGTTCCTTCTCCACTCCCACTGCTCCACTTGACTAGCCTTTTGCCGCGTAAGGGAAAAGGAAAACCTCGTTTTCCTGCTGGACGGCCAAGTGCTACGTCCTGCCTGACACTTTCTAATACCAGAAAAAGTGTGCACGACCCCCTGCCAGCCAAGACCAGGCAGCAGCAGCAGATTCAGCGTTTGTGAGTCTGCACCGATCGTGCTGAGAAGAGAGGTCCCCTTGTCCCCTGGAGTGTTCCTTGAGAAGATTTAGGTGACCGAGGGAATGAACCGCGACTCATGCACCACAGCGTCAGGTGTGAAGGGCAGGCAGGAGGTTCATGTTCTTGGCCTAGCACGGGTCCGGTGAGCTTTGCTTTCCTCGTAAAATGTTAAGATTTGGGGACTGAAAAAAAATCTTCTTTGTCTTCTCAAATGCCGGGCTTTTGCAAATCGAAATTATTTTGGCTTCAAATTACGGTGCATGCAATGATAGCAGGATATGCCATGCAATACTTGGGATATACTCACTAAAAAAGGACTTGTTATCCGAAAGTCGAATTTGACTAAGTATCTAGCTTTTTATGTGGCAACCCTATTTAGTCAGACAAGTCCTAGGAAAACTAACCTCAAACTCTCTTCTTTCTAGAGTTAGTACTCCGGGCTGGCCGCAACATTGCACTGGCCATTCATGATTGCTTTGCAGTTATCGTCTGGTGAGGAATCTTCTCGAGACAGGATATATTTGTCATCCAGACTGATGGGACTGTAAAGTCCCCTGACCTATGGAATGACATCTTCCTAAAGGCAGAGAAATTAACACTGTTCTCATGGTTTCTTAGTGTTCATGTTCACATGTACTCCACCACCAATAACTTACATCTCTCCCTCTCCCACCCCCAACCCCTCTCACTCTCATATTTATTGTCTATCTAGCTTTCCTTTTTTTTTTTTTTTTTTTTTGCAATGTTTCTACTGACTGGGACACCACGGCAATTGGTTTCATGGCTTGGTTGCCACTTTTGACATCGGGTTTTCATTGTGGGGTAACAGAAAGAACTCTTGAAAAAGAAAAGTTATTCTGATGCTGCAGGTAATGAACTCTGGCTGGCCCTGAGCTGGCCATGTGATCTCTCAAAAGCTCAGTTTCCCCATGTGTAAAATGGTAATACCTGCCATACTCACCTAACTGGGTTGTAAAGAATATGAGGTAAAATAAATGATATGAAAATACTTTGCCCCTTGTAAAATACAATCCAAACACTGGGTTTGTTTCTTTGGCAAATGCAGAACACTGACTGTGCCGACAGACGGTTATTCTCTCAGAGTATCGCTTATTGCCATCATTCCTCAGATGGCCCTGTGTTAACTGCTGCTGTGTGTTCGCAGCATCATCGATTGGCTTGAATGATCCACTATAACCGCAGTGGTTCGCCTTCTAGGTGTGTACCCGTTCCCCAGGAAGCAGTGAGGTGTGCAGGCATGGGTGCGAGATATAGACTGAGAGCACCCACAGGGAACCTTTGGTCTCCCTCAGCCCTGTGGGAAATGCTGAGGGAGCTGCGGCCAGCACCGCCTTACCTCTTGCGGGGTCACCGCCAGACTGGACGAGACGAGACGAGACGATCCTCGCAGAAGCACTGGGGAAATCCAGCGTGCGCTAAGGGTGTCTTGGGTCGCCTGCACCTGCACGGACAAACCAAAGGGTTCCTTGACTGGTACACGTCTGTGGCAGTCGCAGGGTACTACGCTGTGGTTCTGATGCTGTTAGGAATGTGCACTTCCATCTAGCGAAGGAGGGAGAGAGACTGCCTCAGTTTCAGATGAGGAGGCAGCTGAATGGGTTTCCCACCGTGACACAAGAACGGAAGGACCGGACCAGGATGAGGAAGTGGCTCTGAGGCTGCCCCTGGCATCCCACAGTACGGTCTGCCCTTCCTTCTCGCACCTTCTCCCATATTTTCAGACTCTTGGATTTGGATTTTCTTCCTCCAAAATGGTTTCTCTTTGAGGATGTTCACATCTCTACCATCAAAACGTATCAGAATGGTCAACTTTGAAACGTTGCCTAACTTTTTCTATTAAGCATTGTATCATCAAGTCTTTCATCCTATTGACATTCGAAACATTTAAAAACCTGTACATGCCTTCAAAAACTTTTCTGTTTTTTTTTTTTTGCAAATGACTTAAAGAATGTGGAAATAAAACACACACACACACACACACACTCTATTAAAAGGTGAACAAAATAAAAGCCTTTTCACCCCCACACTGTTTTACCATTTCCTTTCCTTGATCTCTTATCTTAGAACATATAATATCTTTATTATGTCTATTTGATGGTTTTTGTCTGTCATTGGTTTCCCCAAATTCGTTGTTAGCTGCTGGAGGAAAACGATTACATTTTGAAATTTTGTGGATTCCCGTCTCTCATCTCAGTGATTCAAGCACAGTAGTACTACTTGGTCGAGTTGACTTCCAAAACTGTTTAATTAAGATGGAAATCCGAACGATGCGTGGGTCCCACACGGAGAGCGGGGGGAGCTCTACAAAAGACTAGTCAAGTGCAGTAGTGAGAAGGGGGGAAAGAGTAGAACAAGGAGTTCGATCTGTAGCTGACTGTGAACAATCAATTGAGATAACTCACTACCTTCGGACCAGCCAAACTCTCTGGCTGCTGCTTGAACTATTTAAAGCCCAAGAACTTACTCATTTTTCCCTTAGAGTGACATTTTGGTTATAGTTTATAGATGATTACATTCACGGCATTGATGCTGTGTACCCTCTAAAAATTCCTCCGAAACATCTACTTATCAACAGACAGTGTAAATGTCTTTAACAACAAGAATCAGAAGCGCTGCTGGGCATCCTGGGAAGAGACACGCAAAATTAGCATCTCGTCACTAGGGTGTCTCTCCTGCCGTCCTGTTTGGAGTGGCTCAGCAGGCACAGGGTCCGGGAGAGCTGCCCAATCAGCACTGACCTCCTTTGTCTATTTACCACGTGTGACCCTCGGGACCGCTTGGTGAGGTCTGGAGAAAACTGAGCTGGAGCAGATCGGCTTCTGTGCTCCCCCACATCTGTAAACTCCAGCACATCTGTAATCGCCTCTGGAAGCAGCTGCTCTCCCCTCTTGGCAGTCTGTCCCCTTCAGAAGGGCAGACATGCCTCTCCATTGCCCAAGATCCTGTCCTCCTCCTTAAACCCCAATTGATGAAAGACAGAAGCCACCACAGGGACACAAGGAGGCGGCAGCTGAAACACCCAAACATCCTGGATGCCTCCGAGGACTTCGGAATTTACAGCAACAAAAGACGGAAGCAAAGATGACTAAGTGAAGGCAAGTGGAACAGATTTCTATAAAAGTATCAGAGAGGCAAAGCTCAGAAAGACCTGAAGTTTGCCCCCAATGCAAAGAATAGCAAAGGACAGCAGGGGTGAGTGACAAGGACAGGGTAATTCCAGGGCAGGTGGTCTAGGGCCAGCAGGGTCCTGAAGGAGCAGCCCCACTGTAAGGGTGGCGCCCGGGGACAGGAGGGCAGAGTGAGGCAGGCAGCCGCCCCTGCCTGAGTTCAGGTCTCCAGACAAAAGGCACCTCTGACGTGAAAGCATACTCGCTGACTGTCTGGTCCCTGTTGGTGCCTAGCACGGTGCGGGGCACACAGCAGGTGCTCAGTAAATGTGTTGAGTAAATGAATGAACAAGATTAAGGAGAATGAACAACCCCAGGAAACTGGACTAGGTAAATGTCCTAATTTTCAAGAGGAGAAGAATGAGTGTGAGAGGTCCACACAATACAGACCACCTCTAAACTGATGCTACTTTCTGGCAAAATCCTAGAATGGATTATTCAGGAGGTGAGTGTGTATTGGGAGTCAGTTGGAAATTAACAAGAAAAAGTCACACATCAAAATAGCTTACTTGCTGTTTTTAATTGTGCCCCCCTCTCACTCTGCTTTTGTGGGGACTGGGG
>NW_011888893.1:3302693-3323799 GCF_000151845.1 Pteropus vampyrus
GCGGGGCACACAGCAGGTGCTCAGTAAATGTGTTGAGTAAATGAATGAACAAGATTAAGGAGAATGAACAACCCCAGGAAACTGGACTAGGTAAATGTCCTAATTTTCAAGAGGAGAAGAATGAGTGTGAGAGGTCCACACAATACAGACCACCTCTAAACTGATGCTACTTTCTAGCAAAATCCTAGAATGGATTATTCAGGAGGTGAGTGTGTTTTGGGAGTCAGTTGGAAATTAACAAGAAAAAGTCACACATCAAAATAGCTTACTTGCTGTTTTTAATTGTGCCCCCCTCTCACTCTGCTTTTGTGGGGACTGGGGATGGTCTAGTTTGGTGGGCTGGAAGTTGACTCAACAACCAGGCTCAGAGGCTGCTGATGGGGACTGATGCCACCCCGGGGAGCGGGGGGCGGAAGGACGTTCTCTGTGCAATGACACGGGGCCGTTCCTTGGCCAGACCCTGTCCAACCTGTTTCCATCATCCACATGAATGAGACACCTAAGATAGCAAATCAAATTTATTGATGACACAACAGGTGACTTCCTGTGAGAAGCAGGAAGGCACTAGAGACTAACAGCATGGGCTCCTATCACATTACCTGCACCTGAATCCTAGTCTTCACCAACGAGTCATGTGTCTTTGGATAAGTCACTTACCTTGCTTGAGCCTCAGTTTTTCTACCTATAAAATGGGGATAATCAGAGTATCTATCTTGTAGGAGGCTCAAGGAGTATTGATAAGCCATGTAGAAAGTTTAGCCTGGCACATGAAGAAGTCCTATAAAATATTAGTTCTCAAGATTCTCCAGAAACATTTTCTCTGGCAGAACAGACAGCAAACTAACAAGAAACTAACAGATACAAACTAACAAGATAACAGCTATAAACTAACAGAGCTGAAGTTTTCCTTTTCACTTAAAAACAAGAACAAAAAAATCTGAGCAGATACCGGGTACGAGAATCTCACCAAGTAAAAGCACAAACGCGAATACGGTTACACAGAAGGTGGTTGGCACTGTCACCGAGGTCTGCTCTGGGCAGCTGGTGCCCAGGGACCAAGGTAAGTGTGGGGTCTCACATTTTGAAAAGACGTTGACAAACCAGAGTGTGCCCAGGGGAAGGTGACTAAGGTAGTGACATACACTTTCTTATACCTTCTTGACTTTGCAAAACTGCTTTCAACTATCAGTGTGTTGGCTCCTCAGAGAGCTAAACAGGAACCGCATGACCCAGAGATTCCTCCTAGAGACAGACCCAAAAGAACTGAACGTAAGGACTCAAAAAAACCCATGTTCATAGCAGTACTTTTCACAATAGCCAAAATGCAGAAATGACCCAAGTGTCCATCAGAGCATGAATAAACAAAATGTAGTCTATCCATACAAGAGGATATTATTCACCCATAAAAAGTAATGAAGTACTGAAACGGGCTATACACAGGTGAACCTCAAAAAACAATGTCAGTGAAAGAAGTTGGCAAAAGGTCCCATAGTGCATGACTCCGTTTATCTAAGATGTCCAGAATAAGTAAATCGAGAGAGAAAATGCAGATTGTGGGGTACCAGGGGCTGGGGGAGTGATTGCTTAAAGAGTATGGTGTTTCCTTCTGAGGGGAATAAAATGCTTTGGAACTGGAGTATTGTGAATGTACTAAATTATTCACTTAGAATGGCTAGTTTTGTGTTAAGTGAATTCCACCTCAGTTTTTAAAAATGCTTTCAACTCATCACATAGCCCATTAGATTGGCCCTCCCCACAATCCTGGGGAGGGAGTAGGACTGGCCATATTTTTTCTATTTTTAGGATGGAGAAAGATGAGGCTAGATGTTTTTGGGTTGCCCAGTGCAGTCCCCAATGTCCACCATGCACCCTGCTCCCTGTCACGGCAGGGTGGATGTGTGCCAGCTTTCCACTCTGCCTTGCTAGCTTAAACCTTTCCCAGGGGGCCTCATAGCCCTTGTGGCTCTTGTGGACAGCCCTGCAAGAGGCCACAGGGCTTTGGGACTCTGTCAGGGTCCATGCTCCCTTGACTCTTGGTCTTTAGACCTAGTTAACCCCATAAGGTGTGCAGTGCAGCCGGGGCGGGCCCTTCTTTCCCAGGAAGCCATGTATTTGTGCTAGATGGTGATGGTGATGATGATGATGATGATGATGATGATGATGATGATGATGATGATGATGAGTGTAACTAACACCTGTGGCTGATGCACAGTTGTTTCTTAATGTTATCTTAAGCAGACAATGGAGGTACTTTGTTGAAAACCTTTTTGCCTATGTCTGTCTTAAAGTTCTAATCAATTAATTTAGGGCAAAGAGAAGGAGTTTTCCCTGATTTTATCATCAAAAATTCCTCCTAAAACACTCGCACAGTGCTTTATGAGGGTGGGATCGCTCGCTCCTCCCGCCCCCATCTGTCTTTCCTCCCAGGCCAAGTGACATTCTCTCAATCTTTTCTTCCTTCCCTTCGTTCAAAATGCACCTGTGGTGGGTCCCATTTTTGCCACGGCTGCCTCCCCTTTCCGAAACGGGGGCCTGACAATCTGACAAGATTGTCTTGACATGTAGAGTCAGGGGCTTGTTGTCATTGCCACATACTTTCCCAGATTTCTCTGGAGTCGTGCTGGTTTCTTAAATCATCTTCTGGTTTCTCAAAGCCCCAAAGCTGGGCATCCCCAGGGCTGGGGCCAGGTTGGGTGAGCGAGGTGCCTGGGGCACTGACAGGTGGACACACTCACTGGGTCTTAAAGAACAGGGACAGAGCCTCCGGAGTCTAGGCTGTTCTCAACCTCTTCATGTTACTGCCCTGGACCACAGGGACACCAACCAAACGAAAAGCCTGGGGAAATGACACTTACAATGGTACGCATACCAAAAACTAGGGTACAGAGAAGCCAGGTCTTTTTCTTATGACTCATGTCAGGTGTTAGCTGGAAGTCAAATGCCTCCCTTTTTGAGCCCCTCCTACCTTTGATTTGTGAAAATAAAGCAAGTGATGACAAAAAAACAAAAAACAAAATAAAAAGACACCCAGGGCTTCTGCAGTCCCATGGGGGGGTCGGTCTGCCTTCCGTGCTCAGCTGATGAGAGCCCCGGGGGTCTGAGTGGCCCACTGCAGCAGGGCCTTCTTTGGGCACGGGGATGGTAAGGTCAGATTTGAGATACTGGTTGCCTCAGTCTGCCGGGACTGCTATAACTGAACACCGCAGACTGAGTGCTTAAATGAGACATTCACTTCTCACGATTCTGGGGGCCAGATGTCCAAGATCAAGGTACCGGTTGATTAAGTTCTTGGTAAGGGCCCACATCCTGGCTTCTTGTTGTGTCCTCACATGGCCTTTGCTCGGTGAGTGCACGTGGACGGAGAGAAAGCTCTGACGTCTCTTCCTCTTCTTATAAGGGCACGAATCTTGTTGTGGGGGCCCCACCCTCACGGCCACATCCGAACATCCCCAAGGCCGCACCCCCGAATGCCATCACAACAGGGGGTTAGGGCTTTGACATATGGACTTGGTGCGGGGACGCAAACATTCGGTCCCTAACACTGGTTCCCACTTGAATTCACTTTGTCCAGATCGCTGCATAGACCGCAGTGGCCTTCGAGTGAGGACAGGATTCCCTGTGCAGGCTTCTCAGGTGCCTGTAACGGACGCTGTCTGGCGCAAGCCAGTCTCAAGTCCCGATCTGTGGTGTCCTGGATGCAGACCCCAGGGATCCCTTCCTCCCTGAGGATCTACATCCATGGCTGGGCAGATCTCCTCTCAAACCCTCACACACATCCTTGACCCACTGTTCAATGCAAGGTGCTGCCACCTGCCAGTCTGGTGACACTGGTAGGCATGGGGACAGGAATCTTCGGTGACTTCGGGGTGACTGTCTGGTGTTCCCCTGAATACTATACGCCCGCCTCCTCTCAGGCAGCACTTTCTAACATCCCTCCTTGGACCTCTCTGGGTCTGAATGGGCGTCATCAGGCCTCGCCACCTCCTTTTCACGACCTCAGCTTGAGTTTTTTCTCTCTTACAGATTTTGTCCTTTACAGAGGGAGGCCCCCTCCTTTGTTCTCATATCTGTCACCCTTGAAGACAGAGGCTCATAGGACTGGAGGGAAAGACCACAAGTGCCAGCCTAGATGAACTGGGTCCCCTTGAAAGGTTCACAGGACATTGCCCTATCTCCAGCCTGGCCCAGGCTGTGCCATCTTGCTTTACTAAAGAAAGTTTTCTCAAAGCCTTTCTGAAGAGCCAGGCTTTCCTTTCTGTGACCTCCTAGGTGACAAGTCCCAAATACACACTCTGAAAGCAACGCTGTTCCCTCTCCACTCCTTTGCTTTTCAAACCCGGAGGCGGGGGGAGCTGGAAAGCTGGGGGTGGGGGACATAGAGACACTTCAGTTTGTGATCGGAGAGAAAATGCAGGGCCACGTGAAAGGGACTGGGAGGCTGGGCTGGTGGCAGTGAAGGGGACAGCTGAGCCTACACCCTGTGCCAATTCGGCAATGAGGAAGAGCCTCGGAACCACACGGCGTTAGGACAGAACACACTGACAGTACCTTCCAGCCCTTTGCGGTTTTGAAGAGTTGGAAGTGCCCTGGGCCAGCTGTGCATCATTGGGCCAGCCTGTCTCTCCTCTGGGCCTCAGTTTCCTAGAAAAGGGGGGAATTGGAACTGTCAAGGATTTGGTAGAAACAGCAGGTTCAGGTGGGCTGGAGCCCGGCTCGCTCCATCTCCAGGGAACTACCGCTGCTTCTCTGGGTGCCCAAGAGAGAGTGATAAAAACAGGAGTGTAGCAGGTCTCTGTGGGGTGTGCTCCCAGGGGGTCAGAGGAATAACAGGAAGAATTTTGACAAGCCCAGTTCCAGTAGGCACTGCGTCGAGCTGACCTGTGAAACGGAGCACTTGTGCCTGGCCAAGTGGCCACTCCTGTGTTCAAATGTGGTTGCAGCATGGCCCACCCAAACAGCGCGGCTCGGCCCAGGCTCTGGCACCGGCCTGCAACCTCCCGCTCTTCTGAAGGAACTCAGCTTTTAAGCCCGTTGCACCCAGGGCATCCTCTGTGCCGGTTTGTTTCCTGTGATTATAACACAGTCAGGAAACAAAAGCGGGTTTCACTTAGGTCTGTGGTTTCTAACTGAATCCAGCCCTCAGATGCCTTTTCTTTGACCCACATAGTAGATAAAACAATTTGAACTAGATCTAACATTGAAAAATTCGGGGATTTCACACAAACGTTTGGCTTTTCTTGAAAAATCTGAACAGCGGCAGCAGGCCCCGATTCCCATGGCGACGAGCACCCTCCTCAGGTGGGAGGCAGAATCCGAGTGTGCCCTGGCCACCCTGTCTCCACCTGCATCCGCCCCTGTGTGCACTTAACTTACCTGCCAGGTTCCTTAAACACTGGTTGTCGACCTCTGACTCTGTGGGTCCCCGGGTCTCCAGCCCTCGCCACCCCCATTATCTATGATCTCCGAGGAGAGTGCTTCTGTAGCAGGCGGGGAGAGGGAGACTTAGACTCCCAATGCCCACAGTGGAGGCTTCTCTCCCACGTGACTCCATCTCCATGCCACATGCACTGCTTTCTGCAAGCCCCCTTCTCAATCTGCACTAGCCAGCGGTCCTCTGTCCTTTCTGCCACAAGATATCCGCAATCTACGGTGGGAACACGTCGAATCAGAGAACTGTGCTGAGTCAAATGCAAAGAGAGTGCAGGATGCATGTGGCAGGGGGACCCTGCATCAGGGGACATCTCAGCGCGGTCAGCACAAGGAGCTCTTTCTCTGGCTCATCCAAGAGGCATTTGTCACTCTGTGCTCAGCCCTGGGGCTCCCACCTCATTCTGGTTTTCCCCAGCACCCGCCACTCGGCACACCCAACTGTCATGTGGGTAACGAGGTGGACTTCAAGGAGGAGGGGAGCTTTACCTTAGCACAGGTCCCAGAGAATACCACTTTGGTTCATTACACTAGGAACCGAGGAATTACAGGAATCACGCCCTCTCAGGGTTGAACTCCTTCATCCGACCCCGCATGGTGCTCGGCTCTAACCTGCTACGGAAGTTGCGCACTGCCGTGGCTCCATGGTCAGGTGGAGCACTTCCTGGCCCACATCCCCCACCCTCGGGCTGGCCAACATCGACCAGGTGACAGATGGGTTCGGGGAAAGCATCAGAATTTCTACACGCACAGACCAACCCCCCCCCCCCCCCCACTTAGGATCTACCTTGTATCTGCACAGTGCTAGGTCAATGTCTCCAACCTGGCCCTTCAGGGCTCCTCAGAGTGTTCCATCGGTGTCTGAGCATCTGTGTGCCAATTTCCTCTTTCATACACTGGGAACCACACACTGGCTTAGAAGACAACTGTGCTTGTCAGCCTGGGACTCACTGACACCCCCCACCACTCTTCCCCACTTCCTGTGATGACCACATGCCAGAAACAAAGCTAAGCCCCACCCACACGTCGTCACCTCCAATTCTTACAAAGACCCTATGAAAGGGCTGTGTTTACTCTTACAGATGGGAAAATGAGCTCTGACAGGACTTAACTAACTTGCCAGAAGTCACACAGCTAAACAGTAAATCAGCTTGGATTGAGACTTAGATAACATATGCCAGGTCCCTGGTCCCCAGGAGGCACCCAGTCTATGGCACCTATTGTCAGTCTCGTAAAATCCGGTACCATTTTCTACACCAACATCTCTCCAGGTTTCTATGTATCTCCTGGATACATCACCAAGACAGCAACAAATCAGTTCTTTGAACTTGTACAAAACATAACTCGACAGATCGAAGTGACCCCTTGTCACTGTTTCTGCAATGAGTTTAAGTTGTGGGGACAGGAACTACTCTAGAAAAAGACTTTGGAGACAAAACCCAAAGTGCAGACACTGTTTGCTGACGAATCAAACACAACAATTGTAAATAGACGTTTTTGAGATAACTGGAGAAATCTGACTATAGACTGGGTACCAGTTGAATTATTGTTTTGGAAGCTGTGATAAGGTACTGTGGCTCCACAGGAAAACACATACTCAAGAATGGAGGGGTGACAAGACATGTCTTAGATGCGTCATTAAAAAATGCATTAAAGAAAATGTGGCAAAATTTTGATAATTATTTTAGATGGGTGATGAGTAAAAGGTGTTGGTTATACCATTCTCTTCATTTTGTGTATGGATGAGAAATTTCGTAATTAAATAACGAAAGCTCAATTCAGAAACCTGGACGCCATACTCATCTTCCTCTGGTCCACTAACTCACCCTCAGTCTCCGATCAGCCTGCAAACTGGAGACCCCTGCTTACCCTGTTAGAGCCCACCCACCTTCTACTCAAAACACAGCCGGTCTCCTCACAGCTGGTCCGGGGCTCCCTTGCTACTAGATTGGGTTTTCCCCAAGGGAGATAGATGCACTAGGAGTGATCAAGGAGACCGTGCCCAACACCCAGCTCTGCATTTGCAGACACATGCCCTGGATCTGGCGACCTCCGACCCTTCAATTGTAAAACGAACACACTAGACCCCACCTCACTTATATGAGATAATCCAGCAAACTGCTCACACAGGGCCTGGCTTTTGCTAAGTGCCCAATAAATGTTAACTGTCACTCTCATTAAAATCTCAATCTAACCATGTCACTTCCCTGCTTAAAACCCTCAGTGGTTCCCCACAAAGTTCTAGGACAAGGTCAAACTCCTGACTTACTGCAAAAGGACACCTGCCCCTACCCTACCTCTTCCAGCCTCAACTCCCAGCGATCACCACCATTGCTTCCCCCTATTTGTGGTTTTCCATTTACCTTGCAGTTTGATGCCTCCACTTGGAGAGTTCCTGTCCTCCACCTCCTGAGTCAGCATCCCTGAAGGGCCACTCTGGGCTCCAAGGCTGGGATAGTCCTCTCTGGGCCCTGGGCCCTGTACATATCTTCTCCACAGCTCTGAGCACACTGGACTGTAATCGATTTACTGGCTGTCTCCTTTATCAGGCCATAAGCTCCCTAACTGGTCTGCGGTGGATTCGTTCACGGGGCCTACTTTCTGCAGTCAATACACAGGTTGCTTACTCAGTTAAGGTATTCTCCCCGTCAACCTGGTTCCCAGATCGTGTTTCAGAAGAGAATATAGTTTGACATCTGCCTCAGGGCCTTTGCCTGGTGTTTCTCAACACGTGCCCCAGAATCTCCTGGGTTCTTCCTAAAGATGCAGGTTCAAATTCAGAGGCCTGGGGCCCAGCCTGCAATTCTGCATTTCTGACAGGGAGCGCCGATGCTGCAGGCCCCAGCCCACTCTGAGAAGCAAGCCTCCCTATCCTTTGCCAGGCTCACACCCACTTATCCGTGGGTCCGAGCTCAGACATCACCTTAGACAGAAGGGCTTATCGAACCCAATTTAGTGAGGCCAACGCTGCTATTCCCTCCTAGAGCCCATCTCTTTCGCATGGCCTCATGTACGCTGTGTGTGACATCTCCCCAGCCAGACGGGATGCCCCGGGAGAACAGGAGCACTTTGTTCTCCTGGTGGTGCTGGATGAATGTGCTTCTCGGTAGAAGAAAAAGCCTTCAGGCCCCCCACCCACATTTGCTACTATGAGCTTCTGGCATAAAGTCCTTGGGTGGGGGGCATTCTTCTGATGGAAGAGGATGTCAAGGAGGGTGCAGATGATGTCCAGTCACACCGGAGACTCTGAACACTTACCAGACACCGCCACCCACTCACAATTCCCAGCCCTCAGCCAGACTCAACCTTAAAGCAGACCATTCGGCAAGGCCCACCAAGGCCGCTCTTTCCGGCCTGCTCACTGCCCCTACTCGACCCTTGGAACAGACATACTAGTCACTGCTGAAAGCCGCCACCAGCTCAAGGAATTTCCACCTGACCTCTTTTATTTCAGTCAAAATTAGGAGCAGGTGACAGGGGAGGAGATGTCACATTTTGGTGAACGAACCCCAGGAATGGAGCTTGGTCACACACAAACCTCTGGAACCTCTGAGGAAGAGGTAGGTCAGCTTCCCACCCTGACCTATCTGTCCTCTCTGACCACCAGTGCTCAGGGCGGGAGCCTCTATCCCAGCCCCATCCTGACAGAATGTGCCACTGCTCACTTCCACACGACCTAACTGACACCCGGAAGCCCCTCGCCTGAGCTGTAATGACCCCCACTCCCCGGATGTTCCAGCAAGGCCACTCACATTGTGCAGGAAGGAGAGCCCTCCCCACCCCGCCCAGGTTCATCTTCAACTCAGCCACGGCTCCCGGATGTTCTCTATCACAGCTATGGAGATTAATTTTCAATGTTTCTTTTATTCCGTTGTGACAGCGTATCCTACCTTTTCTATCTCCCCAAAACATCCACCTGTGCCCTAGGTCATTCCTCCAGCTGCGTTGCTGCTGAAGAGGCGGGGCTGCTGGGACCACAGCTGGGCGGCCTCTCTCTCTGAGGCCAGACTGCAGAACCTGGCTCGAGGCCTGGGCTCTGGGAAAGAATCCTCACCCCACAGTGCTTGGTTTGAAAGGAGAAGGCACGGCGATGCCCAGTCCTACAGAGATGCTGCTTCTCCCCGGACTGGGCGGCAGCTCAGGTCAGCTGAAATGTCATCCTTGGCAGGGTGCTTGGCGATGGTTCTCACTTCATGTCATGATGGAAACAAATAAAAACTAAAGCACACCAACAGTCAAATCTTCTTCACTAATAATCTCTCAGACAACAACAAAATAAAGGGCAAAATTCAACTTGATTTGGCAAAGATTTTTTGAAATTTTGAATTAAAAAAAGAAAAAAACATTCACATAGAACAGATCCAACTTATCTGCTTTGAAGAAATATATTAAAGTGGAAAGTTAAAAAAAATCAAACCCCAAATAATGATAAAAATAGATGTATCCTCTGTAAAAATCTGTACTAACCTATTGAGTCATTCATATCTATTCAGTATTCAGAGCATGAGGTGAAACACCAGAGTATAAAAAATTAAAAAACAAACAAAAACTTGAGACACTGCCCTCGAGTTGACCCATGGGCCGGTGGCTCCCTCGGGCTCTGGATGCTGGGAACTCGTGCGTCTGGTCCCTACAGCCCTCTGCAGACCTCAGAGCTTCAAAGTTCCTCCCTGGTCCTGCTTGGTTTTGTGGCATGTTCTTCTATAAACTTGCTCAAATGCTCCAGATCTCTGTTTCCATCCTCAAATTTAATTGGGTTCTTTTTGTCCCCACTGGGGGCAAAGTAGATGGTGGGGAACCCCTCAACTTTGTAGCGGTCACTGGTGACATCGTTGGCGGTGGCATCCATCTTGGCAATGACCAAATCCTTGCGGCTCTTGTACTTCTTGCCCAGGGCAGTGTACACCGGCTCCAGCTGCTTGCAGTGCCCGCACCAAGGTGCGTAGAACTCAATGAGGACGTCCTTCTTGGGGTCCATCACAATAGAGTCGAAGGTCTTCCCCACGACGACTTTGACTGGCCCCTTGTTGTTCTTGGGCACCGGCTGGGATTTGATGACTGGCTTCAGTTTTCCTGCCGAGGAAAGCGAGCAGGGGAGGGACGTGAGTGATGAAAAGGCCCCGGACCCTGGTGGCTCTGCCTCATGTGTGGGAGAGTGGGGTGCGTCACACGCTGGGGGGCCAGCCCACCCCTTAGTTCCCTGGTTTCCTCAAATCTTCTATGTTCCCAGTCCCTGCAAAGGCCGGACAGGGTGCAGCTGGTCCAGCCCAGGCCTTTTGGGCCGCTGTCCTGTTCAGTGAGGCTGTCACAAGACTAATGCTGCCCGGTACAGAGGGGTTCCAGGGAGAGCCGGTACCCGGGCCTGGGAAGCCACATGGGGAGCGGCGCCAAGGGGACCGGCAGACCCACCCACACTCAACCAGATCAATAAAAACGTGGCATGTAATGCCTCAAAGTGAGTTTTCCACATGCACACCACTCACTTCTAAACCCAAAAGCCTGTTTTAAGTATCGTTAAAATAGTTTTTTGGAATTTTCAAGACATAGCTGCCTTTTGTTACAAAAAGAGAAAGAAAGCAAAAAATGGGGGACTTTCCATCTGTATCCTCCGAGGTCCCCGAGAGAAAACCCAGGATCAGGTTTGGAACAAACAAGAATGATGAGTGACATGGCTGAGGCTCCAGGTGCCCCCACAGCTCACCAGGCTCATGCAGAGGAAGCAGCACGAGGAGTAAGGGGTGGCCTGGCCACTCGCACATACCTTTTTTGAAAGCTGTGACGAACTCGCGGAGGGTATCGGAGTCAAACTCCTCGGGCTCCATGGCAAACTTCCGCCCACCCTCGTCCAGGATGGCAGCGTTGACATCCTCCCCGCTCTCGCTGAGCCCCAGGTCCTTCACCTCCGTGGCAAAGTCGTCCTCGTCAGCCACGGCAAAGGTGTACTCAGGAAATTCCTTGGCCACCTCCAGCACTTTGCTCCGCCAAAACTGAGTGGCTGAAATGAGACAAAGGGCTGTGAGCTGAGCCTCACAGAGCAAGGATGTCACTGAGATTCTCTGACAAGGCTCAGGCTTCAATCGGAAAGGAGAGTATTTCTGAAAAAGCCACTTCTGTGGGCAGGGGACCCTGGTCACAAGTTCCATGAGCCTGACAGATCTATGCCAGCATTATGAGGCCTGCTGGTCTAGACCTGGCCCTGTGGCCTCATCTCTAACAGGCAATGACCCCGTTCTAAGCTCCCTCCCGCCAAAAATGGAAAGAAAGAGTTGTTATACAACACAGAAGAAAAATGACCTTGAAGCCATAAATAAAACATGCACCCGGCCACCAACCCACAAAGGCCTGGGGCCGTGGTCCCAGTCCCACCGCAGTGATGCTGGGGTCCCTCACCGGCTCTGTAGTCAAAGCTGAAGTCCACGCTATAGTAGACGACCACCAGAGGGCGTCGCGTGTACCGCTTG
This sequence comes from Pteropus vampyrus, assembly GCF_000151845.1. Classification (NCBI taxonomy): domain Eukaryota; kingdom Metazoa; phylum Chordata; class Mammalia; order Chiroptera; family Pteropodidae; genus Pteropus; species Pteropus vampyrus. The sequence continues at coordinate 3,314,582 of NW_011888893.1, forward strand.
GCGTCATTGGAGGGCTTGCGGTGACCCACCAGGGGCAAGGTGTGCTTCAGCACGTAGTCCTTGATGGCTGAGCCCTCTGTGGAGCTCTGCGAACAGTGGGAACAGGTGAGGAGTGGCCTGACAAAACGGGGCTTATCTAACACACCCACCTTTCACTGTCACTGCTAATGAGTAATGATGGGACTTGGCATGGGGGGAGGAGTCGTGTAAAGGTGAGATACTCTGGGCTCACGTCCATTCAAGCACATCCTAGTAATCTCTGTTGTCTCTGGGGTCCCCTTTCTTCCAGTGAACTTTAAGTGAGCTTTGCAGGCCACCGCCGGCACCCTGGGCCCTTTCCTATGGCCTGGGATCACTATGATCTCAATTAGGAACTGCGGGAGGAAGGCCTGGCTGCCAGAGGCGGCTGTTAACACAGGCTGAACTGGGCGAAGGGATCCATCTATCTGCCCCACCTGATCCTCAAACAGTCCTCTCAGGACATTTCACAGACGACAGGAACAGCACGGACGACAGGCAGGCCCAAGTGCACACAGCCTTGGGCTTTGCATTCTGGACAAAGCACACCTGTGATTACCAGCGACACCGAGCACAGTGAGGTATGGGGCAAGGGCGCGGAGCCAGCAAGAAGCAGCCCCTCCAGAGACCGCCCCCCAAGATGGAGCCGTGGGAGGGGAACGCAGCTCTGATATTTGCACAGCACCTGTGACTGGCTGGGCACAGCAACAGTCGCTTGGGGACACTGAGCTCAGGCTGTCAGAGAGGGTGGGTTAACTGCCCTGAGGGATGTGCAGAGTGCCCTGGACATAGGGGCTCCCTAAGGCTCACCCTAAGTTAAGGACTTCAGCCAGGCCCTCCAGACACCAGCCTCATGACCACCCTGAGGGCAGGCACTGCCATCTCACTTCACAGATGATGACACTGAGGCACACTGAGGTTAAGCTGCTTGCTCAAGGTCGAAGAGCTTTCCCCAGAGCCTGAGTCCCCGTGCAGCAGGATCCTCATGCCAACCGGACGCCCAGGGCTGGCACTTTGGAGAGGCCACCAAGGCCCTGAGCGCCCCCACCCACCTGGATGTCCATCATGTTGCTACTGGGCTCGTGTTTGGACTGGAATTTCTCTGGCTGCATTACGACCAACTTCCCTGGGGAGACTTTCAAGAACTTTGCTATTTCAGTGCTGAAAGTGTGGTGAAATTTATAATCTTCTCTCAGGTTGTTAGCTGAAAAGTTAACAGAATAAATATACAACGTATTAAATTGCTTAAATGATCTAGATTTAATACATTGTCCACATCTGCCAAAGCAAATGCATGGAAAATAACATAATAACCAACATGAGTTCTATGTGAACAACATCTCAAGCTTAAACCCTGGAAGGGAATTTGAATTCTAAAACAGTATATATATCTTAAAATCTGTATCTTGGTATTTATAAAATAAATTTACCAAACTGAATGTTCACAGAAAAACTTAGAGCTAATCTGCCTGTGGTCAGCTGCTGTCTCTGATGCTGAGAAGGACATCAGTTCCAGAGAGACAGTGTATCATGAGGTGAGAGTGAGCACTGCACACTCCTGTACGCACATGGTGAGTTTTCACAACCAGCACCCTTCCCGGAGGGGTTTAACTTCTCCTCGAGTTGGTGGGTGGCCTGTTTGTGGGCTGGAGCCCTAAATTCTATTCTTTTGCTACAAATAATTTAAATTTTGGGAGACTCCCAAGATAAAACCCCACTGTCTGAGGATATTCAAGAACAGGGCTAGTGAACTCTTCCAGAATGGATAAGACAGTATAAATACCTTTGGCTTTGTAGGCTACACTGTCATAACCACTCAACTCTCTAAGTACAAAAATAGCAAAACAATGTGTAAACGACTGTGTGGCCATTCCAACAAAATGTACAAAACCAGAAGAGGCTGGATTGGGCCTGTGGGTCAGTTTTTCCTGTCCTCAATTCTGGAGTGAACGCACCTCAGTCCTTCTACTGTCCTTACTGAGGCACCCGGGCCCATCCTGAGCTGAGTCTGTGATTCAAATCTAGGTGAGGCCTCAGTGGTGTCACCCACTCCTGGAGGAGTATGACTTTTGGAATCAGAGAGACTTAGAGTTAAATCGTAATTTTGTGACCTGATGATTGTGGGGCTTTAGGCCTGCTATTCACCTCCCTAAGACTCAGTCCCTCCTCTGTGGAAAGAGGACCACCCACCTCATAGATGGTGGTGAGAATTATGAGAGGCAACCCAACAGGCAGCTCTCAGAGGTGCCCCTCCCACCCTGTCCTAGGCCTCCAGGTGCCCCAGGTGATCTGCCCCACCTGATCCTCAAACAGTCCTCCAGAGCCAGTTTATCAGTTGGCTCTGGGTGGACAAACAGAAATGCCTCAAAGACTTTGGTATCCACCCTGCATGCCCATAGACCCACCCCTCTCTCTCCCCAGTCAGCCTCTCTGCAGACTGCCCTGCATGCCTGGGCCGTCGCTGGGTCCTTCCGCACAGGCCCAGTGATTCTCGTGCCTGCAGCCTAACCCAGCCGAGCCACACGGAAGTCGTGATCATTTCACTTCTCAGATTAGCAAGACTAGAACTCACAAGTGCTCAGTATTACCAGGCACTTTGCTAGGCGCTTTGCCTACATTATCTCGATTAATGCAATCTTTGAAGTGGAAAAGATCACCATGTTGGATGTGAGAACACCAGCTGATCAATCGCTGCCTGTGGTCACAGCATTGATAACTGGCAGAGCTCTGATTCAGAAAGTCTTGCTTTCTGGTGAAGGCCCTTCCACTTGCAGAAGGTCTGGCTCAGGGACGGGGCTCCAGAAAGGTGAGAGAGACAATGATCTTGGATGAACCTGACTGTGCTACTTCCCAACTCTCCACGTGTAATTAAGGCAACAGGGAACTAACCTCCAACCCTGTCCCCAGAAAGGAAAGCTTATTCTCACAGACGCTATGGTAATCAAGCCATCCCCTAAAAACGATGCCCAGGAGTTTTATACAAAAGCAGCAGACTCCCCAGGAGGGCATTCTGTCCAACCTGGAGGGCCACTACTCACCAGCATCCTGGTACAGCTGATAGGCTGGGTCGCTCTCTGCCTTGAAGACCCCAATAACGATGACATCGTCTCCATCCTTCAGGAACTCCTGGACCTGCTTCAGGGCCAGAATCTCCTTGGAGGGCGGCCCGGACTGCTCAATCATGTAGTCCACAATCCCTGGGAGCAGAGCACGGGCCTGAGGAGGGGCCAGGGCTCCAGGGAGTGCTGCCTGCCACCCACACCCACTAGGGACCTTCCCCGCCCTGCGAGGTAGGAGCGGGAAGCAGCCATACCATATTTCTCTCTCGGGCCATTGTAATCAAAAGGCTTTCCCTTGCGGAAGATCTTCAGGGTGGGGTAGCCAGAGACATCGAACCTCTTGGCCAGCTCTGTTTCCGCAGTGGCGTCGACCTTCGCCAGGGGGATTGGGGGTGAGCGCTTGCTCAACTCCTTAGCGGCCTTCTCGTACTCGGGGGCCAGTTTCTTGCAGTGTCCACACCTGTCAGAGGAAGCCAGTTCTCAGGGGCCTGTTCTAGCGTGGACATGGCCTCCCAGCTAAGTGAGGTACAGAAACCCAATCTGTGTTCCCAGGCAGCTCAGATCCAGCCAAATTCCGATCGTCTCCTGGGTGAGGGCGCTGAGCCAGGCCCCCCAGGACAGGCCAGCATGACATCACTTCCTCCCTTGGCATTCGCACACCAGGGATACAAGGATGTACACACGCACACACACACAGGCACAGACAGGAGTGAAACTGTGACAGGAGTAAGATGTGGGGAAGGCCAAGACAGACGACATCCTAGGTAGATTTCCTTGGTTAGAGAGTTGTGTCACGAAGGGACCCAAGTCAGGGATGGCTTCATACAGAACATGACAGATGAGGTACAACTCGAGGGACAGGTAGGAAATGGACAGGAGCCTGTGAGAAGTGGGGTGAGGGGAGGAGACACAAAGCAAGAAAGCTGTGGGAACCCCAAGGCTCTGGCATGAGTGTGAAGTAAGGCTGAGGATCATCTTCCAAGATTCACTGCGGAACAAAGAGCCAGAGCACAGATGATGACAGATAAAAGCATGGCTCGAACAGCTCAGGCGGGAGACAGCAAGGCTGGCAAGACAATCTGGGATAGGCCACCGGCTGCCACTCCTTCACCTACTTTTGGGGCAGTTCTGCTCTCCTCACTGGGGTCCCTCACCAGCTGGGGAAACTTCCACAAACAGCACTTCCCTGCCTCCCACAGGAGGTAGAAGATGTCCCCTCGCACTACCTAGAGAGCGACGGTCAAAGTGCTTCCATCCATACACGCTTTCCTAGGGACACTCCCTTGTCCCTGAAGCAGACAGGGCAAGTATGCGGTGACAAACTTGGGACTCGACAGGCACAGGCCGGATGCTCAGCCCTGTCCTCCAGCCTTGAGGGGCCCGGGTCACTCGGCAGCTCTCTATGTGAGCCATGTGGGCTTCCTCTCCTCCATGCCCAGGCCTATGTTTAGCCGCATCCTATCCCCTAGGAAAAGACTAAAATCCATCCCTCTCCAGAACACTCAGCAGCTCCATTTTGCCCTTTATGCAAGGTGGGGACTTTGCATCCACCTTGCTCTTTGGTTATCTCTGCCTCACGCTCAGGGGTCTGTCTCTGTCATCCCTGCCCAGAGCCAGCAGGGTACTGAATACAGGATGGGCCTAATCAATATTTGAATATGAGATCAAGACCATCTTACCATGGGGCATAAAACTCCACCAGAATGATGTCTGCATCATTTACAACTTCATCGAAGTTATCTTTGGTCAGCACAAGTGTGACTTCTGGTGGAGGCGTCCAGTTGGGCTGGGAGATCTCTTTGACCTTGGCAATAATTTCTGAAAGAAACCAAACAAGACTGAGCACAAGCAGACTGTGTGGCAGGCGCTTTACCTTGTTCCAGAGGCAGGTGGGGAGGGGAGAACAGAGGAAGCAGTAGGGGCCACAGGAGAAAGGAAACACCTAATTTCCTGAAATCCAATCACACCTCTAGCCAGTGTCGCTCTGCAATTCTGAAGCCACAGTTAAGTGTCTGAAGGTCCACTGCCTTGCACACCACCCGTGGACTTCTCGAACAGCCCAAGACCATCCTGACCAATGAGAGCTCGTTCTTACCAGACGACGGTACTAACAGCAAGCGAACCCTGAGAGGTCCTCTCCCAATGCTTTGACTGCATACGCTCATCATCTCCTTAACATGTAAAAACGTGTATGTACTTAGTCATGCACCTCTAGCACTGGCGTATTACGGCATCGAAGAACATATGCAAAAACCAAAAAAATGAAGAGAGGAACAGCAGCTCCCACGCTGCTCAGGCTGCTCCGGCATCATGTGTTATAAAAAGGCCATTTGTGGCCTCGGTCCCCAGAGATGGATCCAATGACGGGAGTGGGACACAGAATATATTCTCACAAAGCATTTCCAAATGATCTTAGGAGCAGTGGTGGCAAACTTTTAACAATTTCTTTTCCGTTTGGCTGTGGAAGCCACCAAGGAGGCAGGTCTAAGTGCCACTCCTGCACAGCACGAGCTAAAACATGCATGAGCTGCACCTCCGCACTGCGCCCACAGCGCGGACTGCCTGACCCGTCCACGCCCGAAGTGGGTTGACATGGAGGAGGCCCATTTACTAAAATGCACGCACAGGGCCGGCGGCCCAAGGAGTCCACTTGGCAAACACGGCTCTCAAGGTTCCAAGCTGGGCCACATCCCGAGCGGTCAAGTACCGAGCACAGGCCTCCAAACGTGCAAACCTACTTATTTTTCAACAGTAAAGTGTCCTACTGTCGGCCTGTTTTTAGATTAAGGTCCTTACTCACTGATATGGCTAAGACATAAAAACACAAAGGTACAGATGGTGTTTAAGATATGCTAACAACTGTGCAAAAAGCACACACACAGACACATTTGCTTTGACATGTACAAAGGACAAGCAGGAGAGCTGGAAAACCAGGGTCAGGGCGGAAAGACTATCTGAATTCTGAACCACGAAAACATGTTACCAGTCAACAGACAGACAAATGCAATGTGAACGTAAGTATTAACAGACATGATCACATTCCCTTTGGCACCCCACAATGGGTTTCATGCTTGGAGTATCATGGGACAGACTCGCACCACTCAAAGGGAACTGAGATCAAGACCTCATGTCCTCAATGGGGAATCCAGGCCCAGCAAGGGGAAGGCAGCCGTACAGGACACAAGGCTATGACATGGCTATAAAGACCCAAACCCCATTTAATGCCCTGTCCGCTATGCCACACCAGAAATGGAAAATGGAGCATAATCTATGTTTTAGAACTGACTAAGAGATATGCTCTTCCTAAAGAATAAAAGCTTATCTGTTCATTTGTGTGATAAAATTTTTTTAGTGCCTAATGTGCAGGCAGGGATCCACAGGCCTGGTGTAGGAGAACCACCTGGCTTCCCACACCAGGTTCTCAGTGTGGAGCTCTGGGTCCACAGCCCTGGCACACTCTGGGCGCTTGTAAGAAACACAAATTAATAGTCTGACCTGAAACTCCCTGAATGAGAGCTCTGGGGACAGGGCTCTGCGGTCTGTCCCACGGAGCCTGAGCCCGAGCCCCTCCCCCACCGCTTGGGGATGGTTCTGGTGCAAGCTGAAAGTTAAGAGCCCCTGCTCTAGACCACCACCAAGAACCTCAGCCTCTCGTGTCATTTCTTAACCTGTCTGCTCCAGACCTTGTTTCATGGTATGAAATGGGAAGATACTCCTCCCACCCAGACAAATTTATTTTGATCTCAGTTACCTCGAACATTCCAGCAAACAGCACTCCCAGAAGCTGGTGCTCCCGGGGGTCACTCCCAGTCCTCAACCTGTCTTTTCTATGATCCAAATTTCTCCTTCCCAGGAGAGAGAGTCCTGGCACCAGCTTCCTTCATAGCTCAGGTCCCGCTCACCTTCCTGGGTCCTGGAGCCCTCGTAGTCGACAGCCTGCCCCTTCTTAAGGATCTTGATGGTGGGATAGCCGCTCACATCAAACCTGCTGGCCAGCGCCGACTCCGAGGTGGCGTCTATTTTAGCGACAGGAATGGGAGGGTCGTTCTCCTTCAAGGTACTGGCTATTTTTTCATATTCTGGAGCAAACTGCTTACAATGTCCACACCTACGAATTAAGATTTAGGGGAGGACTAGGTTAACTGTACCAGTGGAGGCTTAAATCTAGCAATGAACACAAAAATGGGCAGTGGGACTGGAGTTAAGAAGAAATACACAAATCCAAGTTTGAATTCCAGCTCGGTCTTGGGCACACACTTTCGACATCTCTGAACTCCATATTTTCATCTATAAGTTTCTCAAAGTTTGGTCCAAGGACCCCTTTCAAGGGGTCTGTGAGGTGAAATACTTTACATTTCTTATCTTTTTCATTCACTCTCCCAGAAGCAGAGTTTTCCAGAGGCTACAATGACAATGACGTCAGTGTTCCCATGTTAACACGTAATGGGTTATTATTTAAAAATGAATATTTTTAAATTTCTCAGTTTTAATTTCTAATATGGTAAACAATGATAAACATGACCTACATAAAAGCTACTTGGGGTCCTCAAATTTTAAGTGTTAAGGGGTCCTAAGACTAAAAAGTTTGAGAACTGTTGATCTATAAAATAGAACCTCACAGACCTGTTCAAAGGACTATGTAAACACTTTATATATATAAAACACCTCGTACTATGCTTGAACATCAGGCACTGGACACATAAGTATATCTTCACTATTCTGCCTTCGAAGTGAATCAAAGAAGGCAGGAGAAAGATGAAAAGAGTGAGAAAAAAAAAGAAGAGAGGTGGGGTTGCTGGGGAGGAACACAGGACCTGCGCCATACTGCAGCCTGAGGGTGAGAGACAGGAAGTGTGGCGCCTGGCTCTGCGTTCCCCAGGGGCTGTGTGCAAGCCTGACTACACTCAGGGGGGTGGTCTTGAGACGGGTCAAGCGTGTGTCACCAATGCAAGTTTCCATAACATCACAGCTTGTTTAATGACACCCCTCCCCAGCTGTAACTATCCGAGGACATTTCATAGTTTAAACCACTGGGGACTGTGTTCTGTGAGGCCGGCTCAGTGGGGGCTCAATGCAAATTGGCTGAGCTCCTGGTGACCCTGAACCCAGGGGCTGAGTTCTTGCACCCAGACACTCCCACTCTGCAGGGTCTGGATGGCTTTGTGAGGGGTCAAGTGTGCAAGCACAGAGGAACCACTTGTCCGTTCTGGCAGAACTAGAACGTGGGTCCTTACCATGGAGCATAAAACTCCAGCAGCACTGTGTCCTTGTCAGCCACAAAGTTATCAAAGTTTGCATCACTTAGGACTAAGACACCATTTTCCTCCTTAACCTCCAAGTCGTCCTCCTCGTCTTCTTCCTCGTCTTCCTCTTCAATGGCATCTTCTTTATTAGAATCTGACCGGAAAATACCCAGACTGGTTAGGAAACTGCTGACTCTCCTCCTTAAAAATTTGCTTAGAACCCCAAACCCTCAAAACGTGTCAAGTCCTGAGTAGTCCCTGGGGGCCACCACCAGAAGGAGTGGTGACATCAGGCCTTCCCACCCCAGAAACTCTGCTTTAAGTCTGCATATTGGGCGGCCACTTAAGATTTCATTTAAAAGGGAGATCATGATTAAAAGATGTCTGAAAACCACAGGTCTAGAATTTAAAAGTCTAAATGCCCCTGCAGGAGCCCCCCACCCCCTACCCAGAGATAGCCCTGTGCTGCTCTGCACAACTCCAGCCTGGGCACAGAGAACCCCAACATCGGCCCCTCTGCTTACTCTGCACTGAGACCTGACCCACTATCCCTCAGCATCTCCAGCCTCTGCAGCCTTTCCAGGCCTTTGCACCGTGCAAGGCTCCTTTACACACATCCCATATTTTGCATTTCAGGAATATCTCATTTTATGGTTCCCTCTGTGCTCCAGGGCAGTCAATTTTTGAGGACATGCTCTTGCTTAGAAGCAAACTTCTCTTCCCAGAACAAAGAACCTGAGTATATGAAGGTCCAGGTGATTTTTTTTTTTTTTGGCCAAACTACAGATACAAGACCACAGTTCTAATTAATCAGGTTTTCCAGCTATGGTCATATCAGCAAGTGCACTTGAAGTAAGTGCAGCAAGCATGAGAATTTCATTAACTCCGAAGCCAGAAT